>NW_022109491.1:22442101-22443034 GCF_000313985.2 Echinops telfairi | reverse complement strand
GGTGCTATACTGCACCCTGACTGGCTCATCTCTTTCTTGTGACCCTTCTGTGAGGGGATGTCCAATTGTCTACAGATGGGCATTGGGTCTCCACTCATTGCCCCACCCCCTCATTCACCTTGGCTAAGGTTTTGTTCTGGGTCTTAGATGCCTGATACCTGATCCCATCAACACCTCATGATCACACAGGCTGGTGTGCTTCTTCCATGTGGGCCTTTGTTTCTTAAGTTAGACATTTAACTAGTTAATTATCAGTTAATGTTCTCCAACATAAGGTATGAGGGCTTCCGTTTTCTTGTAAGTATCATATAAGCATCTCTTCATGTGCTTATTATTTACTTGTATATGTTCTTTAGAGAAATGTTTATTCAAATCCTTTGCCCAGGATTAAATTGGGTTGTTTTTGTTGTTCAACTTTATGAGTACAGGTTTCTCTTGCTGGCACAGAGCATTCCTACAAAACATTCCTAAATAAACATGGAATAAAGCAAAGACATAATTATCATTTACTGGTAGGGAAAGAAGTTCATATATATCATTTATACATGGGAGAATTTTTTGACAGTTCCTAGACCCAAAAAATAATCTACCAAATTATACCACATAACATAAAAAACCTAAAATAACACGAGTGTATGTAGTTTGGAGATTTAGGGTCATGGTGTAATGGGACATCCCAGTTAAATGGCCCAATAAAAGTGTTTTAATCTACCTCCTAGTTTCCTGAGTATTACCTGGGTCTTAAAAGCTTGCAAGGGGAACAGAGCAATGAAGTCCCCAGGGACTGTGGAGCCAGGGCTTGGCGCCCCATTAGACTCGACCAGAAGACACTCCTAAAGGTCAACAAACAGTCCTTGAACTAACTACAAGCTTTTGTTTCTTCTTGTGTTGTGTGTTTTTTTTGTCATTGGCTTGTTGTTGTTGTTTTGTTTT
>NW_022109491.1:22438912-22440326 GCF_000313985.2 Echinops telfairi | reverse complement strand
AGTCATGGAAAGTGGATAAACCTCTGTGAAATTATTGCCCTGAGAAAATCTTTAAAACTTAAGCAAAAAAATATTCACTGAAGCCATCTTAAAACTGAACAATACCAAACACCCAAACCAAGCCCACTGTCATCAAGTTGACTCTACCTCACAGCAACTCTAGGAGCATCCGAGGGTTAGCAGCTCAATGCTTGGCCCAGAGAGCCTACTAACAAATGCCTTCCTTGAGCATTCTGCTCAAGGACTATACAGGATCAAACTGACATTAACAACTCAACAGGTTTGATAGGCACCTAAGGGAGCAGTGAATTTATGAGGCATGACAATTCAGACACTTCAGGAAAGGATGATGAGAAAGGCTATGCAACTTAAAGAATGTACTGATTATCACAAAACTGTACATGTAGACGCTGTGGTATTGGTCTATGTTTTGCTATGTACATCTTCAACAACAAATACAATTTAGAAAATAATTTTAAAAAATCAATTGACTATAAATGAGGGGGATTCAAAAAGCTCATGGAAAACTGGAATGAAAAGATAATGGAACTTTTCCACAATATTTTGAAGTCCCCTCTTATGTGAGGGTTTATTTTAGGGGTCTCTACTCCATTCTATCGGTCAGCCTTAAGTGATTAGTAAATTCATATAGGTTTCATAGAGTCTTAACATTTTAAGGCTGTAAGGAGTTACAGCGTTGATTCCAAACTTAACATGCTCAGCTGCTACCCAAAAGATTCAGAGTTAAAATCCACCCAGAGGCAATTTGAAAGGAAAACATATTTCTGAACATTTAGCCACTTAAATCCCTATAGAGCAGTTTTACTATAGCACACATGGGCTTGGCCATCAGTTAGTGTTGCCTGAGCAGCAACTGGTGATGGTTCAGGCAACTAAGGCCAGTAAATATTACGTCATTTGGTCAGGATTTGAGATTAGAATTCAGATTTCCTGACTTTTGCACACTCTTCCAAGTTTATTCATTTCTTTACTAGATATATGCTAATTAGCTAGGTTTTCCACATTCTGCTTTTGGCCCTCATTTTTTTAGTAGCAACCAAAGTACAACCTAAAATATGTGCTCCAGCTGTTGTAACATCACATTAAGTGCTTGGGCTTCTGTGAAGAACAACCATCTACTAAATCCCTACTAAGTAATGAGACACAGATACCAACAGGGTATTTTATGTCTATTATGTGGTCCTTCACACCAGCCCAGCAGCAGAGGTCCTTATATATAACTCAGTAAATATTTGCTGCATGGCTCAGTGCTTATCTAATTTTAAGCATGAACCCAAAACATGGTTGAGGCTATATGCTTTATGCACTGTGAGTCTAGCCTCCTGGCAGTAAATTCACTCATTTTTTCTAATCCAGTAATACAGATGTTGGTGTGTCATAAACCCTAGGACCT
>NW_022109491.1:22437611-22438626 GCF_000313985.2 Echinops telfairi | reverse complement strand
TGTTGCTGTACCCAACTGATTATACATGTGCAAATTAAGCCAAGAAAAAAGAAGAAAAGAAACCAGTAAGATGTCACATGACTGAGCAGGTGATCTCACCTGGACCACCTGCCATGGGAAATCCTGCTTCCATCCTAACTGAATTTCCAGAGCCCATAGGTCCATTCATTCTCACATCTTGGTTTCGGTTCTGTGCCAAGGCCAGGTTGATAGCACCTTCTCCTGAAAATGACAAATTATAAAAATAATCACAATTAGAAAAACCCAGACACATTTCGTTCAAAGATAAGTACACAAGACTCTTAGTTTCCTTTTTATAAAGAATTACATTAACTTTACCACCACAAACAGTATTGAGTTCAAGAACACATGGGTCTTTCTTCAAGCCCATTTGGGCAGGTTACTTATGTGAAGCACGAAGAAACACACTGTAATATACGGACAATCATAAATGATTCTTAGCATTCGTAGAGAGCTTGGAGCTCTGAATATTGATTTTCAATTAGTTCCCAATTTCCCACTCTCCAACTCAAGGAGGCAGAGTAAGGGGGAGTAGGAGAACTCTTGAAAAAAGACTACAATCTTAACTTTCCTTTTGTAAATTTATGATTTTATGGTAGAAGTATAAGAAAGCTTGATGGAGAAAAAACATGATGGTATGGTCCTAATTGCAGGAATACAAAACACCAGTTTCCTTTCAATAACTATAGCAGATCTCAGCACAGAAACTCATGCAAAGACAAGTAATGGACTGCTTCTAATTTAGTTCTAAGACACCTATCGGAAAGACCAATATTGATAACGGATTTTTAAAAAATTTGTTTACAAAATTTGTTTACAAAATTTAATCTATTTGAACCTCATAGTAGCCTATTACACAATCACTAGAAATGTTATAGTCAAGCAGGTACTACACTTTAAAGCAATTGAAATTCTCCTTGGTATAATGACAAAAGTATTTCTGAAGCAAGTTCTAGAATGAGTCTTAAACTTAATTCAAAGTTTTTACTATTAT
>NW_022109491.1:22418950-22435756 GCF_000313985.2 Echinops telfairi | reverse complement strand
TGCAACACAGGGAATCCAGGATAGATAAACCCCTCAGGGCCAACAATGAGAATAGAGATACCAGGAGGATAAGAGAAAGGTGGGGGTAGAAAGTGGGAATTGATCGTAAGGATCAACAAATAACCTCCCTCCTAGGGGGCTGAACAACAGAAAAGTGGGTGAAAGGCAACAGAGGATGATGTAAGACATGAAAATAATAATCTAAAACTTATCAAGGGTCCATGAGGGAGGGAGGGGGAAGGAGGGAGGGTAAAAAATGAGGAGCTGATATCAAGGGCTCAAGCAGAAAGAAAATGCTTTGAAAATGATGATGGCAGCATGTGTACAACTGTGCTTGACACAACGGATGACTGTGTGGATTGTGATAAGAGATGTAAGAGCCCCAAATAAAAGTATTTAATTTGGGGGAGGGGGAGAAAAAAAGTATTTAATTTAAAAAAAAGAAAAAGAAAGAAAAAGTCCTGAGAGCAGCTCAAGGAAAACAGAAAGTTACTCACAAAGGAGAACCAATAAGACTAAGCTGATTTCTCATGAGAAGTCATACAGGCAAGACGGCAATGGGACGGCATGTAAAATTCTGAAAGGAAAAAGTTATTAACCAGGAGTCATATTTCTAGTAAAACTGTCCCTCAACAACAAATATACAAATGTGCTTGACACAATGGATGTATGTATGGATTGTGATAAGAGTTGTACAAGCCCCAATATATATATATATATATATATATCCCTCAAATTTGGCAGCAAAATCAGGACATTTTCAGATAAGGCAAATTAAGGAATTTGTAAAAAAACGAGACCAACCATCAAGAAAAACTAAAAGGAGTTCTTCAGACAAGAAACCAACAATGGCACATAATTAAAGATTAACATACATAACAATGCTATCCAGAAGTCAATCCAGGTGTAGAAGCAGCAAAAGTAAAACAAGCCTACAAGACTTTAAACAGAAAACCAGATATATCAATTTGTAATGAAGACAGTTACAAAGTAAAAAGAAAGAATAATGTAGTATAGAACTTCCAAGCAGAGAAATTTCAAGAACTTGAGTGATGGGAAAGGCAATATACACTAAGAGAGGTTGGCAAAAAAATGAAGGTGGGGAGGACACTGGGAGGATGGTAAGAGGTAAAGCAAAAGAGGAAAACACAGTTATATACAAAATCCTGTGATAACAGTGATCTATAAATACTTAGTGGGTGCGGGATGAGGAGAGTGAGAGTTCAGATAGAGAGAGAAATGAAGGGAGAAAAGGGTTTGAAAGAGGGAATTTGGATATTTACCTTTTTTGTAACTAACCATACATATGGTAGAGCATAAAGGGCAGCAAAGTTTTAGAACCTTCTTGGGCATAACCAGGTACCTGAGCGGCCTGGGGGCTTCAAGACCATAGTCTCAGGGGACACCAAGGTCAACTGGCATAACATAGTTGACAAAGACAATGTTCTACATCCTACTTCAATGAGCAGGGGCTGAAGTCTTACAAACTTGTAACTGACATTCTAAAGTGTGACTATTCCCACTCCACATCAGAAAAGTGGGTGAGGGAGACATTGGTCAGTGTAAGACATGAAAAAATAATGATTTATAAATTATCAGGGGTTCATGAGGAAGGAAGGGTGGGGGGGGAGGGATATGAGGAGCTGATACCAAGGGCTCGAGTAGAAAGAAAATGTTTTGAAAACGATGATGGAAACAAATATACAACAGTGCTTGACACAATGGACGCATGTATGTATTGTGATAAGAGCTGTATGAGTGCCCAAAAAATGATTTAAAAAAAAAGTGTGACATTGATCTTTCCCTGTCTCGGACAAAGCAAGAGTATGAAAATCTTATGACCCAGCAATTCTTTGCTGGGTATATACCCTAGAAAAGTAAGAACTATAGTACAGACATATGCCCACTCATGCTCATCACAGCATTATTCACAATAGCTAGCAGATGGAAACAACTTAAAAGCTCATCAGTAGAAGAACGGATAGACTTTAGTACACACAAACTATGCATCACTAAAGAATAATGAAACTGTAAAGCATCTCATGACATGGATGCACCCGGAGAACATTATGCTGTGAAATTAATCAATCACAAAAGCACAAATACTGCATGAGAGAACTGTTTTAAGAGAAAATCAAGACAGGTTTTCAAAACAAAACAGACTTTGAAGGTTACTGGGGTGGTGTTAAAGGCAAGGGAGGGAAAGTGAAGCAATAGGCTAGAGCAGCGGTTCTCAACCTGGGGGTTGTGACCCCCTTAGGGGTCGAATGACCTTTTCATAGGGGTCGCCTAAGACCATCAGAAAACATAAATATTTCACAATATATAATTACATATTGTTTTGTGATTAATCACTGTGCTTTATGTTCAATTTGTAACAATGAAAATACATCCTGCAATCAAATATTTACATTATGACTCCTAACAGTAGTAAAATGACAGTTATGAAGTAGCAACGAAAATAATTTTATGGTTGGGAGTCACCACAACCTGAGGAACTGTATTAAAGGGTCTCGGCATTAGGAAGGTTGAGAACCACTGGGCTACAGGGTAGACAGGTGTTAACTTGTATGAAGGCGAAGATTGTATTCTAAAGACAGAGAAAAGAAATCAAAGGAGGAGGCAGGGCAAGTTATGAGGGTGTTTGATAAGTAGTTTAAATGATTGAATATAAAATTCATGATGTGAAATGTAACCACCCACCTAATTCACTGTACCCACCCCCCCCAAAAGTGATGAAAATCAAAGCCACATGGAAACAATTAGTCAAATAGACCACATGAATATAAGACTCCACTACTCAGACCAGAACCATATAGTGCCTGGTTGGTGACATTCCAATTTGCTCTGAAAGGAATCACATTAGAACAATGGTTTTCATCCTTCTTAATGCCACAACCCTTTAATACGGTTCCTCATCTTGTGGTGACTCTCCCAACCATTAAATTATTTTCATTGCTACTTAATAACTGTAATTTTGCTACTGTTATAAATCGGGCAACCCCTGTGAAAGGGTTGTTCCACCCTCAAAGGGGTCGCGACCCACAGGTTGAAAACTGCTGCAGTAGAAGGTCCTGGATAGAGTGAGAGGAAAATGTGAAACACAGCTTAAAATCATGAAAGAGATCATACTTGCTGGTCAGACAGAGTGAACCCGAGACTATGAACCTTGGTTGGCCTTCATGTTTGGAACTAAACTTAGCTGGTGGCTCAGTTTTTAGCCAAACAATAGACATATCTGTAATAGGAATAATAATACAATTGATGTGTACATACCTTAGAATAATACACCATTTGGGATCAAGGGGGCAGCAATTATCCAAGAACAAAGTTCAAAAGGATTAAAGAAAAAGGAAAAATAGAACTGGGACACATGGGAAGGAAACAGCAGAGGTGATATTACATTGAGATTACAATGAATAAGATGAAAGAGAATGTCTATAAATCACTGAATGTAAAACTGATGTTCTGCTCTATAAATCTTCACCAACTCACAATAAACAGGTAAGAAAATAAAAGCTCAACTGCTCAACTGAAGAACTGTTTGTTTTAGAAATAAAAAGCCAAACTCCTTAATAGGGCATATAAGACTTGAAAGACTTCCAATGATCTATCCCAGTGATATTAACTAAAAATATATAATTAAAAATTTTCTAGAATCCGCATTAAAAACACATGAAATTCATTGTAATGTTTTATTTTATCCAATATATTCAACATATTATTTTTCAACATGTGATTAATGTAAAATTATTACTATTATTTTACATTTTTGGGGGGGAGATACTAAGTCTTCAGAATTCAGTGAGGGTCTTTTTTTTTTTTTTTTTTTTTCAGTGAGGGTCTTACACTTAAAGTTCATGTCACTGTATAAAAGAGGTTAAGCTTATTGGTTGTCAAGAGACTAATAGGACATCTAAGACTATGGCCCTTAGTTAATCTTCAGACCTGGAACTGGACTTACCCTGGTGAAAGAGTAATAAACCATTTAAGATGAAAACGGCAGGATTTACCCAGTGACAAATTCAGGGGAGGAATGGAAATAGGAAACCCAGGCAGAAAGTGAGATAAGTGATGGACAACGCAGGGATTCTAATGGATGAGCTGAAACAAGATACGTGTGAATTGAACATAAACCTGATCTGCTCCCCCTCCCTGGCGGACGGACAACAGAAAAGTGGGTGAAGGGAGACATCAGACAGTGTAAGACATGACAAAATAATAATAATTTATAAATTATCAAGGTTCATGAGGAAGGGGGGCAGAAGGGAAGGTTCATCAATTATCAAATAATAATTTATAAATTATCAAGGGAGGGGAAAAATGAGGAGCTGATACCAAGGGCTCAAGTAGAAAGAAAATGTTTTGAGAAGGATGACGGCAACAAACGTACAGATGTGCTTGACACAATGGATGTATGTATGGATTGTGATAAGAGTTGTACGAGCCTCCAATAAAATAATTAAAAAAACAACAACCCTTAAAAAAGAGCTGCAAACTACTATAATTAAAAAAAAACCAAACCCAACCAAAAAACTGATCTGCTCAGCAAACCTTCACTCAATTAATAGTAAAAAGTTTTTTACAAAGTGCATGTCTACCAATCTTTTGGTTAGCTGATGTATGCTTTAAGCACTATGCCACTAGGTTTGCCCTTAATATCATAATCTCACATTTCTAAAGTAATAAATAGAACTACAATGGTATATGAGAGTATCCATTGCCATCAAATTAATTCTGACTCATAGTGACCTGGTTTAGGGTTCCTGAGATTATAAACTTCTACAGGCGCTAGTAGCCATAAAAGCATAACTCTGAAAACACTGGTTCCCAAACATCATATCACTATGTGCTTTCATCAAAGAATTTCCTCGCTGAGTGGCAGAAGACACTTCCCTTTCATTTAAGCACTGGGTTGCTAATCATAAGGTCAACAGAAAAAAAAGTACATGTCCTTTTAGACCAACCATATTTTCAGTGCTCAATAGCCACATGTGACTTACTTGTGGCTCCTTTTTGGATACAGACCTAGTCCTTTCCAACTTTACCTCAAGCTATTTTCACCTTCAGTACCAAGGATTATGCACTAGAGGCACTTTTTATTTAGTTTATTGGGCCACAATGCTGCTTCTCAAGTTTTTTGTGCATGTTATTCCCTCTGTTGAGACAGTTCTGTATTCTTCATATACGTGACTTCTCAGTGTTCATGTAGGCTTATATGTCTATGTCTAAAGAAGCCTTGTCCAGTCATCTTATCCAAGGTTTAAAAAAAATCAATTGTATGGAGCCTTTTCAGACTCATGGCGACTCCCTATGTGACAGAGTAAAACTATGCTACACAGGATTTTAGATGGATGAATTTTCTGAATTACGTCACTAGGCTTTTCTTTCAAGGTACCTCTCATTGGACCCCATCTGCCTACCTTTTGGTTAGTAACGTAGTGCTAATCAAGATTAGTTCATCTTTAATGAAGGCATCTTGTTTTCTTCTGGGCACATCACAATTTATTATTATTTATTCATTCCATTGTTTTCTTGACTGCCTCTCATCACTATACTAGGATAACCTTAAGTCTGCCCAGTTTCTAGGATAGCCCAGTTTATGTCTATTGTCCCACTACAAATATTAGTAAACATCCCCTTTTAGCATTGGGCCGCTAATCACAATGTCAGTGGTTTAAACACGCCAGATGCTGGACTCACCCCAGTGGAAGAGTAATCCACTTGAGGAAAAAAAAAGATGAGGCTGTCTGCTCCCATAAACATTTACAGTCTTGGAAACCAAATGAAGCAATTCTACTCTGTCCTACAAGTTCCCCATCAGTTGGAATCACCTCAATAGTTGTAATTATTTTCAGAAGTGTTCTAATTTAGATGATAAATTATACAGCCCCCCCTAACTATATTCTTTATACATACAATGTTTGGTACATGGTATTTATTGACTATATAATTTTAAAAAACCATCATAGCCTTGAGGTTTTTTCTTTGTTTTATTTTGTTTTGTAATTATTATATTTATTATTTTATTGCTACATTAACAATGAAAATAAACTGAAAAGCAGGAAAAGCATGCAATTTCACGAAGATTTTTGAGTAATGGAGGTTACAAGTGGCTTATCCTATAGGGAAGGCAAGAGCCACAGACACAAAGATAAATGGTGGATCATCGACAGCATGGGCCATATGAGATTTACACACCAATGGGAAGTTTTCAAATAAAGATGATGGACCATTGGCTACCTCTGCCCTCTTAGCCAGAGAGTACGGATAAGAAGACATCAGACGATGGCTAAAATTTATACAAACATATAGGTTTACAAAATGAAGCCTATAAAACTAAGACACTCTCTGGGGGATGGGCAGCAGAGGGGTAGGTGAAGGGAGATGCCGGGCAGTGTAATATAAGATATAATAATAATTTGTAAATTATCAAAGGTGCATGGGGGAGGGGGGAGGAGGAAGGGAGGGAGAGGGGAAAAAAGGAAAATGAGGTGATTCCGGGAACCCAAGAGGAAAGCAAATTTTGGGAATAATAAGGGCAACAAATGTATAGATGTGCTTTACACAATTGATCTATGTATTGTGATGAATTGTATGAGCCCCAATATATTGATTAAAAAAAACAAAACAACCTAAGACAATGTGCTTGCTTCAGCAACACCTATACTAAAACTAAGAAAACACCCAAGCAATGTTGACATGTTTCTGGGAGAACATCCACGTTTTATGATGTTTAAACACATTCTTTCTCCTGTTGTATAATTTTCTTCAAGGGGAGATTATTTTCTTTATTCAGTATTAGTTTTCTTCAGTTTTGACTGGTCAAACTTTTCTACTTCAGATAAATCTGTCTTATCACTCATCCTGCCTGACGGCTTGAAGTTCTGTTAAAAGATAACCCCTCTGGGTTGCCACAGGATCTCATTCATGGTGAGGTTGATTTTCTTTATAGGAAATCTAGGATAGGTAAATCTATAGACAGTAACTAGATTAATAGATTCTTAGGGTTATGACTGGGGAGGTTGGGAGTGGGGGTGGGGAGCTAATACTAATTAATAAAAGAATAAAGAAAAGGATATAAGAATGATTGGTGATGCGTGTACAACTTTTATTATAGTTAAAACAATGAGTTGTATGGTATGTGATTATGTGCCAATAAAACAGTTAAAAAACAAGGCATTTATCTATGTACAATTAATGTATTATTAAAAAGATTTACATTCTGTAATCTGTAATCTGTCACACTAAAAACAATGTTTTTAAGAGGGAAAGTCAGACTCGTCAAAGTATTAATAAAAGCAAAAATCGATGAAAGTAATGTATCCAGATAAGACACAGTGAAAATGGCTGGTTAAAGGTACTGAGATAATGCAGATACCCTGAAGCTCTGAGGCTGCCATTAGGGTAGGGACAGGACTATGTGTACCTTGTTACAAGCTGAGAGGCAGGGAAAGCTGGGGTGCACTTCTAGGGAAGGCACCTGAGTGCACTCAGAATTTTCTTAAAATAGACATAAAAAGACACTCATTTATATGTAGCAGCTGAGCTAAAGACACATCCCTATCTGATAATTATAATTTAATTCCCACTTTTATAGCTCCCTTTGGTTAGAAAAAATCATGTATGAATAAACCAAATTTTCACATTAAGTGATCAACTCCTCTATTTCCTAACTGCATATGAACTAATTTGTATCAAAGTGTGTTAGTCTGGGTACTTTAGAGAAACAAATTCACAGAAACTCATGTATAAGAGAGAGTTTTGTATAAAGGTTAAGTGTGCATCAAGAAAACATCCCAACCCAGTGCTGCCCAAGCCCACAAGTCCAACATTAACCCATTAACCCATATGTCCAACACCAATCCACAAAGTCCTCCTCCATCTCACAAAACAGACACAATGACGCTGACTGCAAGAGGAAAGCCGAATCAGTGAATGTGTAAGCATCTCAGCGCTGGCAGGGGTCTCCACACGGCTGTTCCAGTACCCAGGTAGGTCCATGTGGCTTCTCCTTGGGGATGTCTTGCAGGAAATCAGCCTTGCAAGTTGAAGCTGGGAACTGCTAAGGCAGCTGCACCCTGGTCCGACCATCACAAAGCAAGAGACCTGAGAAAGGCGAGGCTCACCAAGCCATGTATCCCTCCGTCCTTCAATTAATACCACATGTGTTTATCGGCCAGGTTGGCACACTAAACTAACTCACAAGGAAACACGTTACAGAGCACACTGATCGTCTGTGTTGAACTAGCTCCCCAAATTACAAATGATGGCAGACAGAACAAGTCCAGCCTATTTAAATCAAAGTTTATTAGAACACAGCCCCACTCATTGATGCATTATCTGTAGTTATTTTTGTGCTACAACAGTAAAGTTGAGTAGTTGAGACCATATGGTTCACAAAGTAAAAAATATTTGCTACCTGACTCCTTACAGAAGAAGGCTGCAGGGCCCTGAAACCATGACTTAATATAGGGGTCACAAAATGTCCCCCTAAAAGACAAGCCTACCAATTCTGTAATCAGAACTCAGAAAGGAAGGGAACAGGGAGTCTTCAAGAGAGAATAAACCATTCAAGAACTACCTGTCTTGTAACCCTTTTGATAAAGAACATGACAGTGGCAATATTGATGCTGTTGAAAGGGTTTGTAGAAGTCTGTTCTACTTGTAGCAGCCCTATGTACAATAAAACAAAATACTGTCCAGTCCTACGCCATTCTTACAACTGTTACATGGGAAACCATTGTTGCAGCCATTCTGTGTCACTCCATTCCCATGAAGGTCCTCTCCTTTTTTGCTGAACCTTTACTTTACCAAGCATGAGGTCCTTTTTCAGGGATAGGTCTCTCCTAGGGTGCACCATCCTCACTTCTAAAGAGCAGTTGTACGAGCCCCCAATAAAATGATTTTTTTTAAAAGAAAGGAAAAAAAGGGCATTTTGGCTGTACTTTTTTCAAGACAGATGTGTTTGTTCTTCTAGCAGCCCATATTACCTTTAACAATATTTGCCGACACCATAATTCAAATGCATCAATTCTTTTTCAGTCTTCTTTATTCATTATCCAGCTTGCATATGAGGCAGCAGAAAACATGCAAGGCACCCCACAGACCCCAAAGTAACAACTTTGTTGTTCAATATTTTAAAGAGGTCTTGTATGGCAGATTTGCCCCGTGCAACATGCATTTTGATTTCTTGACTTTTGCTTCCATGAGTGTTGATTATGGATGCAAGTAAAATGAAATCCATGACTTCAATCTTTTTTCCACTTATCATAATGCTGTCTACTGGTCCAGTTGTAAGGATTTTGGTTTTCTTCATAGGGACTTGCAATCCACACTGAAGGTTATATACTTTGATCTCAACAATAAGTGCTTCAAGTCCTCTTGGTTTTTCAGCAAGATCGAGTCATCTGCAAATCACAGGTTGTTAATGAGCTTTCCTCTAAGTCTGATGTTCCATTCTTCATGTAGTCCAGCTTCTTAGATTACTGGCTCAGTGTACAGATGGAATAAGTTGTGGTGAAAGGATACAAGCTTGACACACACTTCTCCTGATTTTAAACCATGCAGTATTTCCTTGTTTTGTATGAATGTCTGCTTTCTTAATATATGTATAGCTTCGGCATAAGCACAATGAATTTTCTAGAATTCCCATTCTTCCAAATGTTATCTATCATTTGTTATGATCCATACAGTTGAATACTTTGTATACTCAATAAAACACAAGATTCTATAACAAAAATGTCTTCTCTGGTCTTTTAAATGCTGATGGTGGCTTTTCTTTCTTACTCATTATTTGTATTTTTATCTTTATATCATCATTATTTTCAACTTAACACTTTGTTTGTTGCTATTGGATTGCAACAGAAGATTTTTAATGGAGGTAGAAGTAGGGGGTGGGAGACAGGAAGGGTGAGGGGATTGGGGAAGCAAATAATGTATGTGAGAGGGCGCACTAGAAGTGACTGTGATTACATCACTCATTTTAAAAGCGATTTAAATATGGGGGGGGATGTTCTAAATTGATTGAGGTAATGATTGTGCAATTCTTTTGGATATGATTGAACTACTGAATTTTGTGAAATATAGATTATATGCCAATAAAACTATAATAAAAAAAACTTCCTCAAATTTCTTGACTTTATGCCAAACTCCATCTGATGTCAGTAATGATTCCTTTGTTTCAAGTCCTCTTCTGAATCCATCTTGAATTTCTGGCAGCTCCCTGTTAATGTACTGCTGCAGCTGTTTTTTAACTTCTTCAGCAGTATTTTATTTGCATGTGATATTAGCAATGTTGTTTGATAATTTCCACATTCTGTTGGGTATCTTTCTTTAGAATGGGCACAAATGAAGATTTCATCTAGTTGGTTGGCAAGGTAGCTGTGAGTGCTTCTAGCACTACATAACCTTGTGGACACTTTTCAATTGGTATTCTTGGAGCCTTGTTTGCCACTACTACCTTCAGTGCAGCTTGGACTTCTTCAATATCACCTATTCTGGATCATATGTTACCTCTTGAAATGACTAAACATAGATCAATTTGTTTTGGCACGGTGACTCCATGTATTATACCTTATTTTGATACTTCCTACATCATTCAATATTTTACCCATAAAACCCTTCAATATTGCAACTTGAAGCTTAATTTTTTTCTTTGTCTTCTTTCTTTTTTTTTTTTTACTCTATTTTTTTTTGTCTTCTTTCTAAGACAAAGTCCTTGCACATTTTGTTATACTTTACCCCATCTTTTTCAGCTGCCCTTCGAAATTTTCTGTTCAGCTCTTTTATTTCATTATTTGTTCCATTCACTTTGGCTCAAGAGCAAGTTTGGGTCTCAAAGCATCCACGCTGATATTTTCCTTCTTTCTTGTCTTTTTAATAACCTTTAGCTTTCTTTATGTATGATGTAGTCCCATAACTCATTAGGTTTTCAGTCATTTGTGTTCAATGCAACATATTTGTTCTTAATTGTTCTCTAAGTAGACATTGGAGCAGAGCTGAGCTTGGGACCCCAGTAGGCACACTGAGTTCTGGAGAATGACTCTCCCTTCTCCACCCTGCCCCCGCCGTGAGGACACCCATAGGACAAGCGAGTCTGAGAAGAAGGCACCAACCAGCCCCTTCCCTCGGCCCTCAGCCCAGGAGGGGAAGGGCCTTTTTCTTCTCTGCTCACCTTGCAACAGCGTTGCGGGTCAACATGTTTACAACTATATATATATATAGTTCTCTAAATTCTGGAAGATTTCTCTAAATTCAGGTGAGATATACTCAAGGTCCTATTTTGGCTCTCAAGGACTTCTTTTAATTTTCTTCAGCTTCAGCCTACATATACAGTAAGCCCCTGGCCTTGTTTTTGGCTGATGACCATGAGCTTTTCCAACAACTTACACATGTAGTCAATTTGATTCTTGTATATTCCATTGCACATGTATTATAGTTTCCATTTGCATTTTTGAAAAAGGTACTGCGATGAAGTCATTGACTTTATAAAATTATATCAAGCAAACTCCAGCTTCACTTCTATTACCAACACCATACTTTCCCAACTACAGACCCTTTTTGCTTACAATTTTTACATTCCAGTCACAAATAATTACTTAAAATTATATCAAGCAAACTCCAGCTTCACTTCTATTACCAACACCATACTTTCCCAACTACAGACCCCTTTTGCTTACAATTTTTACATTCCAGTCACAAATAATTACTAATGCATTGTGATTGCCTGTTTGACCTACTTCAGACTGGAGAATTTAGTAGAGTTCTTTATTATTAGCACCAGTGATTGGTGTATAAATTTGAGTAATAATTGTATTAACTGGGTTTCTTGATAGGCATATAGTTATTATGCCACCACATACTTGAAATGTTTTTGATGACAAATGTGGCCCTTTAAATTTGTCATTCCTGGAATAGTAAACCATACGGTTGTCTAACTCAAAAAGGCTAATAGCAGTCCATTTCAGCTCGTTAATGCTAACGATACTGATCTTTATGTGTCCATTTCATTTTTTATAGACATATATTTCAGACATTCAATGTCTTTATTACTAATGGATGCTTGCAGCTGTTTCTTCTCAGTTTGAGTCATGTCCCCTCAGCACATTAAGATCCTGTTTCTGAGTTCCTTCCAACATGAGGGATCCATCTTTGGGCACTATCCCTGGCAATGGTCTGCTACTATTAATAAGGCTTCAGTGGTTCATCCCTCAGAAGTGGGCAGCTTATCTTCCTTCTTCCTAGTCTGTTCTGAGTCTGGGAGCTTTGCTGAGTGAACTTCATGGTATAAAAAAAAAGTGGCATAGTCACATAGGGCAATAAGCAAGTCACCACTGTCTGATAAACTGATAAATAAGTGGTGGGACAGCAGCCAGACTTCATATTATAACTTACAAATGTATGACTATAACCATAAAGGGGAATTACCCTTAAAAGAACTTGTAAGAAGTAAGTCTGATTAATGGGAGAGGGGGTGTTTCTTTTCTCTAGTACAGTGGTGGCTCAACCTTCCTAATGCCGCATCCCTTTAATACAGTTCCTCATGTTGTGGTGCCCCCCAACCATAACATTATTTTCGTTACTACTTCAGAACTGTAATTTTGCTACTGTTATGAATCGGGTGACCCCTGTGAAAGGGTTGTTCAAACCCCAAAGGGGTCGCAACCCACAGGTTGAGAACAGCTGCTTTAATAGAAAACACTACCAATTAGTCTCAGAGTCTTTTAATTTGGGTAAATTAACAGGTGGAGGGAGCCCAGGTGGCGCAATGGTTAAAGACTCAGTGGTTAGCCAAAAGTGGTTAGCTGGTAGGTTGTGACCTACCAGCTGCACTATAGAAAGCAGATGTGGCAACTGCTTCTGCAAAGATTACTGTCTCAGAAACTCTAAGGGGCAGTTCTACCCTGTTCTAAAGGGTTGCTGTGAGTTGGAATCAAAAGCCTTTGATTTAGCCCAGTGATTCAGAAAATGCATCCTCAATAAGCTCTTAAGTTGCTATCTAAAAACCAATTAAGGAAAGGGGTAATAGTAAGAGATAGTATTCCATATTGAAAAGGACCTGTGCAAAGGAAAAGGATATGCAAAGGACCTGTGGTAGGAGGTAGACTTGCATGTTTATGGAACTAAAAGAAAACTGGAGAAGCTAGAACACAGAGAGAAGAGCATAGAGCTAGATCAAGAAATGGTTGGTTGAGGAAGATAGCCAAATCATGCAAAGTCTAAGTTATCTTAAGGAGTTTGGTATTTATCCAGTGAACAACATCACATTATACCAAGGTTTTAAACTGGATGTGTAAATGTGTGTTTTGGACATATTTTCATTTTGAAAAGATCACTTTGATAAAAATATTTGAAAAATTGAATACTGCTCTATGAGGAATGTTCAGGTCCTCCTAATCTGCTAGATGAATAAAGATAAAGAAAAATACCAAGGCATAGTTGGTGGAAAGAAAGGAGACCTGGTAGCACAGTGATTAAGGACTTAGCTGGTCATCAAAAAGACTGGTGTTTAAGAACACTAGCATAAAGAACTCTATGTGACTTCCTCCCTGGGGGACGGACAACCGAAAAGTGGGTGAAGGGAGATGTCGGACAGGGCAAGATATGACAAAATAACAATTTATAAATTATCAAGGGCTCCTGAATGAGGGGGGAGCGGGGAGGGAGGGGAAAAATGAGGACCTAATGCCGGGGGCTTAAGTGGAGAGGAAATGTTTTGAGAATGATGAGGGCAATGAATGTACAAATGCGCTTTACACAATTGATGTGTGTATGGATTGTGATAAGAGTTGTATGAGCCCCTAATAAAATTATTATTAAAAAAAAAAAGAACACTAGCCTCTGTGGGAGAAATATGTGGCAGTCTGCCTCTATTAAGATTGAAAAAAAGACAAGAAAAACTCATTGCTATCGAGTTGCTTCAGAATTATAGCAAGCCTATAGGGCAGAGTAAAACTGTCTGCAACAAAGAGTTTCAAAGGCTGTACACTTCATGGAAACAGACAGCCACATCTCTCTCTCCCAGAGTAGCTGGTAGGTTTGAAATGCTGAACTTTGGGTTAGCAGCCAAGTATCTAACATTGTGCCACAAAGGCTCCTTTCCATAAAGATTACAGCTATGAGTTAGGATTGACTCAATAGCAATTGATTTGGTTTTGGTTTTGTCGAAAGAAGCAACTGAAATCAGATATTCTGGTGCAAATGCCAGTAAAACCCAAGTGGGAGAAACTGATGATCAGAATTAGCCAAAGAAAGAACAGTGTCTGGGGCTATGGATGCTGAAGAGCATCAGGACCAACAAACAGCTCAACCTTTATTCTGAGGTGCTACAATGTGAAGCACAGGTTATATATGTTACCTGGCATTCCGGAACAAACAACAAACATATCAACCTAGAAACTCTTGTTATCTACTACTATTGGTATGATTTTAATACAGATGGCCACATGGCAAAATAAAGACCTTCAATCTGAACGGAGAGAATCCCCAGATCCCGAAGCTGCTGGTTGTTGCTCTGAGCCAGGATCCTTAGCCGCTCTGCTGCTTCCCGGGGGATGTTAAATGTCACACGTACACTGTTCCAGGGCTCCACCTTCTGCACCTTTAGCTTGTTGGATTCTGAATTGTGAAAAAAAAGAGGATATTAGTAAACATTTAGCCACCACGACATGGCACAAAAATAAAACAACAAAATACAAGAATAACGAGGAGTACTAGCTTGGATTAGGCAGCCTTAAATAGACTTTAAATCTAATCCCAGCTTTGCCACTTAGCACCTGGGTGACCATGAACTAGCTATTTAGCATTCCTGAAACTTACTTTTCTCATCTTTAAAATTAAGAAAAAAATACACTGTTTTGTATTTGATTTTAAGTATTAAGCAATATATGCAAAAGAACCTAGTGCACTGCCTGACCCACAGTAGGTACTAGATAAATGAAATGCATTAAGATGGACTGAGGAACACTGGAAAGAAGAGGAGATAAATTTAAATTAATAGCATAATGTTACTTCTGAGTCAATTCAATGTATGTGGTCACAGAAGCTGAGAGCATAAAAGTCTCAAAGGGCAAGTAAAAGTCTATACAAACACTGGATGCAGAATGTAAGGAAATCTGCAGCTTAATTCACTAGAGTTATTTAAAGAATAAACTAAAAAGGAAAAGGGTAGTTTTACTCATAAAATTGCTAGGCAATTTTACCTCTTCAAATAAAATATTTTAAATATTCAATGCTCAAATGTTTAAATATTCAATGCTCAAATGTTTAAATATTCACTGGTATTTCTATAAATGATACTCATAAAGCCAAAGCAAACATTTCTTCCAATGTCCTTCAACTAAAAGTAGGTTTAATTAAATTTTGAGTCTACATCTGATCTTTAAAATTACTTTTATCCTTCATTAACCACAGTAAAATTTTCACTGAAGTACATCAGAGATGGGAAACAATAGAAATTTGACAAATAAGTTTTAAGTCAGATAAGAAAACATTCTGTGGAATTTCAGTTAAGTCTGAAAAGTCAAGGCAAACATCAGGATATATATCTACATGAAGGGGTACCCAAAAAACACTGGATTTTTTTTTCTCAAAACAGTGTATTTAAATGTTTTTACTAAACAACCTTATCAACCTTATTCTCCATTACACTTAATACATCTGTCAAATCTTCAATTTCATTCTTTTTTTTTCCTTAGCCTTGCTAGCGCAAGGCCTCAAAAAATTAGTTTATGATTCAGAATTGTTCCTCTCCACGGAAATCTTTAGTAAAAGGCGAAAGATTTATACGATCTGAAGAGAAAGCAGAGTATTGCAATTTCATTCTTGGAAACATTTTTCAAACTCATCTGTTTGGATGGCTGATAGCACCTCTCTCATGTTTTTCTTCACCTCTTCTACATTATCATTGCTATCCTTTCATGCCCCTCTTCATTCATGGAAACGAAAAAGTTGCATGGAGAAAGGTCAGGTGAGTAAGGTGCATGGGACAAGAGAGGCATCTTGTTTTTTGCCCAAAACTGGCACACTAAGATCAATGCATGAGCAGGTGCATTGTCACGGTGGCAAAACCAGTCCCTGGTCTGCCATAAATCAGGCCTTTTTCGTCCCACACTGTTACACAATCTTTTCAGAACATCTAAACAGAAAGCTTGAAGAACAGTCTGACCTGGTGGAATAAACTCCAAATGTACTATCCCTTTCACATCAAAAAAATATATGAGCATCATCTTGATCTTTGATTTCACTTGACGAACTCTTTTGGGGCAAGGTGACAATGGTGTCTTCCACTGGCTTGATTGACGAGTAGTTTCGGGGTCATAAGAATAGCACCATCTTTCATCTTTCATCACCATTAATGACCTTGGGGGAAAAAAGTCTGGGTCTTTTCAGAGCTGTTCTTTCAAAGAATGGCATGTTTCCACTCAGCGTTCTTTTTCCTGGTCAGCCAGAACCCAAGGCACAAATTTCACAGCGATGCTTCTAATTCCCAAATCTTCTGTTAAAATTCTCTGAACCAAGCTCCAAAATAGTCCAGATAACTTCCCTATCTGTTCAATGGTCCGCTGTCAGTCTTCAAGCACAAGTGCATGAATTTTGCCAACATTTCATCCATTTGGGAAGTTGATGGACATCCACAACAGGGTTGTCATCAATCAACATTTCACCTTTTTTGAAATGAGAAACCACTTGTTTTTTCCCCATAGTGCTATCCTTTTAAGCCGTGTGCAACATTACAACGGTTTCTGCAGCATTTTTCCCAAGCAGGAAACAAAATTTCATAGCCGCACAATGTCTTCATAAATC
>NW_022109491.1:22414582-22418557 GCF_000313985.2 Echinops telfairi | reverse complement strand
CCCTTTATCCTCTCCCTTCCCACCGTACCCCCACAGGAACCCTTATTATCCTCTATTAAATAACTATCCTCTAGTTCTTTAGTATTTCCTCCCGTGCTTTTTTTTTTTTTTTAAGCAAACAGAACTTTATTTGCACCTCCACACCCCATTGGGGGCAAGGCCAAGTGTCTAGGACCCACACACTCCCCAAGCACTACATACATACATGCAGACAACATGTATTCCCTGCTTCTCATACACATGGTCACACATGGGCAGACATGCACACAGACACACATATCCTCAGATTGGACCTCCAGCTTCAGAATGGAATCAGGTCCAAACCTCCCCTTACTATTACAGTCTTTGTTTTACCTCATTAATCTTGTTAGACCTGCGCAAGTTCATTTGTATAATTAAGAACATGGATGCATTAAAGCCAAGATAGCCTTCAGAAACAGTAATGGGAGTAATGATTCCCTGAGGCTATGGGAAGAGGAAGGATGGGGAGGGAGCTGATAGCAAGGATGACTATATAAGTTCACTTGAGGGAAGTGAAGAACAGAATTTTAGGTGAAAGGATATATATTTAAAACAAAAACCAAACCTTGAGGAGGTAACGTTATTTGTAATTACATTTTACAGCTTACTAAATCTAAGACTAGGGAACAGGCATAAATCCCAGGCCCAGTTAATTGATTAAAGTGTGTGTGTGGGTGTGTGTGTGTGTGGGGGGGGGGGGGAACTCAATAACCTGGCATCAAAAATCTCAAAAGGATAAAACCCTCCAACTCTGAAAAAGCTAATTAGCATGTGATCAAATCAGGATTTTGAAAAAAAATTAAAATCTGGGCTTTGTTCTAAGATAAAGGGGATTGGGTAACGATGCTAACCAGAATAGCTGGAGAATATCTAACCAAGGGCCAAATAAAAATATCCCCAATAGCCAGACAAGTAATCTAAACGTTGTGAAGAGGCCAGTTGGGAACTGGGTGAGCTGACGGCCAATCCTCAGTCGCAGCTGCTAGACTGGGGATGGGATAGAGGAAGAGCTCAATGTTATACTCTCAGACTTATCCCAAATCCAAAATCTGGCTTTTTGCATAGTCTGTCAATTGTTGAAACACTATCAACTAGATCCAAGCACAACAAAAACCTAGAAAGTGGGCTAAGTCATATGGCTGTATTACTGGTGCTAGTGAGCTCAGTGCTAAAGTTTAAGAGAACAATTTCAAGTACACTAAAAGTAGAATCAATAGATTTTTCTAAGCTTCAATGGGTGTTAAAGAATGGCAATCTGTTCATTTTACAGGTAAGAAAATGGATGATCACAGAGTTTAAAAAAAACACAATTTGGGTCTGAAGAATAACTTATGCACTACAGCAGATTACTTAACTATTTTTATATTAAGCAGTACTTTACTACAGTCAACTCCTTTATGTAGTTAAAGGAAATATAGCAGTATTTCTATAATAAATATTTTAGCCTATAATTCAAAATTTATACTTAAAGTCTACCTATTACCCCATTTGGGCAGTTTGGCTTTATAAAATCCAACGTAATCACGGAAGAGAAACACTTTAATAAAAGAGTAATGATAAGGAAAAATAATTAAAGCAAATTACCCATTTGTAACAAATTGGGCACATTCTCCAATATTGTGTCCAATTTCCATTTGAAGTCTTTATCATCTATATTTCCCTCGAAGGCCACAAAGATAGTGGACTCTTCCAAAATACTATCGCTTTTTGTGTCGTCATCTTCTAGTCCAGAGTCAAGATCCATCTCTGAGTCTTCTGCTACGGATGAACACAAGGAAGTATAGATGCGTTCTAAGTTTGGAAGGTCATCCAAAACCATGGTGAATATTATTCCAGAAGCATATGCCAAGTGGACAATAAGAAAACCTTTGAAAATTAAAAAAAGGATGCATAAGAAACATTACAACGCACAATCATAATTCAGTAACGTATACATCAGAAACCAGAAAAACTCACTGCCATCAGGTTGATGCCAGCTCACAGCAACCCTATAAGGCAGGGTAAAACTGACCCATGAGTTCCTTAGACTAACTCTTTATGGAAGTAGAAAGCCCTGTCTTTCTCCCTGTGTAAGCGTTAGCTCTGCAAAAACTGTAATTTATTTGCCAAGTAATACAAAATTACTATAAAAATTAAGAATTTACCTAGGACAGTGATTCTCAACCTTCCTAATGCCGCAACCCTTTAATACAGTTCCTCATGTTGTGATGAGCCCCAGTTATAAAATTATTTTCGTTGCTACTTCATAACTGTAGTTTTGCTACTGTTATGAATCGGGAAACCCCTGTGAATGGATCGTTCGACCCCCAAAGGGGTCACGACCCACAGGTTGAGAACCACTGACCTAGAGGATATATAATTTTAACTGAGATATTCTATAGCAATTCTCTTCTTTTGGTAAGTTTTTAAATCATTTTATTGGGGGCTCTTACAGCTCTTTATAACAATCCATACATCAATTGTATCAAGCACACTTGTACATATGTTGCCATCATCATTTAAAAAATATTTTCTATTTGAGCCCTTGATATCATCTCCTCTTTCTTCCCTCCCTCCACCAACCTCATGAACTCTTGATAAATTATATATTATTATTTTCATTTCTTACACAGTCCACTAACGATTAATTCTTAAAGATATTGGGGAACACTACATATAAAATTCAATATATTATGCTTTCTATAGTATCTTTTTATAAACCTATAATATTGTGATGAGGGAATCAGGGATCATGAGAAAAAATATATATGTATATACACACACATTTTTAATGTGCTAAAATACATACAAAGTAAATTTTACTATTTTAATAATTTAAAAGTACAAAATTCAGTGGCATTAGTTATATTCACAATATCCAGCAATTACCAATACTTGTTTCCAAAACTTTCTCAATACACCAAACAGAAACTTCATACCCCATTAAGCAGTAACTCTTCATTCTTGTCTTCCTCTAACCCTTAGAAACCACAAATCTACTTTCTGTCTGTAGGCATTTGCCTATTCTAGATATGCCATGTAAGTGAAGGCTGGATTACAGAATAGTTATCCTTTTGTGTCTGGCATCTTCACTCAGCATGTTTTCAATGTTCCTCCAAATTAGTAGCATGCATTAGAACTTAATTCCTTTGAGTGGTTATATGATCATCCATTGTAGACCACAGATCCTCAATGCATTGGTCATCTTAGCAGAAATTTTGTCCCTGGATTGATATCTCATGAAAAAAGAAAACATTTTTTTCTAAGTATAAGCATGACTTTTCAGTAACTTACAAATGTCAATGTCTTTAAGGAAAAATAGCAGTAAATGCTTAAATTTCATTTAATGCACAAAATCATTGCTTACTAGGAATACAGCTTCAGCAAACTAGATAAAAAATCTAAGACTAGGGGACAAGACATAAATCTTAACCCCAACCTCCAAGTCTGCAAAAATATACTTTTTAAAAAATTGTCATTAATTGATTCCCATTCATGACCAAACTCTTAAATAAAAGAAGGGAGTAGGAGGAAGAACTATACAATAAGTGCTGATACTAACATTTCCTCTTATGAGAAGTATTTCTGAAAAGTTCCCTGAATCAGCTTAAACCCACTGGGGCAGAGCCTCCAAGCGAGGGCTGCCGGGATTCATAATGAGAGTGCTACACAGAGGTTATGGGGAAGAGAAATACAAATTTCCAGGTAGAAGCTATTTCTGTTGGGCTTTAGCTAATCAAAAATCCAAACCCTGTTCCAAAATATAAGTTGTGTTGCAGCTGTAACTTTCAAACAGAGTCTATAATTTTTAATCAGTTAAAGATATTTACTTAAAGTGCACTTTCCTATTATATTTTAAATCAAATGTTTACTGCTTTACTGCCATTATACACAGTAAAAGCTGAGATAAACTTACTAAAAAGGGGGGGAGTGAGGAGGGAGGAGAAAAGATGAGGAGCTGATGCCAGGGGCTTA
>NW_022109491.1:22412586-22413878 GCF_000313985.2 Echinops telfairi | reverse complement strand
TGTTGCCATCATTCATTTCTAGACAATTACTTTCTACTGAGCCTTTGGTATCAGCTCCTCTTTTTTCCGCCTCACCCCCACCTCATGATCCCGATAGATCATAAATTATTATTTGCATATCTCACACCGACCACTATCTCCCTTACCCCATGGTTTCTGTTGTTCTTCCCCCCACAGGGTGTGTGTGGTTGTATGTCGATCATTATAATGAGTTGCCCCTTCTTCCCCTCCTCCCCACCCATGGAACTATGTTCTACAGGGTTTCCTATGCCTACATTTTCAGATTGCCAGGCCTTCCTTCCAAGCCACATCTGGGTAGATGTGAACCTCCAATATTATAGTTAATGCTGAGCACATGAGCTGTTCACACCACCCAGGGACTGCAAAGCATTTTTGGTAGATATTTAAAATGCAGTTTCCATGAGGTTTACAAAGAATAACTTTTTCTGAAATCATAAAACATTCACCAGCAACCCAAGAGGAAAGAGAATTTTGTGAATGATGAGGGCAACAAATGTATAAGTGTGCTTTCCACAATTGATCTATGTATTGTGATGAATTGTATGAGCCCCAATAAAATGATTTAAAAAAATTTTTAAAAAACCATTCAACAGCAAGTATGAAAAAAAAAGGGTGTGCAAACAAGTCTCAGTGACTGATCCCAGCTTCACTTAAGAATCATGAAGGTCAGAGAGAACCACAGGGCCAGCCCCACTAGAAGACACAACGTCCCTCACTGACCCATAGGACTATGGGGACAACACTGGAGACACTGTGGGAATTGTGCCTGATCTTATCCCACCACACCGAGGTGAAACACTAAGGGCGGACAACAGAACAGCAAGGGGAGCAGAGCAACGAAGGCCCCAGGAGATACCAAAACCAGACTTTGGAGCCAGGGCAAACACTCCTAAAGGTCAACAAACAGAACTTGAACTACTTATAGGCTTTTGTTGTTGTTGTTGTTGTTTTCTTTTGTTGCTTTGTTTTGATCTGTCTTATTTTTTGTGCATATTATTCTCTCTGCAGGTTTATCTAAATAAGATAGGCAGGAAAAACAATCTGAAGGAGAAAACAACAGGTCTGATGGTTCGGGTCAGGGGGCATGGGAAAGGGGGGAGGCGGGAGAAAGGAAGTGGGTGTAAACAAACCCAGGGACAAGGGAACAAAAAGTGATACAAAATCGATGGTGAGGAGGGTGTAGGAGGTCTGGTAGGGCGTCATCAAGGACAATGTAACCGAGAGGAATTACTGAAACCCAAATGAAGGCTGAGCATGATAGTGGGACAAGA
>NW_022109491.1:22399358-22411589 GCF_000313985.2 Echinops telfairi | reverse complement strand
TATGGATTGTGATAAGAGTTGTATAAGCCCCCAGTAAAATGATTTTTATAAAATCATGAAGGTGGTATCCCCAGCCCTAGAGATCTCCCTATATCTTCAATTCTAAGTCATCAATTAAGGTGAATTAATATGACATCACCATATTTAGAGCCCAAACCAAAATATTTTGTACACACACTAAACATTGACTTCTTCTAACAGAATTTCAAAATTAGTGTTCAAACTTTGTCAAATACATGTAAGATCCCCCCACTCTTTTATCTATACATTATATTTACATTTTCAATTTAAGTTTTAAAGTATTCTTTATTGAAAACATAGAACTTTGAGGCGCTGACACCAAGGACTCAAATAGAAAGCAAATGTTTTGAGAATGATGAGGGCAACAAATGTACAAATGTGCTTGACAATGGATATATTTATGGATTGTGATGAGTTATATGAGCCCCCAATAAAATGATTTTTTTTAAAAGAGAGAGATGAAAGACGAGAGGAAGGAAAGAAAAGAGGAAAAAAGATGGGAAGGGGAAATAAAGGGAAACTGGCAAAATAGTGACAGTGGTTAAAAATTGGAATGTGGAGGTTCGTTACACAGGTACAATTCTCTGAAATGTTTAATATGAAACTCCCTATAGTAAAAAAAATCAACTCAAAAATTTTAACAAAAAAAGAAAGACTCTTTGGGGGGGGAAAACTAGGGGAGATACAGAAGGGAGCATCAAAAAGTCTGTGGGGAAAAAATCCCAGTATCTTTTAATTCCATTTTCCCACAAGTTTTTTAAAAATCATTTTATTGGGGGCTTGTACAATTCTTATCACAATCCATACTACATCCATTGTGTCAAGCACATTTGTACATATGTTGCCACCAACATTTTCAAAACATTTTCTTTCTAGTTGAAACCTTGGTATCAGCTCATTTCTCCCCCCTCCCTCCCTTATAAACCTCTGATAATTTATAAATCACTAATATTTTTTCATGTCTTACACTGACCGATATCCCCCTTCACCCACTTTTCTGTTCTCTGTCCCACTTGGAGGGAGGGGGTTATATGTAGATCATTGTGATTGCCCCACCACCACCACCACCACCTTCCCCTTTCCCTCCTGGCACCACTACTCTCATTATTGGTCCTGAGGGGTTTACCTGTTCTGGATTCCCTGTTTCCAGCTCTTATCTGTACCAGTGTACATGCTCTTTTAAGGTGAATTGGGGTCATGATTGGGGGGGGGGGCGAAGAAAGCACTATTTCCACAATTTTTTTGAAGTTTCCTCATAGTTCTTGATTAAGAGTGATAACAAATAGCCTCATCGTTCTCCGGAGAAAGATTTGAACTGCCAACCTTGTAGTTAAAAAACTATGCTTACTTGACCGTAGCTGACCCATGTTCCTGAGCTGAGTATAATAAAACTAAACCCACTGCTATGCGTTAGTTCTGACTCACAGCAACCCTCTAGGGCAGAGTAGAATTGCTCCACTGGGCTTCTCAGGCTGTGAATCTTTACAGGTACAGAGTCTCATCTTTCTCCCAAGAGTGTTTCATTGTGTAACCCGTTAGACAACCAGGTCTCCTTAAGCCAAGTATTAGAGGTTAGTAAACCAAGAAACCCCCAGTTATTGAATTGCTTGTGACTCATAGTGACTCTATAGGATAAAGTAAACTTTCTGCTTAAGAGTTTCCAAGACTATAAATCTTTAGAGGAGCAGACGACCTCAGTTTTCTCCTGAGGTGGGTTTGAGCCACCAACCTTACAGTTAACAGCCCAGTGCTTATCCCAGAGTGCTACCGAGGCTTCTTTAGAGACTATTAGTAAAATTGTTTTTCATTTTCTTGGGTGTGTTAATATTATGTGTGATCATTAATGTAGTAATCCAGCAAACCTCTATCCATAGAAGACATATGCTGAAGCAGTTAAGGATAAATGTGAATATATGCAATTTATTCAGCAAATATCTATAGATAGAACACATACAAGATAAATACTAAGAATTATTTAAATTAGGTATTCATTGTATCATTTTTTCAACTTTTCTGTATGTTTGGACTTTTTCATATTAAAAGTTGAGAGAAACAGTAGTTACCTTTATTTATAAGAGTATATATGAGAGCGAAGGGAAGGCTTAAGACTTCACTGTGTATCTTTCTTGTTTTGATTTTGAACCATGTAAATGTATTAACTACAGAAAATAAAACCTAGCTATCTAGCACTCTGACTCTTTAAGAAGTGATATAACACTCCTACACTTACCCTACTACATACATGTAACAAAAATATGATCTGCTTTCTGTTGCTGTTATTTTAGGAGGCTCCTCTGACTACTATGCCCTGTGAGTCACTTGACAGTGGTTGACACCATTACCAAGTGCTGAGCTAGTGCTACCACCTCTATTTCAATGTTCCTTAATATTCCCTTAGCCCAGTCTCCCATACTTGTCCCCTCCCTCCCTTCCACCCCAGGCATGCACAGCTGGCTCTTCTCATCATGCTGGCCTATCACAAGCTCACCTATTGTTCACATACAAGAAAGTTGGCCAGCTGCTTCTCTCCCTCCCCCACTGGCTCACAAATGGGAAATTTTATAGGGTGGTAGTGTAGTTAGGAATTTAGAGAACAATTAGTCCAACTTTTCCAGTTTTTCACAGCAGGGAAAAATGAAAGCCAGAGAGTGGTTGTGTGACTTGACTAAAATTAGAGACCAAAATTGTGGCAGGATCTAGATTAGATTCTTGTCATACAATCCCAAATTCAGGTCTCTTCTACCAAATGAGTCTGAATTGACTTGATGGCAGCGAGTTTGAGTTTTTACCACCATATGCTTCAACAAGGTAACCCTACCTTCCTCACATGCTGGGCATCCTTAGCCGGAATACCAAAACCAAGCTCATCCAGTCTATTTCAAGTCAATGTCCAATACTTAGAACTGCACTAGAGCAAACCCACAAAAGCCCCAGCCATCCAGTTGATTTCAATTCATAGTGACTCTATCGGACACAACAAAGCTGCCTCATAGGGTTTCCAAGGCTGTAAATCTTTATAGAAGTAGATTTAATAGTAGAAGAGAGACGTTGGACAGTGTACGATAGGACAAAATAATAATGACTTGTAAATTATCAAGGGTTCATCAGGGAGAGGGGAACGGGGAGGGAGGGGAAAATGAGCTGATGCCAGGGGCTCAAATGGAAAGCAGATGTTTTGAGAATGATGATGGCAACAAATGTACAACTGTGCTTGACACAATGGATGTATGTATGGATTGTGATAAGCGTTGTACGAGCCCCCAATAAAATGACTTAAAAAAATAGTAGTAGGGCCACTGGTGAATTTAAACTGCTCACCTTTGGGCTGGCAACAGAATGCTTTAACCAACGTGCTACCTATGAAACGACCCTCCAACCAAAAACACGAAACTCACGGCCATGGGATCAATTCTAATTCATAGTGACTCTGCAGGGCAGAGTAGAACTGCCACTTTGGGTTTTTGACGGTTCAAACTACAGGCCTTGTGGCTAGCAGCCTAACTAGATAACCAGTATAACCCACTACACCACTAGCGCGCCTATGAATGGACCCCCCACCCACCCACAAAAAAAACCCAAAATCACTGTCATCAAGTCGATGCCAGTTCATAGTGAATCCCCTTAAGTTTCCAAGACTATAACTGTTTATAGGAGTAGAAATCTCTATACCTTTCTCCCAAAAGTGGCTGGTGGTTTCGAACTGCCAACCATACAGATCACCGCCCAACCTATAACCACTACACCATCAGGACTCCTAAGTGAAGGGCTTTAACTACTACTAAATGACTAAAGTCAGACTGAGATCAAATGCATGTGCTTCGGAAGAATTTCAATGATTTTCAACTTTAACTACACATTATAATTATTTGGAAAACTTAAGAAAATAATGCCTGGGTCCCACCAGGTCTACATTGAGGCCTGATTTGGGTATTTAAACATTCAATGGCTTAAGCCTAGAGGCCTAAATACTTTTAGGTTTAGAACCATACTTTTAATATATTATTTAACTTACCTTGAGATGAGGTAACATTGAGACAGGTAGAGAGTAGAAGTGGGTAAAGAATTGGCCTCCCCAAAAGCATTGAAAGAGAACACAAGTTTTTTTTTTCTTTTGCATATTATAAACTTTGATTTTTTTTCTATAAATTTTTTGTTTTTGAAATAAATAAAATTATATTGCTTATAAAAAATTAAACAAAGCATACTGTTAGTTGCCACTGAGTTGGTTCTGAGTCATGGTAACTTCATGTAGAATAGAACAAAATGTTGCTTGGTCCTGCACCAGCTTCAAGATCAATGGTATGCTCAAGTCCACTGTTCTGATCACTATGTATTTTGAATGCTTTCCAACCGAGGCATTTTTCTTCCAGCACTATATCAAACAACATTTCATTGTGAACAACAGGTTATGATTGGTTACTTTTTAGACAGCAGTAGGCTTCTCTTCCTATTTGTCTTGATGTGGAAGGTCTGCTGAAGCTTGTCCACCACAGGAGATTCTGCTGGTATTTTTAGCTTCCAGTATCATAGCAACACATAAGCCATCATAGTATGGCAAACTGACAGATGGTAGAAACAAAAACATAACTACAGGTAGTCCTGGATTTCAAATGGATTCCTGTCCAACTATTCCATCATAAGTCAGTTCTGTAAGTAAGTCAGATACCTCTGTTTTTGTTTTGTTTTTCCAGCTTCCACGATTATTGCCTTTTATTATCAATATCTTTATAAATCCACTATTTATTTGTCTTTGGCTGGTGGCCCAAGATTGATAACATCAGCAAATCATGCACTGTAACACAGTATATAAGCTTATTAATATAATATGATGTATCAAAAACCAGATGGTTTGAAGTGCAGTTCATCATAACTCAAATACATCATAAATTGGGGATTATCTATATAGAGAACATAGTGAACCATATACCACCCTGGTACCACCTTGCTTTTTCATCTGTGACCTTTTTCATCTGATACCACCTAAGCAATCTGCTTACAAGAAAACCCTACCAAGCAGTTTTACTCTGTAATACATGGTCATCATGAGTTGGAATTGATTCAACAATAATAGACAACAACAACAAAATTTTAAAAGCACTATTATAAATCAGGTACCGTATATACTCAAGTATCAGCCAACCCACCTAATTTTACCACAAAAACTGCATTAAAAAATGTGCTGGAAACCTCAAATTCAGGCACTATTCTAAGAAATTTGTATTATTAGACCAATTAGTTCCCTCAATAACCCCATGAAAGAAGTTCTACTACTCTTCTTTCAGCAACAAGGAAACTGAGGCAAAGAGAAGTTAGGTCACTTGACTCAAGATCATACATAGCTTTATGGCAGAGCCATGATTCCAGCTCAGGCAATTAACTTTTCGAAGTCAGGGCTTTTCACTACCATACCACTCTCAAACTACCCGATTACAGTGAAACCCAAGAGAGCTGGAACTCTACAGGACTGCCTCATTTTCCCGGATTTCACATCTGTTCTGACAGAGTGCAGTTTTACCACTTTTTTATCACTCATCTTAGTGGTAAATAGTTTATATATTCCTGCTTTGGCAGATTTTCCAGCTTCCACAGGTTCCTACTTGCACAGGATTTACTGTATTAAGTAAAATATACTCTCAGCTCACTAGGGACTGACAGGTTCATTCACTCATTTAATCATTATTTAGGGATGTAATACATGCCAGTACTGCTCTAAAAGCTAAAGAAAGAAGCAATGGGGAAGAAAATATGAATAGTGGTACCTGATTTTATAGAGCTTACATGCTAGAAAAAACATACACAGGCTTTAGAGTGCAGTTTTGTTTTTGTTTTTTTACTTTCACACAATGGAATATTTATATCTCTACCCTGTGTCATTTTCTTTTTTTTTTTTAAGTTGTGCTTTTTTTAAAAAATCATTTTATTAGGGGCTCATACAACTCTTATCACAATCCATACACACATCAATTGTGTAAAACACATTTGTACATTCATTGCCCTCATCATTCTCAAAACATTTTCTCTCCACTTAAACCCCCGGCATTGGGTCCTCATTTTCCCCCTCCCTCTCCGCTCCCCCTCCCTCATGAGCCCTTGATAATTTATAAATTGTTATTTTGTCATATCTTGCCCTGTTCGACGTTTCCCTTCACCCACTTTTCTGTTGTCCGTCCCCCAGGGAGGAGGTCACATATAGTTTCTTGTAATCGGTTCCCTCTTTCCTACCCACTCTCCCTCTGCCCTCCCTGTTTCGCCACTCACACCACTGGTCCTATAGGGCTCATCTGCCCTGGATTCCCTGTATTTTCTGTTCCTATCTGTACCAGTGTACATCCTCTGGTCTAGCCAGACTTGCTAGGTCGAATTCGAGTCATGGTAGTGGGAGCGGGGAGGAAACATTTAGGAACTAATGGAAAGTTGTATTTTTCATCGTTGTTACATCGAAAAGTGCAAAGTTTTAAATAAAATCTGTATCCCCTTATATATTTAGGTTGGGAGAAAGTTGAGACTATCTGCTTGTATAAAAATTTATAATGCGGGGCTTAAGTGGAGAGCAAATGTTTTGAGAATGATGAGGGTAACGAATGTGCAGGTGTGCTTTATACAATTGATGTATGTATGGATTGGGATAAGAGTTGTAAGAGCACCCAATAAAATGATTTTAAAAAAAGGAAAGAAGAAAAAAAAGAGGTGGTATGGGGGGAATTCAGTGACTATAGAATTGTGTTCACTTTTGAGTGCTTAAAAGTTTCCACGGGGAAGGGAAAAAATGGGGGTGCGGGGAGGAACACTATGCTGAATTGTGTCTGCCTCCCAAGTATAATATAGAGACTTCAAAGAATAACAGAATTTTCCCGTGAACTTTTTTTGAAGTCCCCTTAAATAAGTTATAAATGATAAATATATTTTAAAAAATTTTATAGCGCTGGAAACCCTATATAAGGTCACTATGCATCAGAAACAATTTGATGACAGTGGGTGGTGGCAGGTGAGTATATATATTTAGGAGTTCCAATGAAACAAAGGAGTCCTGGTCACATAATGGGTTATGTATTGAACAATTAACCACAAATCAGCAGTTCAAAATCTTGTGTTCCTCCCAAGAAAGATGAGGCTGTCAGCTCCCGTAAAGATTTAAAGTCTCGGAAACCCTACAGGGCAATTTTAATGTATCTTATAGAGTCACTATGATTCAGAACTGACTTGATAATAGTGGAGTTTTTGGTCTTGGAGAGACATGAATGTTGGTTTGTTTGTTTTTTATTATATAAAAAAGCTTCATTTGTATTTATTTAGCTTTCTGACTGTGCTTGTGCCTTCAACTCGTTCACAACGATTTTCTGCTCCTCAATAAGGAAAGCACGTTTGATCCTGTCTCAGACACATTTAGCACACATGGACTCACCATAAGCCCTGCTGACATGTTTTTTGTTGTTTTCTACAATCTCATGAGAACTTTAGGTCTCACAGCATGGCCCCCTCGAAGTCAGCCTGGGCACATGCCACATGCAGATTTTGGCGCTTTCCCAACCTTCTTCGTATACACGTAAACAATTCTATTACCAGAGGTTCAGGGCAGCCTAGTTTCCTTAGAAACTGCATTGTAGGATAGCCGCGCTGGTAGGTCAGACACTAAACCATTTTGAATGCCTCGACACAGCGTCCCGGGAAGAGCGACATGAATGTTTAAGTACTGAACTACTAACCAAAATGTTGGCAGTCCTAACCCATCCATAGGCATCTTGGAAGAAAAAGTCATGGCCTTGAAAGCCCTCTGGAGCACACAGTTCTACTCTGTAGCATATGGTTTTGCCATGAGTGGAGATTCAATGGCAGCTCTTTTGTTTGCTATTTGGCGGTGGGGGTAGTATCTATATATTTATTTTATATGCGATAAAATAATTTATCACTTTATTCAAAGTATCTATTAAAAAAAGAAAGAAAGACGTTGCACTGTGACAAGTTTGACTTTAACAAGTTAGAGCAGTGATTTCTAAACCTGGCTACACATTTGAATCACCTAGTAATCTTTTCTCAAAAAGTGGTTTGAGTAGAAGTTTAGAGATAGGAATTTTTAATATTTGCCAAGTCCAGGCAAAGGCATAGCAGTTTTCAAAGGTTCACAGGTGATTTCAATGGAAAGTTAAGTTTGAAAACCACAAAACTTGGAAAGTTGAGTTTGAAAACCACAAAATTAGAGTTTTTATCAGTCTAAATAATGATAAAGGTCACTCATGATGACAAAGAGAGGAATATTTAAATGGCCAGTAAAACAAACAAACAATAAATAAAAACACACACAGGAACATGCACACATACAAACATTTGTTCTTTCACTAATCAAAACTGCTGTGCTGTTAAAACATAGCTCATATAATTTATTCAGTTTGTGTCCAACCCACATGCCAAATGCAGTTTCCCAATACTCTAGGACCAACATGCCTTTTTAAAAAAGTACAATTAACCTAAATCTTTGTTATGTTGAAATGCACAAAGGCTCTTCTACACCAAACTTGCATTTGTATGCTAAAGAATCAACAGACCTGTTTAAGAACTGACCACTTTCAGAAAAGATAGTGAGGGGTTCGTTAGGACCCCTCTCCATTTCTCCCAGGACCTAGACAGAAAGGAAAATGAGCAATGAGGAAGAGACACATCAGAAGAAAAGACTAAACAAAGACCAACCAAATAAAGTAAAAGTTAAGTGTCTAAATTCCTTTTTTCTTCCACTGCTTCAACTAATTTTACTCTAGAACAAGTTGTAAAACCACGGTCTATGCTAGTCCAGTGTTTAACAGGGAAAACATACTATAACCACCAAGCAAACTTTTCCAAAATCTCTCAGTAGTGGTTACAGGAGCATGTTCATTTTATAATATGAAGAATGCATTACACTTCAATTAACAATATAATAGATATAAAAAGGCTTCAAAAGCTTGAGGAAAAATCAAATTAAAAAATAATGGAATTTTCCCATGAACTTTTGGAGACTTCAAACAATTGTCTTGGTCAGAACCCCTAAAAGATTCTAATTAAGTAGGTAGCAATACATGTAGTTAAAGACTTAGTCTTTCTTGTCAATTTCCCATTGTCTGGTATAAAAATGTAGATGTGCTAATAATATACTTTTTATCTAATTAAACACGTACTCTCCTTATAATTTGAAAAAATTATCAAAAATAACACAGCAAAACACAAACAAGCAAACAAATAGATGGGAAACCCAGAGGTCCTAAGTTTACAACTGTGAATGAGGGAGCTTCAAAAAATTTGTGGGAAAAAATTCATTATCTTTGCATTCCAATTTTAAAAAAAACTTTGAAACTCCCTTGGACAGCTGCTCATTATCCAGTTAAAGAAGTTAAATAAAGTTCAGTGCCAATGCAATAATTTCCTAACTGTGGCATACATATTTTATAATGCTTAGTACTGATATGTCCAACAATTAGTTGACAAATTAAAAAAAATCAACTGATTCACCTTAAAAATTCACCAACATTGTTCATGACAACAAACCACAGAATGGCAAAGTGGAAAGAGGGCTAGTCCTGATCTTCCCATAAAGTCTGATTTGGGCAAAACACAATCTTTTTGGACCTCAGCGTCTTAAATTATGAAACAAGTGGGTGAATCACTAGGGCTAAACAAAATCTTGTGTTACTTCCAGGTTTAAGAAAACTCTTAAGATTATTTATCAATAAATTTAATTCTTCTATATTCTTTAAACACTTGATTGTTCCTATTCCAATGTTTTAAGTCACTTATAAAATAAGAATCATAGAATTCCTCTGGTACTTGCTTCATAAAAACAAGCATACTCTTACAGTGTAATATAAGATACAATAATAATTTATAAATTATTAGGGGTTCATGGGGGAGAGGGGAGGAGGAAGGGAAGGGGAGGGGGGAAAAAAGGAAAATTAGAGGCTAGCGAATTTTGGGAATGATGAGGGCAACAAATGTATAGATGTGCTTTACACAATTGATCTATGTATTGTGATGAATTGTATGAGCCCCAATAAATTGATTAAAAAAAAAGAAGAAAAAAAAGAGGAAAAACAAACAAACAAAAAAAAAACAAGCATACTCTTTAGGTCAGTGGTTCTCAACCTTCCTAATGCTGTGACCCTTTAAGACAGTTCCTCATGTTGTGGTGATCCCCAACCATAAAATTATTTTTGTTGCTACTTCATAACTGAAATTGAGCAACTTTATGAATTGTAATATAAATATCTGATATGCGGGATGTATTTTCATTGTTACAAATTGAACATAATTAAAGGATAGTGATTAATCACAAAACAATATTAATTCTATATTGTGAAATATTTATTTCTAATGACAAATAAATGAAATTTTGTCTTGAAGCATAGTGTAGCATAGGTAATAGTCTTCATGCCAGGTACTCATATGTGGGCGTAGCTGCATGTAAGCGGACCCACCTGGAGATGATAGAGAAGTGGTGACTCAGTTCCTAAGACCACCAGAAAGTCTTAGGCGACCCCTGTGAAAGGTTGTTCAACCCCCATTGGGGTTGCGACCCACTGCGTTAGGTTGTACCAAATGCAAACCATCTAGATTTGCTGTATAGCTGTAAAACCTCTTCCTCTCAATGATGACTAATAATAAATTTAATACTTTACTGTAATCACCAGGAAGCTCATTCACGTTTTAACTTTATATTTTGAAATAATTTCAGATGTAACAGAAGCCTGAGTTATTTTTTAGATAATAGAAATGTGTACAGAAGTTCCTATTTCTAACTTACTGTAATTTGAATATTTTCAATGGATACATTTGTTCACATACCCTTTACCAAGAACTTTCTATGTGCCAGATACTCCGCTAGGTACTTTCCTGCTCCCAAAGATTGCCCCCCACCCCCCAGATTCTTAACCAAATTCAACAATCCTTTACTAATAAAAAGTTTTCTAAAACTAACTTGGAAGAATATCTGAACAGAGTAAGAATTAGAGAGCCCTTGGTTAATTACTTGAACCAATACTCTCATGGAACACAGAGGAAAATTATTTACCCAAGGCTTCCTACTTAGTTGTAGGAAGACTTCCATTTCATATGACAATTCTTCACAAATGAAAGATCTCCTTTAACAAGCACTAGAAATGCAGAACAGAATTTCAAATTCTCACAGACTCCAGACTTCTTGGAGCCAAAGAGACAGAATGAACCCCTGAAGCTACTGCCCTAAGGTAATCTTTAAACCTTAAACCAAAAACATCTCCTGAAATCTTCTTAAAACCAAACAATAGTTTAACTTCACTAATAAAAAGATCTGCTTAGAGCATTGTGATCTTTCAAGATCTACAGGGGCTCAAACTGACAACAGCAACTCCAATGATTAGACAGAAATAAACCCAAACCAAACCCACTGCCATTAAGTCAATTCCAACTCAGAATGACCCTTAAGGTTCCTGAGATCCTATAGTAAATTTTTATGGGATCTGACATCCTCAGCTTCCTCTTGCTGAGCAGTTGGGTTGATTTGAACCACATAAATTAACAACCCAAACTCTATCTAACTCAGAGCACCACAAGGGCTCTCCAGGGTCAGTGAATTTATGTTAATGAGCAACGAATAACCCAGAAAAGGAGGTGGAGAATGGGTGCATAACTCAAAAGAACGTAAAAAATGTAGTAAGTAGAATGTAGTTACTGAATTGTACATGTGGAAACCGTTGTTTTGGTGTACGTTTTGCTGTGTATATTTTTAACAACTAAATAAATAAAATGAAAAAAAAGAAGAACCCAAACCCCAAATAAATAAAAGCTGTAAAATATGTTTTATAATGATAATGACAATGACGGTTGACTTGCCATAAAACAAGAATGAAAAACAACTTTAAAGAACAATGGCATGCATTAAATCACAGGCTCAGGGACTCAGTCAGAGGTCTTCGGGGCACCATTCTATGAATATAATCTGCCACCATTCCTTCCTCTATTGTTTTAATACATTCATAGCAATACGAGTGGCCAGGTTTTATTTATTTGTTATTGTCATTTTTTACTCCCAAATAACAAAGAGCTGATAATTTAGTAGCCAGGCAGAGAAATTCAAAGACAAGGAAAGCAGGTTCCTTGATATTTAAAAACAAGTAAGACAAATTTCTGTACAAGTTGCACAATGAAAATAAAATTTGATAAAGTATTAAAAAAATAATATAGAAATAAAATCTAAAAGAGTTAGTTGAG
>NW_022109491.1:22384203-22399020 GCF_000313985.2 Echinops telfairi | reverse complement strand
AGTGTAAGATATGACAAAAATAATAATTTATAAATTATCAAGGGTTCATGAGGGGGAGGGAAGGGGGAAATGAGCTGATATTAAGGGCTCAAATAGAAAGCAAATGTTTTAAGAATGATGATGGCAGCAAATGTACAAATGTGCTTGACACTATGGACGTATGTATGGATTGTGATAAGAATTATACGAGTCCCCAATAAAATGATTTTAAAAAGGAAAATCAACAGAATAAGTAAGAATTAGTCCATATGTCAAAATAAACTACAAAGTCAAATGCCAAATGTCATATTTGCAATATGTGACCAAAACAAAGGATAATATTCCAAAATACAGAAAATCTCCTATAAATTGATTAAAAAGCAAAATGATAACATTCCAAGAGAAAAGCACATAAGGACTAGAAGAGGTGATTTGGAGAACAGAGGATACAGACAGCCAATGACTGTTCAATCTATCAATGGTCAGAGATGCAAAAATTAAAATAAGAAAACACCTTTTACTCAGTCAACTGGAAAAAATAAAAAATGTATATGGTATCCAGTGTTAGGGGAAATAGGGAATTTAACAACCTTTGTGGAAAATAAGCAGACAGTTCATAATAAAATTGAAATAAGCTTATCACTTAACCTTCTGTAGGAATGTATCTTGCAGAAATAAAAGCTCAATTTCTTAAAGATATATGCACAAGAATGTATACTACAATTCTTTTATGATGGGGAAAACCTCACAACCTGAACATTTTTTTAAATCTCCATAAGTGAATTATTATGCAGTCAGGAAAAGGGGGCAATCTGCCCTTTAATTAATAATTTAGAAAGGCATACACGACGCACTGTAAATTGGCAGATGATATATAGTTTAAAAAATAGAAGTTTTTATCACAATGAATATGTCATCTTCAAAACCAAACTCATTGCCAGAGAGTCAATTCCGGCTCATGGCCATCCTATAGGACAGGGCAGAACTGCGGGGTGGGGAAGGGTATTCCAAGACTATAACTTGTTACAGGAGTAGAAAGACTGCTTTTCTCCTAAGGAGCAGCTGGTGGTTTTGAACTGCTGACCTTATGGTTAGCAGCCCAACACGTGACCACTTCATCACCATGGCATCTTAGTAATGTTATAAAGAGAGAAAAATCAATGTATATTTGCATTTCTAAGAGCACAGAAAGGCTTTTTCTTCATACACCTCAGATACTGTTCAGCTTGTTGCAATGTACATATATGGCTTTTGTAGTTTCAAAGGAAATCTTTATTAGGTATAATTTAATAACAAAAGAAATGAAATAAGAAAAAAAGCTATAATAGATGTGTCAAGAAACAAATATTTAAAGGAGATAAAGATTTGGTACAAAAAGAATCAAACACCAAATAAAATATTGAGAAAAAAATTAATTCTGGATGATTTTTGGATGGGTTTATAAAGTTGCTTTTAGGAATTCAAGATTTATCTCCATTTCAAACAAAATTAAGTAGTAGTAGTTTTTCAATTCAGGACGGTTTTTGTTTTGTTTTTAAGTTATCTGTTTAGAATTTTTTTTTTTTAAAGAACAAATTCAGACAACACAAAAACCTGTCAAAGAAAGTGCCTGGTTATATCATTGTAATTTGTATCTCTTTTTGTTAGGTTGTATGTGACTTTAGTTATATTTTGAAACTGAAAATGCCTTTTATAACAATACATCATTCTTCATGAAACCAAGTAACAATTTCAAATGTACAGTGCAGATTTTTAAAAAGTAGCAAATCTATACTGAACATGAAAAATTAATTCAAACAAGAGCTGCATTTACTGTTGAAAAAAAAAGTTGATCCCCAATCATTTTTTTAATATGCCAGTCACAAGAAAAAAAAAAGTAACTTTATGATGAAGCAATCTGACAATCAAGTTACCAATCAATGGGCTGACCCAACATGTATATACCTTACATGGTGCAAGGTGAAGAATATTTGTGAAGTATTCAAGTAAGAAATTTAATTCAATCAAATTACTTAAGCCTTAGATTTAAACAAGCCTTAAGATACACCTCCCATTTTACGGACTAAAGGAATAAATTGATTACCACAAAGCGGAGGTAAATCCAGAAGATGGGGGGACATTTAAGAAGACAACTGCTCTAATCAAGTTTCAACAAATCCACACTATAAAAAAAGAGGTTGATGAGGAGGCAGAAGAGGAAACAGAAACTGTTCTAGGTAAAAATTAGTCCTGGTATGCAGTGGGTTAAGATTGAACTTCACATTACATCACATCAGGTACAGGTTAATGCTTCAAATTCACCAGCTGCTCAGCAGGAGAAAGATGAGTCTGTCTACTCTAGCAAATATTGAGTCTTGGAACCCATAAGGAGCAGAGGGTTTTTTTGTGTGTGTTGCTGTGAGTTGGAATCCATCTGATGGAAGTGGATTCTAGGTTAAAAAAACGACCTCTGAATAACAATACATAGAACAAAAAGCATGGTCCTTAATTTGACACCATCCTGACCAAGCCATATATAACAGACTCTTTAGAAACCACTGAAATTCTTCGCACAAATCGAATATTAGTTAATATTAAGTAATTACTCTCTTTTGTGATTGTTGCTGGTTTGTTTGCTTTTTGTTTCTATATGTTTTTCTTTATATAAAATTCAGGACAGGACCAATAATGAGAGTAGTAATACCAGGAGGGGAAGGGGAAGGTGGGGGGAGAAAGGGGCAACTGATCACAATGATCTACCTATAACCCCCACAGGTGGACGGACAACAGAAAAGTGGGTGGAGGGAGACATTGGTCGATTTAAGACAAAAAATAATAATAATTTATAAATTATCAAGGGTTCATGAGGTAGGGCTCAAGTAAAAAGAAAACGTTTTGAAAATGATGATGGCAACACTTACAAATGTGCTTGACACAATACATGTATATATGGATTGTGATAAGAGCTGTACAAGCCCTCAATAAAATGATAAAAAAAGAATATTGAAAGTACTGTGAACTGTCAAAATACCATTATACTTTGACCAGAAGGTCTACCTTCAAATAAACTATGAAACAGTGATTCCTTAAGAACAACAACGGGGAGGGAGGGGAAAAAATGAGGAGCTGATGCCAGAGGCTTAAGTGGAGAGCAAATGCTTTGAGAATGATGAGGACAATGAATGTACAAATGTGCTATACACAATTGATGAATGTATGGATTGTGATGAGTTGTATGAGCCCCTAATAAAATGATAAAAAAAATTCGGGACAGGTGATCTATTGAAACAGGGGGTTCCATCTCTTTGAAAAAGTACAAACAATGCAAATACAGAATCAGGAAGAACTACCTAAGCACAAATAAGGAAAAGCCCCTGAGGGCTGCTGTAGACCAGTTTGCATGCACATTCACAATTTGAACACAGACCTACTGTGAAAGGAACTATTACTAAAAGGACACAAAATGGTTAGCTGGGACATTAGTCTTCCTCAATTCTTTCCATTCACTAAATGTTTTAAAAACTGAACAAAGTCCAGAGATAAGTCAAGAGGTAATGCATAGAATTAAAAAATGGGTGATTTTTAAAAATATACATCATTAAAACAGGTGATTTTAAAGAAAGATTTAAAATAATATGAAAAGCAACCTATTTATTTCTACATACTTAATCCATGCAGATTCTGAACAGAGACCCTGAAAAGCTGCTGGATCTCAAAGCCCCCAGATGACCCGGCAAGAACCAAGGGCTAATGAATTCTGCAAGGTTTGATTTTGGTTTTGACATATGAAGGCTGGTTTACTGAAAAGTGATCGGCATGAGCAAATAAGGGATGCTAGGTGTGTTAAATCATTTACCATCTGTTCTCTCCAGGGTTTCAACTTGTCCATGATCACATGATCATTAAATTTTCAGAAGCTTGGTTCAGTTATCCACAGATTGAATTAGTTATCTGCTATTTCAAAACTCTTAAGTGTTTGGAAAGGTTATTATTCATTATGTGCCATTCTGCTCCCACACACGGTTCACTTACAGCAACATTCAAATATCCGAGACCTGGCATCCTAGGTCCCAACAAACCACTTTGGTATCATGTCCACACAGCTCCTCAATCCATCAGTAAACCAGAGTTCTCACAATTCGACTTCTGGAATATTACTGATGCTTCCTTATGCCACTTCGTTTTCTTTCCTTTAGTCTTCTTGAGGCAAACTTGGCCATTCATATCTTTAGTAAAATTTTATTTAGTGCCTCTGTGCCATTCAAATGGCACCCTTACCACGAAGCCTTCCTTGATTCTCCAAGTAAAAACAATTTTTCTCTCCTCTGAATTCCCACAGCACTGTCTTCATTTAAAACATATATGAGATCTGCTCTCCCATCATGTGTTATGTCACATCACCTCAGGTGAATCTGCTTTCTACAACTGTAGGGATCTCTGAATATGTGCTGGGTCATCAACTTATATTACCTTAGTCAATTTCTTTCTCCAAGCGGTTATTCTGATCTCATTACTTCTGAATGAGTCATGTTCTTGGACGCTGAAGAGTTAAGACAATCTAGAATGAAGCTTTCCTATATTCAAATGTACTAGTTTTATTATATTTATCACATCATTATGTGCATGCATGTATACATACTCCTGTTAGCCAATATCTACACAACATTTATTATAAGAAATCCAGAACTTAAGTAGGACCTAGTGATCTCTAAAGTCCACTCATATGTTACTGTACCTAAAATGTTCTCATCTTTACAGGTATTCTTTTAAGGGGTAATCATCTTGTCTTTGGATTTCTCTAAATGTTTGACTTTTTCAAGTCTGAATTTTGGGGAAGTTACTTAGGCTTAGTTCTCTATACATTTTCCTTATAAAACACAAAATAGGAATCTGCTTCACAAATTTACAACTTTCCAGTGAGAGACTGCTACTACTTGGTCTTTAGAAAAAGTGCCAAAAAAAAAAGAAAAAGTGCCTAAATAAGTATGCAGGTACTAATATTGAACAGATTTATTATCAGTTAGAAAAGTTGATTAATGTGATCTTTTGTTGCCTCTTGGTAAGTGTGTGGGTGGAATTTGTAGCTGGTTAATGCTAAATTCAAACCCTAATACCTATTTAAAGGATGAACACCCTTTGAATTAAATGATTTATATTACTGTGACACAGTTGTATTATTAATAACCACTAATATCCTAACTGACATAGAACCCATAATTCTTCATAAGATGAAAATGTGGTTCTAATCATTTGCTTTATAGGATTTGTATATAAAATAAATAAAGCTTTTCATCAAATCCTAGGGCTATATTATTCCAGCCAACAAAAACAGTCATTTATTAATGCACTCAGTAAATGCTTATTGGGTTCCTAGGCAACCACCTTACATCCTTTTTAGAATAAACTAAAACCAATAATATTAATGTGCCAGACACTACAATAGTTTGATATTGGAGTTAAGGGAAGGAAGGAAGGAAGGGAGATAAAGGAAAGAGGGGATGAGAGGAGGGATGGTAGGGCAAAGCCAGACAGCTCCTTCAAGAACTCAGTCTAGTAAGGAAGGAGAGAGAAAACAAGCTCCACATCTATCTTCACCCCAGGTTGATCCCACATATGAGCTCACACCTATTTTCCTAATGTATCGACCCAAAACTGGACTCACTACCATCTAGTCAATTCCAATTCAGAGTAGCCCTGCCCCTGTTAAGTTTCTCAGACTAAAATCATTATAGGTGTAGAAAAACCTCAACTTTCTCCTTTGGAGCAGTTAGTGGTTTCAAACTGCTCACCTTATGATTAGTTATCAGCTGGTCTCTTAACCCACTATACCGCCAGGATGGCTTCAGAATGCACAGCTTTCATTTCAAGTCGCTGTATGGATGAAAAGTTTTGACAGTCCCTCACTGCCTAGTCCATCAAGGTAAACTTCCCAGCCTGGTACTGAAGAATATTCAAAACCACCCATGGTTAAATTGCATAGTATGCAGATTACAAACACAGGCTTTGTGACTAAGTGCATAGACTTACATTTTTTCTCCATCAATTGATAGCACCAAGAGGAGGTTTCAAAAGAGTTCATAAAGGTAATTTTTAAAAAAGAGTTCATGGAAAAATGGAATTTTTCACAAACTTTTTTAGGCTCTCTAGTATTTCTCAATTTTTTTATCTGTAAAAATGGATTGAGATTTTTAAAAGCACCCAAATCGAGAGATGTTATGAGAATTAAATGACATACTATTTGTAAAAACTCAGCTATTATCTGGCAAATAATAAACATGTTAAAAATGTCAGTTACTACTATTATTGTTGTGACTATTGTTCAATCTCCATTCCCAGCCCTAATGGGAATACCACCTCTGTATCAATCCTGTTCTCCAGCCAAACTGGACTCTTTATCATTCCATAAACATCACCTCTACACTCACATTTTTCACTGTGCTTGCTAAACATTGTCTCATCTCAAAGTATTAAGATCCTGACCATTCTTGGAAGTCCCTCTCATAGGTCATCTCTTTCTGGTTATCATTCCAATATCCATGCTCCATAGCACATTACAGACACCCCTTATCACACTTGGCCCTCACCTTGATTCATCTTTGTACCCTACAGAGTTCTAGCCCAAATACACACTACCCACTGCTGTCCAGTTGATTCTGACTCACAGCAACTCATTATGATTCCAGGGATATAAATCTTCATGAAAACAGGCTGGTGGGTATGAATCACCAACTTGTGGTGAGCGGTCCAATGTTTACCTGACAATATCCTTTTCCCATGTACACTATGGTTCAGTAAAGGAATGCTTCTATTTCTCCTCTCCCATTATCCAGCTACTCTTTTGGCCAACAGCTCTAATATTTCATAAAGCTAGCTAGCTAGTTTTCTTTTTTTATCATTAGTGTATTTGTTTAGAATATAGTACACCCAGCACATAGTAGTTGCCTATTCATTGAACTGAATTTAATATCATCTTCTAATTTCATTAATTTATTCATTATAATTAAATGACTCAGCCTTCTAAATAGATTTTAATTTCTGACTACCTACAACTATCACAATATGTCATTTATTGGTAGAGGGGATATAATATTTTAAAAACTAAAATAAAAAACTAATTTTTATTATATTATAAAAATATAATATTTTTTAAACTAAGTTAGCAACTCAAGAGTTTGTGTAAAATTTTAAAGCATTTGAAATACTGGATGAGCCAAACCAACCCTGGCTGCCTGTCTGCATCCTTTCCTACAGAAGTTCTCTACAAAATAAGTGAAGGGGTTGGGAGGAGTCCCTGCCACAGTCAACACAGCCTAGCTCTCCACCACTCTTCTCTAGCATGAAAAGCCCAATTAATTTGACCATGGTGTTAAACATATTACCCATCTATTCTGTGCCAGGTGCTGCTGAATCAGAAAGGAGTTAACATTCACTTTAGTGTTTTCTAGGTACCAGCACTGTTCTACATATGTTCCAAGTGTTAACTCATCTAATCCTCACAACAACCTTACGAAATAAATAGTTCTTTTTATTTTGATGAGGCATTGAGGCAAGAGGTTGTGCCAATTTTTCAAGGTCATATAGCTTTCAAGCAATGAAGCTGGAATTAGGACCTCACACCAACTCACAAAGACTCCACCAAAACAAACTCACAGCTGGAAAATAAGCCCATTCAATAAAGGTGTCGGGACAATGGGTTATAAGCAGAGAAAAAAAATCAAAGTGGATCCTACCTTCTTCCTATACACAAGAATTAATTCCAGGTAAAGATTTAAACATCAAATACAAAACAGTAAAAATTCTAGAAAATCTTTTAAAACTTAAAAATGTTGGAGAGGACAAAGGTTCATAAAAACTTGTCTACATTAAATTCAGAACTTATCGCTTCTCAGCCTTTTCTAGGCTAAGTTCAAGTGTAGTAAAATTCAGAACTTCTTTGCAATCGAAACTCAAATTCACTGTCATCGAGTCAATTTCAACTCACAGCAACCCTACATGACAGTGCAGAAGTGCTCCCTGTGGATTTCCGAGATTGTAACTTTTTACAGGAGTAGAAAGGCTCATCTTTATCTTATGGAATGGCTGGTGGTTTTGAATTGATAACCTTATAGTTAGTAGCCCAAGGTATAACCCACTACACCAGCAGGGCTCCTTTTTAACTAAAGACACCTTAAAAATAATAAATAAGTACCGTAAGTACAAAGATAAATTGGATTACAGGAAGTTGTATGCAGCCTATCAGGATTGAAAGGTAGCTTATTAGCAACCTGCAATACGCAGAAGACACAACCTTGCTTGCTGAAAAGGACTTGAAACGCTTGCTGATGAAGATCAAGAATTGCAGTCTTCAGTATGGATTACAACTAAGGTAAAACAAAAACTAAAATCCTACAACTGGACCAACAGGTAATAGAGAAAAGATTGAAGTTGTCTAGGATTTCATCTTGCTTGGACCCACAATCAATGCTCATGGAAACAGAAGTCAAGAGACCAAACAAAGCATTGCATTGGGAAAATCTGGGGCACAAACCCTCTTTAAAGTGTTGAAAAGCAAATGTGCCTTACTCAAGCCATGGTATTTTCACAACTGCCTCATATCCATGTGAAAGCTGGACACCGTATAAGAAAGAACAAAGAAGAATGAATGGATTTGTATATGAATTATGGTGCTGGCAAAGAATCTTGAAAGTACCATGAACTGCCAAAAGAACAGAATGCTCACTTCAGACATGTTATCAGGAGAGATAAAGTCCCAAGTCCCTGGAGACCGACACCATGCTTGGGAAAGCAGAGAGGCAGCAAAAAAGAAAAGAAAAACAAAAAAAGAAGGCCCTCAACAAAATGAATCGTCACAGTGACTGCAACAACGGGCTCAGACAGAAAGCAACTGTGAGGACGGCGCAGGGCTGGGCAGTGTTGTGTTCTGTTGTACAAAGGGTCGTTAGGAGTCGGAACTGACTCCCACGCACCTAACAGCAACAACAAATAAGCAACCAACTGGGAACTGATATCTATAACACACATAACAAAGAATTAGGAAACAAAATATATAAAGAAATCTTTTGAAAAAATAGACAATCCAATATAAAATTTTTTGGCAAAACAAGACCAAGCTTGGGCCTATGCTATGAAAACCTGAACTACCCTAGTTGCTAGAAGTTGCCCCTAGAGTAGAAGACTGACTAAAATATACAATATTCATGGGTCTATGTCATGTTGTAGGGGTCCTGGTGGTATAGTGTGTTATATGTTGGGCTGTTAACTGCAGGGTTGGCAGTTTGAGCCCACCAGCTGCTTAGAGGGAACAAGATGAGGCTTTCCACACCCATAAAGATTTACAGCCTTGGAAACCCTACGGAGCATTTTCACTCTGTCCTACAGGGCCTCTATGAATCACTATGCAGGTAACACAGAGCATGGGGGATCCAGCCAGAAGGGCAGAGTCAGGATGGGTACTGTCCACAGTACAGAAACGTGGTAGCAAAATAGATTAGACACATAGATCAGATAGCAAATATTTTCAGCTTGGCAAGTTATATACATTTTTTTCCCCCACAACTACTCAGTTCTGCCAATAGTACAAAAGCAGCCACAGACAACATGGAAATGAATGAGGGTGTGTTCCAATAAAACTAGGTGGTGAGCCAGATTTGACCTGTGAATCATAAAGTTTTCTTTTTTTGTTTCTTTTTTAAACCATATAGTTTTCTGACCCCCAATATTGGTTATGTGATTTTCTTACAATTTAGGAATACCTTTTCCCCCATATCTTTATCTGTCTTTTATGTCGGCTAACATCTCTGACTTCCTTAATCAAAAAGCCTATCACCAGCAACTTTGCAGTAGTTCCAAAACCCATTGCTCTACCAAAACATTATTTTTGGACAATTTTCATCTCATTTTCCTGCCACTTTTAAAACCACTTGGACACCATCATCTGAAACTAAAAGACGACAACAAGCAAACCTATTGCTGTCAAATCAACTCCAACTCCAAGCAATGTGTAGGACAAAGTTGAACTGTCCATAAGATTTCCAAGGCTGTATAAGCTGTGAGGCCGACTGTCAGGTCTTTCTCCCTCAGAGTGGCTGGTGAATTCAAACTGCCAAACTTCTAGTTAGCAGCCGAGTGAATAACTACTGTGCCAATAGAGCTCCTAATCCCAAACAAGAAACCTAAAAAATTCCTTCTCTCTCACCACTCAAGATAGTAATGATCAACAGCTAAAAATTCCAATTCTGTTCAATGCCCATAGTCCCTACCTAAGTACTGTTCCTCATTACTTCTTCCCTCCTTCCAACAAGCATTCACATCTTCCCAAAAATTCAACCTCAGCATACTACTCTCTCCCTCAAAAACCTTTAATGTTCCCAAGGAAGGCAGGGCAAGGGTGGGAAGATGAAACAAAATACTAGAAGGTTGACAAATGACTTTGGTGAAAAGGAGAATGAAGGTCCACAGAGGGAGGAGAGAAATCTTCTCCTCTCCTGATTTCTCTAAGGAAGAAGTGGGGTAGAATACAAGGAGTGGGAGGTCGGTGAGTGGTTTGAACTGCTGAATGCAGAGTTGATGGTCTGAAATGTAAACCATCCCCCACCCAACCTAATTCACAACTTGAAAATTCACCAAAAATAAATGTATATGTTTTAAAAACCTTTACTGCCTCCCCATCAGCTGATTGCGTTTTGTAGAAAGCCAGGGAATGCAAGGCAAATCTTCAGTGAGATGGACTGTCACAAAAGCCAAAACAATGGACTCAAACACACCAGCTATCCTGAAGATGGCACAGGACCAGGCAACATTTTGTCCTGTTACATATAAGGTCACCATGAGCCGGAGCTGACATTATGGCAACTAACAAGCTAAAAACTCCTTAACAAGGTCCAAATAGCCATCCAGTATCATCTCCAACCACTCTTTCACACATACACACTCAATGGTCTAACCACATTCAATTACATTCTCTGAAAATGCATGGCTCTTCCTGGAAAGCTCTTCCCTCCAATTCTCCATCTTGCAAACTCCTCTGTCTTGGGAGACACATCTTAAACATCATCCCTTCACAAAACCTTCCCTGACTCCTAGAACAGAGACACACTCACCATAGTGTCCTGGCAGCCGTTGGTAATGCTCCCTTGGCATTTGCCACCCCAAACATGTCTGCTTTTCTCACTACACTGAAAATCTGAAACAAATAGACCCTTCTCTGGGGGTACAGTGGTAAGGTGTTCAGCTATTAACCTAAAGGCCAGAGGCTCAAGCCACCAGCTGCTTCACCAGAGAAAGATGTAGCAGTCTACTTCCATAAAAATTGTCACCTTGGCACATTGGGCCTCCACTCAAGTACTCCCTCAATGCAAAAATTATTTCTTCTATTAAATTGGCATTCTGTGATGCTCACCTTCCTGACACAACCGCTGAAGACAAAGCGGGTGAATAAGCAAATGTGAAGAAAGCTGATGGTGCCCGGCTATCAAAAGATAGAGCGTCTGGGGTCTTAAAGGCTTGAAGGTAATCAAGCGGCCATCTAGCTCAGAATCAACAAAGCCCACATGGAACAACATATCAGCCTGTGTGATCACAAGGTGTCGAACGGATCAGGTATAAGGCATCAGAACAAAAAATCTTACCATAGTGAATGATGGGGGGAGTGCGGAGTGGAGACCCCAAGCCCATTTGTAGGCCACTGGAGATCCCCTTGCAGAGGGGTCTCAGGGAGGAGATGAGCCAGTCAGGGTGTGATGTAACAACGATGAAAAATACAACTTTCCTCTAGTTCCTAAATGTTTCCTCCTCGCTCCCACTACCATGACTCGAATTCTACCTTGCAAGTCTGGCTAGACCAGAGGATGTACACTGGTACAGATAGGAACTGGAAATACAGGGAATCCAGGGTGGATGAGCCCTACAGGACCAGTGGTGTGAGAGGCGAAACAGGGAGGGTAGAGGGAGAGTGGGTAGGAAAGAGGGAACCGATTACAAGGAACTATATGTGACCTCCTCCCTGGGGGGCGGACAACCGAAAAGTGGGTGAAGGGAGACGTCGGACAGGGCAAGATATGACAAAATAACAATTTATAAACTATCAAGGGCTCATGAGGGAGGGGGAGCAGGGAGGGAGGGGAAAAATGAGGACCTAATGCCGGGGGTTTAAGTGGAGAGAAAATGTTTTGAGAATGATGAGGGCAATGAATGTACAAATGTGCTTTACACAATTGATGTGTGTATGGATTGTGATAAGAATTGTATGAGCCACTAATAAAATGAATTTAAAAAATTGTCACCTTGGAAAACCCTATGGGACAGTTCTACTCTATTCCACAGGGTTGTTATGAGTTGAATTAACTTGACAGCAAATGACTTTGGGTTTTTGTAAAGATCTTTGAATCCTCAGAGTGTAATACATCTAGTACTGTGCTTGACACACAGAAAGATATTACGGGTCGTAGGAAGAACAGACTTCGAATATGAGATTTAGACAGGAATTCACAGATAGAATGCATGAGGGTCCTGAATTTATGTTTTCACTGACCTCTAACTTAAGTTACCATTTTCTTCAAATATGAGAGCAGACCTTCAATCAGGAATACCCAGGAGACACTGTGGGTTCAGTTCCAGAACACAGTGGTTGGCGCAATAAAGCAAGTCATACATGTTTGGCTTCCCGGTGCATATAGCAGTTATGTTTATACCATACTATAGTCTATGAAGTATGTAATAGCATTATGACAAAGTATGAAATACTGAGAATTGCTAAAATCTGACACATTGAAATAACGTGAGCATGTGCTGGAAAAATGCTGCCCATAGACTTGCTCAATGCACAGTTGCCACAAAGCGTCTATTAAAAGAAAAGAAAAATATGCAAATGACACAATCACCACCACAACAAAAAATTCACAGTATCTGTGAAGTGCAATAAAATGAAGTATGCTGGTACAGATATCACAGATATCTTTATATACTGCAGTTAGATTTCCTAAAGTATTATTCATGCGCATTTCTTTGAAATTATGACATCAGACCCTTCACTAGATCTTAATGTGCTAATGAGCTGATACATGTGTGTATATATATAAATCAGTTTTTAGGTTTTAAAAACGATTTCAATATAATTGGTTTCCTTTGTAATCCATTGTATTTTATGCAATTAAAAATACTATTCTGATAAGTCTACTGACTTCATCATAGGTTAAAGGGGGCCCATGACCCAAGGTGAAGCACCCTTATATTAGAAAGACTCAGAACAAATGAATTGTGTTCCTGTCCATGCAGCTGGTATTGAAAATCCTATCATCAATGACAGCTCTCGAAATGCTCTGGACTTACTGTATCATGACTGATTTTCATCGTTGCCCTCAGAACTCTACTATAGCCTATCTGAACTTTAAACTCCTTTACATCATTGTAAAACTTCAATTAATATCTAATTATGATAGAGATGCTGAGCTTCCATCATTGTACAGTTAACTTTTTAGGCTTTCTGTGTCCATATACTGTACAGTGAACAACTATGAGAGCAAGGTCATTCCTGTAAATTATACAAAGTTAAAGGTCAAAAAGGTCTTGAAACTTTTTTTGTCTTTTATAAATAGCGGTGAACCCCAAAAGAACCAAACCAAAACTCAGTGCCATCAAGTTGATTCCAATTCATAGCGACCCTATAGGAACAGAATTGCCCCTGTGGGTTTCTGAGGCTGTAACTCTCTGAGTAGAAAGCCTCATCTTTCTTCTAGGAGGTGAGCTATGAAATAAAAAATAGCTGGTTACCTATACTTTTTTTAAATCCTCCATTCCCAGCCTGTGCACTGACAAGTCATTACAAACCCAAATTCGTTATTACATTCCTGATATATACTGCCGTTATTTACTTCTTAACATTTTCCTCCCACCAAGCAAATTCCTCCAAGGCGGTTTACTTATAAGGAAGCAACAAACAAACCTGAGTTCTCAAATACCCTCTGCTACTAACTTGACAGATCTTGGGAAGTCAACTTTACCTTTCTGTTTTTCAGCTAAAATCACTACGTGATCTGAAATCATTACACGAGCTCTAAGACCCTTAAACTTTTTACACATTCACTTCGGTTCACCATTCTTACTGCTGTCAATACGCCTTTCGGATGACCTCCCCAGGTGACCCGGCACTTAAGCAGAGGGCTGTCTCCTTCCTGGGAAGACACCTTGGGTCACCGCCCCCAAACAGCCTGGTTCCTCCTTTTAAAGATACAGGCCAACTCCCTAAATTGATGGATGTTCTCCCCCTCCTAGCCAACCAGTTTCACTCTGCACCCCTTTTGCTGGCCAGCTCCAGAACACAAACCTCAGCGCCCCCTTTCTCGCTTCCTCATCAAACCTTTCCAATTTTCTGATACTCTCAATAAAAGGTAGGGAATTCTAGGGTTCACAGGTCTTCAGTCCCTTGGGCGGAACACGGACTTGCAATTGTGCTCCAAGGTTCTGTGGCATGCCCAATCCAATACACGAAGCCGGACCTAAGGGCTCTGGTTTCTAGTCAAGCCCTCCCCGAGAACTGTCTACGCCTTGACAGCTTGGGCTAGGCCCCCACGCCCCCCAAGTCCAACCGGTCCTGGGGTCCCAAACACCGCCCCTGGCTCAACTCAGCTCCCTGTGCTACCCCTACCCAACTCAAAGGACCTCAAGCACGGTTTCCATTCGGACCCTACTTCGAGACCCGGACCCCGCGTCCGGCTCCCGACAGTTCCAAGGGCCCAAGCGGCCAGCCGACCAGACCCCCCGGCCCCGGCCCTGCACTCCCTCAGCGCCCCGGACCCCGCGTCCCACACCCTCCCCAGGCCCGGCCAAGCCCCCGCTCCCTCAGCGCCCCCGCCCGCAGGCCTG
>NW_022109491.1:22380974-22383738 GCF_000313985.2 Echinops telfairi | reverse complement strand
GGGGGAGGGAGGGAGAGAAGGAGGGAGCGCGGGAGGGGGCGGGGCGGATCTGGGGGGCGGGGTCGTGTCCACGTGACCGAACGTCCCCGGGAGCGCGCGCCCGCTCACGTGTGTACCGAGCTTTTAGAGCTGGAATTGCCTAGTTTGTATGGGCTTCCCGCCTGGGTGATCTCACCAGTAGCTTAAGCCCCGAGCTGTAACCACTGCACATCCCAGTTGAAGCGCTCTGGCTCCAAAGGTCCCTTTGCTAGGTCACCTTTCAAAGCCTCTATTTCCCCATCCAAAATACGGTGATAGTAATTATGAGTGCAGAGAGGAAATGGGAGGAGGCTTGGAAAGCACTTGACACACAATACCTTCACCATTAATTGCATGTAAGTCTCTACTTTTTCCATCACCACCATCTCAGCAAGCTCAGTAGGTGTTCAGTATATCTCTTGACTAGTGAACAAGTGGGCGTGCCCCCCCCCCCTTCCTTCTCCTCAAATGTAGGGAGGCTTCCCCAGCACTGGACTTGATGTCACACAGCCCTGGATCCAGAACTGGCTTTTCCCCTCTATTGTCAGGTGCCACTGAGTAGGTTCCAACCCAGAGAGGGAAGCAATGTCCTCCTCCACTCTGCTGCAAGAATAATGTTTTCAAGACAGAAATCGGACTAGTGGATGGCTTCGTGTTGCTCTTAAGATAAAGACCAATTCAGTATTTTAGTGTGGGCTCCTCACCTCTCCGGGTGCATTTCAGACCCTCTTCCATCTCTAGGAAGCAATTACAATGGCTTTTCTCAGTTCTTACACATGGTAACCTTTCTCTCCTCAAGACCCTTGCACATGTAGGAGTCCAAGAACCCCTTCCATGACCAACTCCCAGAGAGGTCCTGTTAGCAGCACCTACCTACCCTTGATAAAGTAGACTAGGTTGTTTATTGTCATTGGAATGTGGATTCCATAAGAAAGGAGAGCTTGTCATCTTGTTCACTGCTATTTCCTCGGCACACAGCACAGTGCCTGGTACAGAGTAGAGGCTAAAAATGATTTGTTGTATGTATGAAACCTGTGCCCTATACCAGGTGTTAGGTCCAAAAGGGCAGAAGAAAGCAAAAAGAACCCCAGTAGAGCCTATAAAAATTAACACTAAAAGAACTTTACCTGAGCCTGGAAATCATTTGTGAAAATGTTTTCTTTTAATTTATTAAAAATATAAATATAATTTACATATAGTAAAGTATAAACATCTTAAATGTGTATCTATATTCCTGTGATGTTACCATATAGATCAAGTTATAATTAATCTGGTCACTTCATCCTATTTAGATAAGGTTCCTGCCAGCAGCAAGTTGAGAGGTTGAAATGACATTATCTACACAAACTACAAGTTTCATCAAAGCTTTTAGAGCAGCGGTTCTCAACCTGTGGGTCTCAACCCCTTTGGGGTCGAAGGACCCTTTCACGGGAGTCACCTGATTCATAACAGTAGCAAAATTACAGTTATAAAATAGCAACGAAAATAATTTTATGGTTGCGGGGTCACCACAACATGAGGAATTGTATGAAAGGGTCGCGGTCTTAGGAAGGTTGAGGATCAATGTTTGAGAAGTAAGAAAGCTCTGAGCAATTCTACAACCTGAGCCACTATCCTTACTTTTTGTTATCCATGTACTTATACCAAGGATGATAGTTTTCCTGGGGTCAGCAAGGAAACAGGGAGCTAAGGATACAGGTGCCAACTTAGGCATTATTATGGATTGAAATGTGTCCCCCAACAAACAATGTGTCAAATTGGCCAAGCTATGATTTTCAGTATTATATCATTGGTTTTCTTTTTGAAAAAACCTGAAGCAGGGGAAAAATGAGGAGCTGATACCAAGTACTCAAGTAGAAATAAAATGTTTTGAGAGTGATGATAGCAACAAATGTACAACTGTGCTTGACACAATTGATGTATGTATGGATTGTGATGAGTTGTACGAGCCCCCAATAAAATGATTAAAATTTTAAAAAAGAAGAAATGAAACACATCCTTGGAACCCAGGGTCTTTGTGCTGGGAACGTCCTAGACCCAGGGGAATGTTAATGCCAGGACACATGGATGTCTCCAAGGAACACCTGGTCTGTATATGATAAAAGGAGACAGAGACCTCCTCCCAGAGCTGTTGTTGTTGTTAGATGCCAGTGAGTTTGTTCCTATGCATAATGATCCTACAACAAAAGGAAACACTGCCCAGCACTGTATCATCTTTTCAGTTGTGTTTGAACCCATTGTTGCAGCTACGGTGTGACTCCATCTCATTGAGGGTCTTCCTCTTTTTCAACAGTTCCATTTTATCAATCATGAAGTTTTTTTCCAGGGAGCAATCTCTTCTGATAACATGTCCAAAGCATGTCAGACCAAGTCTTGTCAGTCTCATTCCCAAGGAGCACTCTGTCTGTCCTTCCTCGAAGACAGATTTGTTTGTTCTCCTGGAATTCCATGGTACTTTTAATATTCTTCAGCCAACAATTCTTCGCTGCTCTTCCTTATTAATGGTTCAGCTTTCACATGCATGTGAGGCAATTGAGAATACTGTGGTTTGTGTCAGGTGTACTTCCATCCTCAAAGTGACGTCTTACTCTTAACACTTTATTTTTATTTTACCTATTTTTTATTAAAAGATCATTTTATCATGGCTCTTGCAACTATTATTACAATCCATACATCAATTGTATCAGGCATATTTGTACATCTGTTGCCATCATTCTTTTCTAGACATTTACTTTCTTTTTTTTTT
>NW_022109491.1:22378304-22380360 GCF_000313985.2 Echinops telfairi | reverse complement strand
GCCTCCTCCCCGAGACCCTTCTGTAAGGAGATGTCCAGTTAGACATTTACTTTCTATTGAGCCCTTGGTATCAGCTCCTCTTTTTTCCATTCTCCCCCACCTCGTGACCCCTTATTAAATTATAAATTATTATTATTTTCACATGTCACATCAACTGCTGTCTCCCTTCCCCCATGGTTTCTGTTGTTCTTCCCCCTGGAGTGGGGTGTGTGGTTATGTGTCAATCAGTGCGATAGGTTCCCCCTTCCTCCCCTCTTCACCCTCCCTTCCCCTACCCCTTCTGGTATCACTGTTCCCATTCCTGTTCCTGAATTCCATGTGTTGTGAGCTCTTATCTCTTATCTCTTATCTCTTATCTCTACCTGTGTACGTGCTCCAGTCTAGTCCGAAGTGAGGGTGAGCATCACTGAGCGCCAGTGTATTAGAACAAAGTGTTCTTGTGTTGAGGGAGGATATGAGTAGAGACCCGAAGTCTATCCACTACCTCAGTGTGTTGCCACATAAATATATGCACATAGGCTAATACCTCTATTTTTATGGATTTATTTACATATGTACACACCTATACTTACACCTAGATCCATAGCTTTGCTTTCTAAATAATTTGTTTCCTTTCCTCCTGTACCACCATCACGCTTGCCCTACTTCCACCTCTTAGTACTTCCTCTCAGCTAGATTGCTGTTACTCCAACACCCCCCCATCCCCATCTCTACATCCTCTTTGTTGTTGATTTTAATTCCCTAGTTGTTCCTCTGTCTATGGCCGTTGTTTGCTCACTGCACCCTTCCCCCACACCTTCCCCCGCCAAGTCCCTCCCGGACTGTGGGTCCAGTTGGTTTCTCCTCGAGCCTGCTTCCTATGTTTGTTTTATATTAAGTAGGTAAACCAACAATGACATAGACCAAACAAAAGATTGAAAAAAGAAAAGGAAAAAAAATCTACATGATTTTAGGTCTGTCTGCTGACCTTTATGACTATCTCCCTTCTGGTCCTGGGGAAATTCCCGGAGCTGCCCCTCCTAGCCTGAAGTCTATTTTGGGAACTCTTTAGGGGCTTTGTGGCTTGACTTTGCTCCAGTTTCTGATCTGTTATGTTCCCTTCTTGGTTTGCCCCCCTGCGGAGGGTTCAGACTGCACTACCTCCCCGCCATGTGTCCCCAGTACTCTTGTGTCCCCAGTTTGGCCTCTGCCGCAGTACGCTCCAGCAAGGGGACAGAATGTCATGAGCTGTTGTCAGCCCTACAGTCCTCTCTGTGCCTTAGCAGCTCTGTGCCGGTCGTTGTTCTCTGGGCTCTGTAACACTTTAAAGAGGTCTTTTGCAGCAGATTTGTCCATCATTTGACTTCTTGACTGCTGCTTCCATGAACATTGATTGTGGATCCATTGATTGTGGATCCAATGAAATCCTTGACAACTTCCATACTTTCTTCATTGATCATGATGTTACCTATTGGTCCGGTTGTGAGGATTTGAATTTTCTTTACAATGAGTTGTAATCTGTACTGAAGACTTCACCAGTAAGTGTTCTGAATCCTCTTGGCTTTCAACAAGCAAGGTTGTGTTGTCTGCATGTCCTCCAGAGCCCAGAGAGAGACAAAGCCTTCCTCTAGAGCTGGCACCCTCAATCCAGATGTTTCGCTTCCTAAATTGTGAGAACCTACATGTCTATTTGCTGAAGTCTTCCACTTACGGTATTTCTGTTATAGTTGCACTAGATAACTAAGGCAGGCACCCACACATCCTGGAAGTGAAAATAGCATATGCAGGACCCATAGGAAGATAGGAAAAGAACAAGAACAGACCATGAACTAGTAGACAACATAGTGTAGTGATTAAAAGATTGAGTGCTGAAGCTAAAATACCCAAGTTCAGATTCCAGCTATATACTCTTGGGCAAATCCAAAATGCTTGTTTGGGACAAGAAAATAAGAGCAGAAGGAGATATAAATGACTTGTCTGGAAGGATCCAAAGCATTTTCTTTTCTTTTTTATTTATTTTGTTTTGTGTCCCTAGTAAACTGTAAGCTCCCCCAATGTAATGCCACCACTTGTACTA
>NW_022109491.1:22373955-22376255 GCF_000313985.2 Echinops telfairi | reverse complement strand
ACAAAATAATAATTTATAAATTATCAAGGGTTCATGGTGGAGGGAGGAGCAGGGAGGGAGGGGAAAAATGAGGAGCTGATGCCAGGGGCTCAGGTAGAAGGCAGGCGTTTAAGAATCTTGAGGGCAATGAATGTACAAATGTGCTTGATACATGGATGGATGTATAAATTGTGATCAGCGTTGTACGAGTCCCCAGTAAAATGATTTTTTTTCATGGTAAAAAGAAAGAAAGAAAACATCAGCAAGTTCCCTAAAGAAGGAGCTCTGGTGGTATAGTGGGTTGCATGTTAGGCTGCTAACTACAAAGTCAGCAGTTCAAATCCACCAGTTTCTCTGCTGTCATAAAGATTTACAATCTAGGAAATACCCAGGGGCAGATCTACCTTGTTTTACTACAGGGTCACTATGAGTTGGAATCAGCTCAATGGCAGTGGGTTTAGTTTTGAGTTTTTGGAGTTTCCTCAAGTGCTGTAGTTAACCCTTCCCCTCATTACCAATTGTGTTAGACAGGGTTCTCAAGAGAAAACCAGGATACTTATGGTTTTATATACATATATTATGTTATATAGATAGATAGATAGATAGATAGATAGATAGATAGATAGATAGATAGATACAACACAAAGGAATATAACAGCTAATTAGTATACACAGCAGGACAGAGGGCTCAGTTCAACTCACTTCCGTGAAACAGTTACTATACTGTACTGGAAGTTCTTCAATTCACGAGGGCTTCTGGGTCCAAGGTCAAGGAAGCAGACAGCTGAGTCTTCCTTAGAGCAATGGAGGCAGTCCGGCCACAGGCAGCAAACAGCAAACAGCAGGGCAGGTCACCAACAGTCAGCCAGATGACAGGATCCGACAGTCCCTAGCTCCAGTGATGAATATACCAGCAGTGTGGCAAGGAACCTCAAGCTCTCGTGACGTGGTCCACAGGTTGGGTGTCCCACAGGTAGTGTAGCTCACAGTTGAAGCAGAGAACCAGCCAAGGCAGCCACATGCTGGTACAATCACCGGAGAACAAGAGGGAGAGAGGTGGGGCTTACCAAGCCATTTATCTCTTTGCCCTCCAATCAAACTTTGACCTTATTAATCCCACATGTTCCTATTGGCCAGGTTGGCACAATAAATCTACCTATTACACCAATGCCCCCTCCCAGCTCCCTGCTGAGGGTAAGCTGCCTTCAGAGTTCATGTTGTTGTGGTTGTTAGGTGCCATTGAGTACATTCTGACACACAGTGACCTTATATACAACAGAATGAAACACCATCTGGTGCTGTGTCTTCCTCACAATTATTCTTAGGCTTGGGTCCATTGCAGTTCCTGTGTCAATCCATCTCAATGAGGGCCTTCCTCTTTTGCTGACCCTCAAATATCAAGCATGGTGTTCATCTCCAGGGGCTAGTCTCTTCTGATAACATGTCCAAAGTAGATGAGACAAAGTCTCGCCAAACTTGCCTCTAAGGAGCATTCTGGCTGTACTTCTTTAAGACAGATTGGCTTGTTCTCTTGGCAGTCCACGATGCTTTCAATATTCTTTGCCAACACCATCATTCAAATGAATCAATTTTTCTTAGGTCTTCTTCATCAACCTATCAACACTTTGCTGATTTCTGTCTCTATAGATTTGCCTATTTAGAACATTTCCTATAAACAGAATCATCTAATAAATAGCCTTTTGTGGTTGGCCTTTTATACTTAGTGTGATGTTCTCAAGTTATATGTGTCAATGTTATATATAACTTGTATTAGTACTTCATTTCTACTTCATTTATATATCATATGGTCAAGTAATAGCTCATGGTATAAATATACCAGATTTTACTTTTTCATTGAGGACATTTTGGTTTTCCCCACCTTTTGGAACTGCCAAATTGTTTTCCAAAGCACCTGAGACATTTGTACATTTTATGTGAGGGTGTTTAGTTCTCCATATCTTTGTCAACACTTATTATCTTTTTCCTTGTCCCCATCCTAGTGGATGTGAAATGGTATCATCTTGTGTTTTTGATTTGCATTTCCCTGATGGTTAATGGTGTTGAACATCTTTCATGTGCCATTTGCCATTTATATACCATATATATATATATATATGTCTTCTTTGAAGAAGTAGCTATTCAGATCGTCTGTCCATTTTCTTAAAAGATAAAATCACATGGCATAAAATTTAAATTATTTTATAGTGTTCAATTCCATAGTTTTTAGTATATTCCCAATGGTGTACAACCATCATCACTATTTAATTCTAGTACATACTTATCACATTAAAAAACCTCATACCTGCAAACAATCTCAATTC
>NW_022109491.1:22362026-22373306 GCF_000313985.2 Echinops telfairi | reverse complement strand
TGAGGAAACGCCAAACTGTTTTCCACAGCAGCTGCACCATTTCATAAATATATATAAAAATATATTTGTATTTCTACCATATTTCAGCAATGTATCAGGTTCTAATTTTTCCATTTCCTTACCAATATCTGCTATTTTCCTTTTTTTTTGTACAACCAACCTAGTAGGTGTGAAGTAATATCTCACTGTGACTTTGATTTTTATTTCTCTAATGACTAGTGAGAAAGGAACCCTGATAGTGCATTGATTAAGCACTCAATTGTCACGTGGAAAAGGTCAGTGGTTCAAACACACATCCTGCTACTTGGGGAAAAGTTGTGGCAGTCTGCTTCCATGAAAATTTTCACCTTGGAAATCCTATGGAGCAGTTCTACTCTGTCCTCTGTCACTGTGAGTTGGAATCTATTGGACAGCACTAGGTTTTGTATCTTGTCACAGACTTGTTGGCCATTTATATATCTTCTATGAAATGTCCATTTACATTCTGTAGGGCTGCCATAAGAAAATACCACAAATGGATGAGTTTAAAGATCAGGAATGAATTGTTTCATAGTTTTGGAGGCTAGAAGTCCAAATTAGGATATTGATGTGTCAATTCCTTCTGAGGGACTTGAGAGAGGAATGGCTTCATGTCTCTCTCTTGTCTGCTAGTGGCTGCTGGTGTTCCTTTGTTGCTTGTAGACTTATCTTCACCTGGGATCTTTTCTCCGCACTGTGAGTATCTCTTCTGAGATAAGAATATATTCACATAAAAAAATAAAAGAATGAAATTGCACTTTTACTTCACACTATGTGGAAAAAGTAACTCAGCATGGATCAAAGACCTAAACATAAGAACCAAAACTATACAGACAGAAACATAGAAGTAAATCTTTGTGATCTTGAGTTTGGCAATGATTGCTTAGATAAAAAGCCCAATTATATGATTTTTACAGGAGATATACTTTAGATTCAAAGATATAGATTGGAGATAAGATGACAAATAGGAAAATTGAAAAAGATGTTATCATACATATGGCAATCACATGAAACAGGAATGGCTGCAGAATATTAAACAAAATAGGTTTTAAAACAAAAATATTAAAAAGTATACATTACTAGAGGTAAAGAGGGACATTGTATAATGGTAAAAGGGCAAATCCATTAAGATGTCAGCTGGGTTCTAGGATGTAGGATAATTTTTCTTTAAGTATTAGTTCCATACTCTAGAAATGAGCTATCAATAAAGGAAATAAAGAAAAATTCCATGTATAATACTATAAAAAGAATTAAAAATTTAAGAATAAATTTAGCCAACAAGGTGTAAGAATTGTACACTGAAAACCTACAAAATACTATTTGCAAGAGGAAATTAAATAGGATCTAAATACATGTAAAGATATCACATTTGTGGATTAAAATTTTTTATATTGTTAAAATAGCAATATTCCCCAAAGTGACCTTCGGATTCATTGCAATCCTTATCAAAATCCCACTAACATTTTTCTGCTAAAATAAGAAAGCTGATCCTAAAATGTGTATGGAATTGCACGTTATCCAAAATAATCTTAAAAAATAACAAAGTTGGAGGACTCACAATCTAACATCAAAACTTACTACAAAATTATAATAATCAAAAGAGTGTGGTATTAGCCTAGGGGTAACAAACTGAACAATGGAACGAGAACTGATAATCTGGTAATAAATCCCTCTCCCCTGGAAACACTGATAGAATTCACCTGTGAGTAATTTTGAACAGGCTTTCCTGGAGTGCCATACTGCTGCATGAGCCCTCTGAGAAGCAGGAATGGGGATCTCATTAAAAGCAAGAGGCAGGAGTGAAGCATTTCCTCTGAACCTGAGGTCCCTGAGCAGTGAACTTCCTGGATCCAGATAACAGCTACACCATCAAAGCAGCAGCAGCAGAACCAGGAGCCAGAGCATGGAACAGAGTGATGGACTTCCCAACCCGTGGAGCAAGCTGGGTGTTTTTGTGCAGAGGCTGGCTTGTGGAGTGGAGTGCCTCTGGGCACTTAATTGGGGAAGTGGAGCTGAGTGCCTCCGTGATGAGGCTTGCTGGAGTGAGGTGCTACTTACGTAATTTGTGGTGCTAGGTTTGCTGACCCACAGAGCTTGAGCTGAATGTCTTCCGGTTGAGGCTTGTAGCAGAGTGGTATGCCCCTTGGGGCATTTGCTAGCAGACCTGAAACTCTGTACTATGTCCTGGTAATCAACTACCCTGAGCGTCTCTCATTGGCATTACAAATTGTTAACGTCCTTAATAAACCTTTTGATCATAATTTTATCTGAGTCTGTGTGTAGTTATGGCAATGGGCATTAGAAACTAAGGAAGTAAAATAGGGAACATTAATTAAGACATTTTAGGAAGCTGAGAGTCCAAATTCAGGGCACCAGCTCTGAAAAAAATTTTTATATTGTTAAAATAGCAATATTTTATAGATGAGGAAATTTCTGTGTGTCAACTCTGGGATAGGTCCTTATCACCTTTCAACATCTGTGGGACCTGTGTCCCTTGGACATCTCCAGGTGTCTTGGTATCAGTCTCTTGTGTCTTGGAGGCACTCAACACAGTTGAGTTCAAAAACTTAGCTCCTAGTTTTCCTTTCTTGGTGCTACTGAGCTACCTCCTCCTTTGCTCATTTCTCTCTCCTTTTCTTTTTCTTTTTCCTTTTCTTTTTTTTAAGATGAAAGGTGATGCAGGCCATACCAAGGGAAACTCTTCACACTGAGTCAATGCTATGCCTTGAGTGAGGGTGCTGCCTCCCACCTGAATCTTACTCTGACACCAGTCGGCTGTAATCAATCACATCATGGGGATGATCAAATCATTACAAAATGGCCAAATTACATTATGACATAGCCGCCAGACCACTGAGAATCATGGCCTAGGCACATTGAGACCTATTTTGAGAGAGACACAAGTCAATCCGTGACAGTGACCTTAGGCAAATTATGCTGAACCATAATTTCCTCATCTCTAAAATGTGGAGCTTAATACCAATCTCATAGGCTGTTCTCCCTACCTCATCATCCCCTCCGCATGCTCTATCAAAGGATAGAGCCAGCCTGAGGCCCTTAGGGCAAATTTAGTGCCACCTGTTTGGGAATCATAGAGTTCTATCGAAATACAGTCATAACTGCTGTCGTGCTGTAACAGCAGAGTTGAGTAATCACTTCAAGGACCATATAAACCTACTGCCATCAAGTTTGCTCCAACTCATAGCAACCCGACAGAGTAGAACTGCTCCACAGGCTTTCCGAGACTATAAATCTTTACAGGTACAGACGAGACAGCCTCATCTTTCTTCTCCCATTGAGCAGGTGGTGGATTTGAACCATCAACCTGTCAGCAGTATGGTGTTTAACCCACTGTGCCACCAAGGCTCCTTAAAAGGACCCTATGGCCTGTAAGATCTGAAATATTTACTGTATGGCACCTCACAGAAGTTTCTTGATCTCTTCTGTGCCACTAGCATTCCTTTACCTACTGATCTGACACAATCCTTTTTTCCACAGGATCTTGAACTTACCTGGAAGGCCATCCCTACCTGTAGACCTAATCCTTTCCTGTCAACCCCTCAGCACCTCAAGGCAGCCTTCTTGACTGCACCCCACCCTAGACTAGGCTAAATTCCCTGTTATACCTTCTCATAGCATTCCTCAGCTCCTGATGGCCATCATGCTAAGTATTTCTCCTACTTTTCTTTAATGTTTGAATCCCTCATACACTAAAAAACCCTTCCCACACCAAACTCACTGCCATTGAGTCAATTCTGCCTGTAGGGCAGAGTATAGCTGCCCCTTTGGTTTTCTGAGGCTGTAAATCTCTATGGGTTCTGAAAGCATGATCTTTCTCCCAAGGAGCAGCTGGTGGGTCCAAACTGCTGACCTTGAGATTGGTAGCTTCATTCTTAAGCCACTAAGCCAACCAGGGCTCCTCGGTACACTCCAAACCCACAAAAAGCCTGTCTTATTCAATGCTGAATCTCCAGTGTCTAGCCTTGTGCCTGGAATATAATGGATAGGTTGATAATGACATGAATGAGTTACACAGGTATATACTACAGAGCAGCGGTTCTTAACCTGTGGGTTGCGACCTCTTTGGGGGTCGAATGGCCCTTTCAGGGGTTGCCCGATTCATAATAGTAGCAAAATTAAAGTGACGAAGTAGCAACGAAAATAATGTTATGGTTGGGGGTCACCACAACATGAGGAGCTGTATTAAGGGGTTGCGGCATTAGGGAGGTTGAGAACCACTGCTAGAGAGAGAGCCTTGGTAACACAGTGGTGAAAGCGCCCTGCTGTGACCCAAATGGCCAGGGTTAGAACTGCTGGGCAGAAGCAAGCATGTGACAGTCTGTTCTGGTAAATATTAACAGCCCATGGAAGCCCTCTAAGGCAGTTCTACCCTATCCTACGAAGTTGCTATGAGTTGGAATCAATAGCCGTGGATTGTTTTCATTTGATAGCTTAGATAAATTGTGCTTTATAACAAAGAATTCACCTATTAAGATGTGCAAGTGTTTAAGAGCACAGATTCTAGAATTCAAGAGCCTAAGGTTGAATTCCAATGAACCACCGTACATGGGTTCCTCCATCTTAATTTTTCTTCATACTTTTATTGGGGACTCTTACATCTCTTATCATACTCCATACATGCATCGTGTGTCAAGCACATTTGCACATATGCCACCATCATCATTTTCAAAGCATTCTCTTCCCACTTGAGCCCCTGATATCAGCTCCCCATCACTTCCCCCTCCCTCTCCCACTCACCCTCCCTCACAAACCCTTGATAAGTTATAATTATTTTCATACCTTACATCGTCCTCTGTCGCCCCTCACCCACTTTTCCATTGTTCATCCCCCTTGCCCTTCATCTCTTTATACATGTTTCCCATTTGTAAAATGCAAATAATAGTATCTTCATGACATATGAATGAAGATTAAATTATACATATGAAGTGTTTAGCATAGAGCAGTGGTTCTCAACCTTCCTGTGTTAGTCTGGGTAGTTCAGGCCTCCTGGTGACTTGATGGCCCATGGTGAGGTGTTCAGTTTCCACTAAGGCCCAGTAACAGGCCGACAGCTGTTTTTCAAAGGGGGAGTAGTTGTCTGCAGAGGATGGCAGGACTTTACTCCAAAATCCCAACGGTCTACGCTGTGATTCACCAATAGGGACCTGCCAAAGACTCCACACTGCATCTCTATCTACAACTGTCACCTCTAGCACCACCGGATCAGCTGGATCATATGGTCCTAGTGGCAAAGCAGCTTGCACAGCAGCCTGAACCTGTTGAAGAGCCGTTTCTTGTTCTGGGCCCCACTCAAAACCGGAGGCTTTTCGTGTCACTTGATAAACAGGTTAAAGTAGAACACCCAAGTAAGGGACATGCTGCCTCCAAAATTCAGAGGCCCAATAGGCACTGTACCTCCTTTTGAGTCGTTGGGGTGGGGGGCAAATGCTATAGCTTATTCTTCACTTTAGTAGGAATATCTCGACATACCCCACACTACTGGACCTCTAGAAATTTTACTGAGGTGGAGGGTGCCTGAATCTTTGTTGGGTTAATTTCCCAACCTCTTGTCTGAAGATGCTGTACCAATGAATCTAGAGTCTTTGATACATCCTCCTTAGTGGGTCCAATTGGATACTCAAAATTAGGTGGATAAAGGCATGAAGTGGTTGGCTTACTAACTTTCATAGGTGGGGGAACATATTCACAGGATTATAGGATTAAGGTGTAGGTGTTAGTTAATTGCAATTGTGAAGCTAAAAAATTATGTACAGGTGCCAGGTTGGCAAGGGGTGGATTGAGGTAGTTTATTGTGCCAACCTGGCCAATAAACACATATGGCATTAATTGAAAGGCGGTGGGATAAATGGCTCATTGAGCCTCGCCTTTCTAGTTCTCAGGTCTCTTGCTTTCTGATGGTCGGACCAGGGTGCTGCTGCCTTAGCAGTTCCCTGCTTCAGCTTGCAAAGCTGACTTCCTGCAAGACATCCCCAAGGAGAAGTTTCATGGACCTACCCCAATGCATCCCTGGGTGCTGGAGCAGCCGTTTGGAGACCCCTGCCAGGCTGAGATGCTTACACGTTCACTGATTCGGCTTTCCTCCTCCTGTCGGCATCATTGCGTCTGTTTTGTGAGATGGAGGAGGACTTTGTGGATTGGTGTTGGACATATGGGTTAATGTTGGACTTGTGGGCTTGGGCAGCACTGGGTTGGGATGTTTTCTTGATGCATGCTTAACCTTTATATAAAACTCTTTCTCATACATGAGTTTCTGTGGATTTGTTTCTCTAATGTACCCAGACTAATATATTTCCTAATGTTGCGACTAATACAGTTCCTCATGTTGTGGTGAACCTGCAACCATAAAATTATTTTTGTTGCTACTTCATAACTGTAATTTTGCTACTGTTATGAATCGAGAGACCTCTGTGAAAGGGTCCTTCAACCCTGAAGGGGTTGCATTCCACAAGTAGAGAACCATTGGCATAGAGTCTGGTAAACCAAAAATGCCTAACTTGCTGCCATTAAGTTGATGCTGACTCATAGCGACCCTATTGGACAGAGTAGAACCTATTTCCCAGACGGTAACTCGTTACAGGAGTAGAAAGCTGCTTCTTTCTCCCAGGGAGAAACTGCTGACCTTATGGTTAGCCGCCCAACACACAGCCACTAGGCCACCAGGACTCCATAAAGCCCGGTCCACATCTTAAATCTCTCTGCCTGTCTGTCTTTATTATTAGTGTACACAGTCCTGGGTAGATGGCAGTTAATAGTACCATCCCTGCAGAGTTGCCTTTAGTTTGCTCTGGTCTCAGGGCTGCTGGAATAGGGTAGGTAGAGGTCTGTTCTCCCACTCCCACCCAAACTGCCAATCATAAATCCAGCCACAGCCATGTTAAGCAATATTTTCTCTTTAATTCCCCTTTGCAAATGGAAGCCCCTGAGCTGGTCCCCACCCTCACCCCTACCCCCCACCCTGGGGACCTCCAGATGCAAGGTCCCCTGCTCCAACCTGGTGGGAGGAGGAGGGGAGCACCCCCTCCCCAGGATGGTCCATTAAAAAAAATCCTAGTCAGTTTAGAAATGAGGCTGGGGATAGGGGAGGGGAGCTGGAAGACAAGGCCCAGGTCAGGCCAGACTGGAGATACTGGGGTTGTTTGTGAGAACCCTGGGGAGGGTTTGCAAGCACGTCCCTAAGCTCAGGGCCAGCATGGCTGAGGGAGGAGAGGAGACAGACTCCTCAAGGTCCTGACTGCCTGGTTGTGGATGACACCCACTACCACCATCATGGCCCTGGGGAGATTTTTCCAGTTATTCTGGGGTCGGGTTTGCTAAGCATCCCCTTTGGCCCCTGACCCGGGGCATCCCTGGGGTCCCCCAGAGACCAAACCTGGGAGGAGGAGGGACTCTGGGAACATGCAAAGGGGGAGGAGCAGAGACCCTGCCCCACCCCACTGCTCTACACCATGGTGGCTCCAGCTGCATCTGGGCTCCGAGGGTCTTTCACACCGATGATGAAGTTGTTGGTTCTCCGGCTGCCATGGACCCAGGACAAGACATCTACCTTCTCCACATGGTGGCCCCTGGCTTCCAAGAACTCAATCTCTTCCTCTGTGAACTCACCTGAAAACCAACAGATACGGATTCAGAGCCTTCAGAACACTGGCTCAGGACTCTTGGTTAGGTCTAAGTCCCGATCCCTTCACTGAGGAGTTAATGTGATCTTGGGCAAGTCATGTCACCTTTCTGTGTCACAGTCTCCTTAATGCTTAAGAGAGATCCCCCCCCCCTACTTCTTTTTTTCCCAATCACTTTATTGGAGGCTCGTACAACTCTTATCACAATCTATCCATCCATTGTGTCAAGCACATCTGTTGCCATCATCCTTCTCAAAACATTTGCTTTCTACTTAAGCCCTGGTATCAGCTCCTCATTTTTTCCCTTCCCTCCCCACACCCCCCATCCCTCATGAACCCTTGATAATTTATAAATTATTATTTTGTCACATCTTAACACTGTCCGATGTCTCCCTTCATCCACTTTAAAAGAGAAAATTTAAGAGAAACTACTGATGAAGTTGTTGCCAAGATGAAAAGAAATAAAAGCCCCAAAGCACTGAGCTCAGAACTTCTCAAAAACTCACTGCCTTTGAGTCAACCCCAACTCATAACGACCCTATAGGATAGGGCAGAACTATCAGTGAGTTTTTGAGACTGCCAGTCTTTACAAGAGTACAAAATCTCATCTTTCACCTACAGAGTGGTGGGTGGCTTCGCACTGTTGACCTTATGATTAGTAGCCTAATGCATAACCCACTATGCCACCAGGGTTAGTAGCTCAGAGCCTGGTGCATCAATATTGGAACATGGACTCTGGCATCATCAGCTCTACCTGCTTAGGTCAAGTTGCTATCATGTCTTGTTAGGACTACTGTAATAGACTACTGTAATAGTCTCCTTGCTGTCAGTCCCGCTTTACCCAGCAGCCAAGGGATCTTTTTAAACCCTGTTAGACCATGTCACATCCCCGACTCCAAATACTCCAATAGCTTTGACACCTCTGAGAATAAAACAAAGTCCTTACCAAAGCCTCTAGGGCCCAACATGACCTGAGCCCTTGCTATCTCTCCCTGTTTTCTTCCATAGTCTCCCTCAAGTAGGCCAAGCATGTTCCCACCTCAGGGCCTTTGCGGATGCTCTTCTCCCTGCCTGGAATGCTCTCCTTCGAGCAAATCACAACGTGGACTCCCTCACTTCATTAGCTCCCTTTTGGTTCAAAGGAACCTCTTCAAAGTGCCTCCCCAACTACTAAGTAACACCTGTTATCTTTCCTCTGTTTTGTGTTATTTCTTTCTTTTTTCAAAGGTGAGCTTCTGGCTTGTTCAGTATCAGGGTTTGGGCTGGGGAGAATGAAGGGCCCCAGTGTGTACACCCCTGCCCCACTTCCATCTGGAGTTTTCTTGCTGAGCTGCAGCTTTCCCTTGAAACAGGAACTTCTGCTCCTTTTGAAAAACCCTACTGTTCCGAAACCGGCCTCCTGAGGTCCTGCAGCTCTGAGGTATAGGGCTGGCATCGGGGGGTGGAGGGATGGGGGTGCCCAGAGGTCCCCACATGTGTGAGGCATACTCATAGGGTCTCATCGTTGGGGTCCACAATCATTGATTTTTTTCCATAATGTGTTTGGCTCGGAGGCACAATGCCGCTCTGGGGCCTATTCACAGATGTGGAAGAAGAAATGTCTGGAAACCCAGTGGGGACTCTGCCCTCCTTTTTCAGACAACAGTACATTGGGGCAGAGTCGGGACTCTATGCTGGGCCTCAGAGTCGGGGAAGGGCTCTTACCCTGGGGCAGAGGAGCTGAAGGAGTCGGCCATGCAGCCCCGGGGAGATGAAATCTTGACCACCTGACAGTCAGTCTTAGCATCTGCAGGCTCCCTCTTCCTGAGCTCACAGAAAGTTTGGTGCTGCAAGTCTGCCCAAGTCCTCAATAAGAGCAGAGAGGAGCAGGCCTTGTTTAAGTTTCTGACCCTACAACCACTCCATCATCCAATTATGGTCCGGGTCTCCAGGGGAGTCTGGACCTGCCAGCGGAGCAAAGCCTTAAACTTGCAGGGAGGCCGGAGTGAGCTGGTCCACAGGGCTGGTGAAGCCCTGTCTGGGCTCAGCTGGCAAGCATGGCTGTGGTACTCTTGGCTGGCTGCAAGTGGGGAGCCTCACGGGGTTTTGCCTTTTTCTTCTTCTTGGTCCCAAGTGCTGCCTGGTCCCCGCTGCGCTTGGTGGCCTTCATCTTTGGCTTGTGGACCGAGGCCGTGACTGTGGTGACAGTGGCTGAGTGGGCGCTGGCCTCCTCCACTGCGACAGGGCGGTGGCTGGCTGATCCCTGAAGGATGTCACAGGCCGGCCTGGCAGCCTCCTGGCATCTCTGCCATGCCTCATCACCGTCTTCGCTGCCGGCCAGGGATGGACGTGAAGCAAAGGCGGAAGCTAGCATCCGCTGCGGTAGCGTTTCCTGCCTTGGTCTTTCTGGGCCTCCTTTCCACTGCTGAGATGGTCATGGAGCGGCACTAGGGGTCTCCAGACCCCTCGGGCGGGCACTGCTCCAAGCCCTGCCATCGGAATCGCCACGAGAGGTTCTGCGCGCAGAACCTCTTGGAATACCGCAAAGGCTTGTGGGGCCCCTTGTCGTCTTTCAGAGCACTTACGTACTGACTCTTTATTTCCTCTCGTTTCCCTATGCTAGAGATGCGCTGTCTGAAGGCAGGGATACTGTCTTTTTCACCACTGATCCTTACTGCCTGGAACAGGATCAATACATAGTCAATGAAAAGTAAGCTAAGCTTACTGGATACATGAACAAATGCCCATCTCCTTGAATAAATACAAGTCCTGGTCATCACTGCCTGGGCCATTAGTCTAGATCACCGGTTCTCAACCTGGGGGTCGAACGACCTTTTCACAGGGGTCACCTAAGACCATCAGAAAACATAAATATTTCACAATATATAGTTACATTGTTTTGTGATTAATCACTATGCTTTCATTATGTTTAATGATGTTCAATTTGTAACAATGAAAATATATCCTGCATATCAGATATTTACATGATGATTCATAACAGTAGCAAAATTAGTTATGAAGTAACAGTGAAAATAATTTTATGGTTGAGGGGTCACCACCACATGAGGAACTGTATTAAAGGGTAGCAGTATTAGGAAGGTTGAGAACCACTGTTCTAGATGCTTCTCTTCTTTCCCCATGGTCAGTTAAAACAGATCAGGCCACGTCCTTCCACTACTCAGCTGGATAAAGCCCGAACTTCTTAGCATGTACCTCCACCATAAGCCCTGTAACCCTCCCAGCCTCACTTTTCACCATAAATCAAATCTTACTTCCCCAAACACAGTGATTTTAGGTACTTTTTTGAGATAAAGACACTAATTGGAAGCATATTTCTTTTGTGATTCACATTCAGTTTTTCTGCAAGGACAGTGTCTCAGTCTTGTCCCAGCATTGCCTAATCGTCTCTAACAGAGAGAACAGGCCTCTGAGGACCTGGTCATATTTGATTTCCAAAGCTAATTTTTTGTTCATGGCAACTGATACGCTTTTTTCCCGTTTGTGATTCTAAGCTAAGGTGACCAGATTTTAACATTGGTAAAGCGGGACACCACGGCTATCAAAAAGTATAGCGTCTGGGGTCTTAAAGGCTTGAAGGTAATCAAGCGGCCATCAAGCTCAGAAGCAACAAAGCCCACATGGAAGA
>NW_022109491.1:22340136-22361403 GCF_000313985.2 Echinops telfairi | reverse complement strand
AAAGCGGGACACCATTGATAAAACTCGTATCCTAGTGAAATAGCCACATGGCAGCCAAAAACTGTATACCCTAGCTTGTCGTGCATTCTTTCCAAAAATCGGGACTTTTAAAAAATGCTGCGGGACGCGGGAAAAACTATTAAAAATCGGGACTGTCCCACAAAAAGCGGGATGTCTGGTCACCTTATTCTAAGCCCAACTTCGCAAATAAATTTAGGTTGAAGAGGAAGTCTCCTTGGAGACATACTACATATATGATGGTTTAGATGACGTGTAAACCCTAAGGTCAGTTTCTGTTGAATTGTTTCCAACTCACGCCGACCCTGTATGTGTGCGGATCAAACCAGGCACAGGGTTTTCAGTGGCTACGACCTGTTGGAAGTAGTTCTCCAGGTCCTTTGTTCTAAGGCACTTCTGGGTGGATTCAAACTGTTAACCTTTTGGTTGCTGGGAACTTAACTGTTTACACCCCTGGCCCCCTCCCTACTCAGGGGCTCTCAGATGAAATGTCTCTAGTCCAGCTAGTGTGCCGGCTATTCTCTGAAGCGTGCTTTCTGGCCTTCGTCTATCACTTTGCCCTGTCCAGAACGCCCTTCACCTCCATAAGCCAAATTCCTGCTTACATTTCCAGGCCTAGTCAGTCATCACCTCCTCCAAAATGCCTCCCAGTTGCCTCAGGTAGATGAGCTGTTCCTTTACCAAGCCCTCGCTACCCAGACCCTACTTTAGACTGGAAGCTCATCAAGGGAGGGCCATGATGATTCATCCTAGACACAAATGTCTTAGCATAGAGCCTCACACTCAGAAGAGACCAATAGCTATTTGTTGACAAAATTCTGTTCAAGCCCTTAACCTCAACATCCGTTGGCTGGGATCTAGGAAGTCACTTGTCCAACTACAGGTCTAAATGTTGAAGTTCTAAGTCTGTGGCTTCCTTTAAAGGCTTCATTTGGTTTAGGAGGTATCAAGAGCCACGAGGTGATGAACCGAGGCATCGGTATCAACCAGTTGCGAGTTCTGATCTCAATCCTGCCACTTACTGGTTGAATTTTGACTCCTTTCTAACCTCTGGGAGGCTCGGTTTCATTTCATGTAAGATGAGGATAATAATCTTACAGCAGGCAAAGATGGTGTCGCCTCTGATTCCGTATCCCCTCTGGACTAGCAGAGTACACTGCTGGTTGCAACCACAACCCTTCAAGGGGCACACACTTTCTCACAAGACTAAGCTATGTTTGATTCATCGTGGCACCTGTCCTCAGAGAAAAGTCCATCTCCTCACCAAGACCTTCAGGTGCAGGATCTGCCAGCCTCTCTGATCTCATCTCACCCTCACTCATGCCTCTCTCTTCCTCAAACAAACCACACCAAGCCCATTCCTGCTTCTGAGGCCTCTGCTTTATTCCCTTGATCTACACAGCTGTCCCAGTTCTGGGCGCGGTGAGCTCTTTCTCACTCTTCAGCTCTGCACTTAAATGTCATGAAAAAGCAGCCTTCTCTGGCCCTCCGGCCAGCCCTGTTCCATCACTCTGCTGTCGGGTTCTGCAGAGCCCTTCCTCTGCTGTCTGGCACTTCTTTGGTTATTTGTTTTCTTGTCTGCTGTGAATGCAGTCTTTCCGCTCCAAGGATGATGCCTGGCATACAGTAGGTGCTCAATGCAAACTGTTGGACCAATGCAGGCTTACACAATGAACTGTTATCTTCTTTTATGGAGGAGGCTTAGAGTGGATCTGTGGCTTTCCCAAGGTGTGGTAGTTACATCATCTGGTGTCAATTTGGGACCTGAGAGGATTAAGAGTGAAGGGGTGGAGTCTAGTCTGTCAATCGGGTCATAACCAATGAGGCATCTGTGTGGGCGAGGCCTTCCCCTGAGGATTCTGGGAACTCCTGGATTTCTTCCTTGAAGGCAAAAGAGACTTCCTCTCACTATTCACTTCCTGAGAGATTCTCAGCTGACAAGACACATGGAACTACCCCAGACATCTGGAGCTGGGAAGCCATGTAGAGACCCCTGCCAGCACGGAGATGCTTATAATGCCACTCGATCCAGAAGACTTGCTACCCACTGGCCTGTGATCTTCCTGCATTTGGCATCATTGCATATGTTTTGTGAGTCTGAAGAGGACTTTACAGATTGGTATAGGACATATGGGTAATATCAGACTTATGGACTTGATCTGGACTAGGCTGGGATTTTTTCTCAATATTCAATTGCTCTTGTATATAAACCTCTTTTTTATAGATATATGAGTCTCCCTGGATTTGTTTCTCTAGTCTACCTGGACTAACACACAAGGTCGCATGGCTAAGAAATGGCAGGTTGGCACTGACCCAAGCCTTTTATGCCTCCAGTAGGAGTTTGGAAAGAAACCAAACCTCTACTGGCAGGAAGCTGGTGCTGGCTGAGGCAGGGGTACCCAAGGGAGAAAGCCCTGTCTTCCCCTATCCCTGTGCCCACCACTTGGAGCCTCCAATCTGCACTCACTGTCCACCTGCAGGAGGTTGGATTGTAGGTCTGGGTGCAGACGGCCGCGGGCGAGGCTGTCACTCAGGTTCCGGTTCAAGGTTAGGACATTCAGCAGAACCTGTGGGCAGCCAAGGGGCAGAAAGTCAGAGATGCCTTGGGAGTTGGGGGTTAGGGTTCTCTAGCCTTTCACCCCGGTGGGCCCAGCCTTTAGGACTCGGACACCAGGAGGGTCAACTGAGTCAACAGCCCCAGAGAAAGGTGGTCTTGTGAGGACTATCCCCATTTCACAGATGGGGAAAATGAAGTCGGAGTGGCAAAGTGGCTCACTGCAGGGCTTAGAAGGAGCTGGGGAGGGGGGCAGCACAATTAGCACCCAGGGTCCTTCATTCCAGGTTCCCACCCTCTTCCCTTGCAAGGGCAGGGTTAAAAGCTAAGGAGCATGACATGGGCACTTCCAACTTCGTGGTGATGAGAGTGGTTAGGTTCTGAGGCAAGCTGCCTGTCCATTATTACTCATTGAGAGAACCTGACCTAACTTATTCATCTTTGTAGCTCTCTGTTTCCTTGTCTGTAGACCAGGAATGAGGATTTCTCCTGGAACTGGGGCAGCTCAAGTGGTTCACATGCAGATTCACTATTGTAAGTTAGCTACTTTACAGATGAGGTTCAGAGAGAATTTCATCCCCTGACATCACACAACTGGAAACTGGCAATGCTTGGGCTAGAATCCAGGGGGGGTTGATTTCAAAACTTGGACGAGTTAACCCACCACCTGCCAATGTGTGCCTGGCCTGTGTCTCGGGCGCTCAAGACACTTGAGGAAATGTTGTGAGGTCTGAGGAGAGCAGAAAGCTTTTCCTGGCGAAATCTTCCAAATCCAGACTCTAGGCTGAGTTCATTCTATTCAGAGGCTGGGCCGAGGAACCGCGGGGCTGGAGATGGACACGACCCAGGCAGCTCAGAGGTTCTACTATCATTGCATTCTACAGACCTTGCAATTTCCCCTGTGACCTTGAAAGACAAGGAGCTTTCAGCTTTGTCTTTCCTGGAAACACAGAGAAGCCCATATCCCCAGAACCCAGCCTGAGCCGGCACAAAGCAGCCTTGCTCATGGTTGCTGCATAAAGGGTTGGGGAGGAAAGAACGCGAGAGCTGAGGGACATCTGCAGCCCAGGCCTCAGGTTGGCTTCTGGATGCAAAAGGCCCGCGATGAAGGGCACCTCACCTGGGTAAGGCCGCTGAGGCCCCGGGCAGCGCCATTGGCCCCCAGGGCGAGGTAGGTCCCACAGAGCCCCTCTGCTGGTCGGACCACAGTGGGTAGCAGGAAAGAGAGAGGCCGCTTCCCTGGCTGCACGGAATTCTCCTGGTGTCAGAGGACAGAGACCACAGGGGAAAGTGGGGAAAGGCAAGGCAGGGAAAAAGCCATCATGACGCTTCCAAGCTCCCTCCTCACCCCTCATCTTCCACTAGCCCAGCTGCCATGGGAGGCTGATCTCTCCTCAGGCCACTGAATGTGAAATGGGCAGGGTCCTGGATAAAAGGGGGTGATGAAGAAACCCACTGAGTTGGGGCTGCGCTGGGCAGGGGAGCAGAGGTCGAGGCCAGGAAATATGACACTGAGGGGGTGGTGTTAAGGAAAGAACCAAATGAACTCCTCCTAGATCACTTCTGTCTCTGCTCTCCCAAGTTGTCTCTGTCTTGTCCTCTGCCCTCTCAAGCTGTCAAGCTGTCTCTGTCCCTGCGTGCAGGGTGAAAGCGTGCTGATTTCTCACTCGAAAATAATTCTCTTGCTCTTCCTCAGTTTCCCACTTGGTAACCAGCAACAGGGCGGCTTAGCTTCATCAGCTGGGCACCACACAGAGAAGACACGGGTGCTAAAAGGTGCCTAAAGCATGTAGGGGACCCAATGCCTTGCCTCGGTCACACAGTTAGCCAGTGACAGACTGGGTGAAGAGTTCTTTGCACCACCAGGCTCTATGTCCCTGATTTAGTGGTGCTGAAGATGGTGCGGGCGCTTTGTTTGGGTTCCATTTGTTTAAAACAGCATTGCCTACAAGAACTGGTGAGGATGGAGCTGCCATGCCGACGCCACCTCCTGCCTGATCTCAGGGTTTAGGGGAGGAGAGAGTCCGGCCCTACCAGGCTGGGTGCAGAGTGATTCGCAGTCCTGTTGGGCCAAGAGAAATCCAGCATTTGACTGTTGAGCAGGATGCCCGAGGGAGTGATGAGGCCGCTGCCAAAGGGCCTGTTCAGGGAGCTGCGGAGCAAAGTGACAACAGGTAAGCCCTGAGCCCCGTCTCCACCTCCCTCCTGTCCAGATGACCCCTGGTGTCTGAGTCAGCATACCTGACCATGGCCACAATGAAGTCATCAGGGCCCATGATCAGCACCTGGGCGGCAGTGGTAGCCCCATCCAGCTCATAGACCGGCAGGAGTGGGGCAGGAGTTGCCTGTGAATCGTTGATGTGGCCCCGGAGGTAGGCTGCCTCTACCTTGCTGAAAATACAAGGGGTGGGGGTGGGGATGGGGAATGAACACACCACGGGTCTGCCTACCTATCCCCCTTGTGCTCTATCTGGGAATTATTTAATGTCTATCTCCCCCTACTGAACTATTAGGTCTATGAGGGCAGCATCGTACCTGCTCCTAACACATAAGAAACATCCAGAAAATAATTTAATTGAATACACTTATTCAATTAAAATTCTCTTCTAGAGCCAACTTATTCAATTAATTTAACCTATTCTATGGAAATGCCTACACAGGGGACCCTTAAGGGGAAAAAAGTTTGGAACAAATAAACTGAGTTAATGTAATCCAACATTTGTGATCTAGAATGAAAATGTTATTGGGGGAGAATTTCGTACTTGAGGATATTTGTTCCTCATTAGAACTCTGTTTTGAAGGCACAGGAGGTCTTGGCACACAACAGGCATTTAATAAATATTTAATATGGGTGTGTGTTTTCAAGGAGCCCTGGCAGGGCTTTGAGCTAAGCACTGGACTGCTACTTGAGAGGGTGTTGGTTCACATCCACCAGCTTGCTCCGCAGGGGAAAGTTGAGGCTTTCTGTTCCACAAATATTTACAGTATCAGAAACCCAAAAGGGCAGTTCTGTTCTGACCTATATAGAGTTTCTATGAGTCAGAATTGGCTCAATGGCAGGGGGTTTGGGTGTGAGTTTAAAGCTAAGTTTATGTTGATCTTGCTTTTCAATTCATGGGCTTTGACTCACTGTTACAGAGACTTAATTATAGGTACACAGCCCATCTCACAATAAACACTCAGAAAATATTGAAGGATAAATGGCAGAGTGGCATTATAGACTCTCTCCTGCTTCTTTCCCCAGTGCCCAGGGTTTGAGGAAGTAATAGGGAAGTTGTAGAAATATCCCAAAGCTCCATTTGTTTTTGTTTTTTCAATGTTCCATTTGTATGGTCTACCCTCTACCCTTTTCGAAATGACTAGGGTCCTTCACAGAACCCAAAATTAAATCCAGAAATACTTCTACTACAGGCCAGTGATATTTACTAATTACATTCAATGACTCATGCAATTCTGTTGATTTTTGTTTTATTTTCTTAAAGTTCAACAGAAGGCTTTTTACCTTAATACTCTGAATTGGTTGTTGGGATTGATGAATGACAAATTGCCAAGGGTAGCTTAAGATGGTCATTCCATTTTCGGTTAAGACAGCTGGTGATCACACAGAACCAATTCAGAGGCCTTTATTTCAGGGGAGTTGAGAAGGTGCAGCTCGGTTGTGACCTTGAAATGCTCATTTTGGTGGCTGCTCTTTTTTGCTTTTAATGATAATTTGTTCATTTAGTGTCATCATTTCCAATGTAATTCATGAGTGGTTGTTTGAGTAAACATACACATTTACATTAACTATTATATTTTATTTATAAGGACCTTTGGTGGTGCTGGTGGCTACAAATTGCAAAGTTAGTGGTTCAAACCCACCATATGCTCCAAAGGAGAAAGATGAGGCTATCTGATCCCTTAAAGATTTACAGTCTTAGAAACCCTGCATTGGGTGGCTATGAATCAGAATCGACTTGATGGCAGTGGGTTTGGTTTGATTATATTTTTGGCTTCAGATTTTCCCTGTTTGTCTGTCAGGAGCCCTGGTGGCACAGTGGATTAAACATCGAGGTGCTATCCACAAGGTTGGCAGTTCAAACCCAACAGCTGCTCTGAGGAAGAAAGGTGAAGCTGTCTGCTTCCATAAAGATGTATAGCCTCAGAGACCCTAGGGAGCGGTTCTGTTCTGCCTTATGGGACCACTATGAGTCAGAACTGACTCAATGGCAATGGGTTTTTCATTTGCTGATTTGTTTTTTGGTTAGTTTCCAAGTCAGATACAGCAGCAGTTACCCTTGTTGCCAGTTAATAAAAATAATAAAGAGTAACATTTGTTATGCATTTATATGGTCAAATGATGTGGTGAGTGCTTTATTTGTGTGATTACATGTAGCCGTCAAAGCAACAGCATGAGGTTGGTACCATCAATCTTAGGAACCTTTGTAGAAACTGAGACATAAAAAATGCAAATGGCTTGCCCGAGGTGGTGCAGCTAGTGAGTAGTGAAGCTAGAATCTGACTTCAGGCAGTCTGAACTGGAGTCTGCAGTCTTAACGACAATGCTATGTTGCTAACATAGAAATGTTATACTCAAAGCCTCCCCCAACCTATAGTAGTGATATTTTCCACTCAAAAAGAAGTACGGATAAACCATAATAAGTAAAAAGTAAAAAAGCATAAGTGAAAAAAAAATTGAGAACCATAAAATAGACTCACTTGTTCAGATGGGAAATTGAGGTACCACAAGAAGCACAGTGTGAGTAGGGCTGTAAGTTGAAACTGATTGGGACTTGAGGCATTATTGCTACACCAGCTGCTTTGGGCCATATCTTTTCCCAATACCCACCTCCACCTGTGCAGCACCTTGGGTCCTGCCTAGGGACCCACCTGAGCATGTCATCCATGCTCTCAGTGATGGTAGAATCGTAGGCGGGATCTCCCAGTCTGCTGGCCAGAGCTAATGCAATCTTCAGGGTCTGAAAACAAATCAGGGGTGGGGGAGAGGCTGCCAGGCCCCACCCAGCACCCACCCCTAGTGGAGCCTTGTGTGTGAGAAAACTTGGAGGTAACTTAACCCTGCCCCACGGTAGTTCTCCATTCTCCGCCCCATCCACCCATTCCCAGTGTCTCCAGATCCAGGGTGGGGAAGAGAGGTTGGCTTACCTCTGCCACCCAGTGAAGAGCCTGTTCTCGGGATACCAGGCTGGTGAGGTTGAAGCCTTCTAGAATATTGAGAGCACTGATGAGGGCAGGGCCTGTGTGCGGGGGTGGAGGACTGAGAACCAGGTGGCCTGAAAGGGCAGGAAAGAACCAGATAGCAGAGGAGGGGTCAAGGCAATTGGACAGAACCATGTCCACATCCCAACATCACACAGACTCAGGCTGTTGCTTTGAACCCCTTCATCAGATGGGAAGACAAGCCTGGAAAGGCAAAAGTAGTCATTTAAGTTCCCATGAAGAGTCAAGAGCAAGGGCAGGGCTCAAGGCTGGAAGACTGGTTTTCCGTTTCCTCTTTCATAGGAGGAAAGGAAGAGTCAAGAGCAGTGGTTCTCCACCTTCCTAATGCGAAACTCTTTCATCTTTCATGCAGTTCCTCGTGTGGTGGGGACCCCCCCAACCATGAAATTATTTTCGTTGCCACTTCATAACTGTAATTTTGCTACTGTTATGAATCATCATGTAAATATCTGATAGGCAGGATGTATTTTCATTGTTACAAATTGAACATAATTAAACATAATGAAAGGCATAGTGATTAATCACAAAACAATATGTAATTATATATTGTGAAATATTTATGTTTTCTGATGGCCTTAGGCGACCCCTGTGAAAGGGTCGTTCGACCCTCAAAGGGGTCTCGACCCACAGGTGGAGAACCGCTGGTGAAGAGTGATGTGACTTGCAGGCCATAGGCAGAGCGGGGACAACAGCTTACATGTCCCAATTCAAGGTCTACCATGTGTCTTTTGACACCTCCTCCCACGGGTTAGGGTAAAATCCAAGCGTCCTAGTTTAATCCCACAATGGGGACTGTTGTCATCTCCATTTCACAGGTGAAAAGACTGAGGACAGAGAGGTAACGGATCCAAGTTACATAATTAAGAAGCAGGAGACAAGGAACGCCCAGAACACCCAAGGTACTGGCATTGCCAAAAGAGCCCAGGCCAGGGAAGGGAAATGGGAAAAGATCAAACACATATTCAGCACCAACTCTAGTAATGGTAACTTCTATGTCATCTCATCGCATTTTCACGGACCACTGAATGGTAGACGCTATTATTATCTCCACTTTAAAAAGGGGACCACGGACTCAGAGTGGTGAGTGACTTGTTTAAGGTGAATAGCACAGTTGGGACTAGCCAGGCTTGATTCCACAGTTGTGTTTCTTTACTCTGTTCCATACATAGCGTGGAGGGAGAATCAGCCTGGAGAATGAAGGTTGGAAACCTGAATTCAGAGGTGGGGTCGCTTGGGGCTTGAGATGATCTGGGAAAAGGAGCTGGGCCTGCTCTGAGATACGGGTCTTAAGAACCAAGGGACCCCCGTCTGCTTGCCATTGAGTGACGCAGGTTCAGCAAACATGGACTTCATCCATGTCACGGGCGTGGCTTTTCGTGTTTCCTCCTTCGTTTTGTTGCACTGGGGGACTCAGTTCCATTTCTCGACTAGATCACCATTTCTTTTCAGCACAGTGATGAACTTGGAGAGTTCATTCTCTCCCTTGACACATAGATGAACTATTTTTCTTATAAATTCTATTTAGTGGTGCATGGAAGTGAGAGTAGAGCTGTGGGAAGGGGGCTGGGGTGACTCAGAGTCCAAATCAAGAAAATGTAGGGCCAGAACCCCAAGCTCCAGGCCTCAGCCTGTGACCTGACCGTCCACATTCTAAACACATAGGACAACTGACCCATGACCACTTCACAAGGGCTAGCTGGCTTACTTCAATAGGTTGCTAGGCTAGGTCACTGACAGTCTCAGTTTCTCCCCTGTGAAATGGGGAAGACTCTTTGCGCCCAAAGCACATAACCATGAACTAGAGGACTTCTCCTGAGAAGAAGGGACTGGGAGCTGGGGGAAGGGGTCACCTTTGTACATGCCACACACAGGCTTCTCCACAAGAGCGCTGTAGTTGCTGAAGTCCTCCTCAGTTATGACGCCCCCTGCGTGCTGAGCCTGCAGGGGAGAGAATAACCCCCCACCTGTGTGAGCATGTGGGCTTGGCCTGTGATACATGTCTGAATGGCAGACAGATAAGCTGGTCACAACTTTCATACCTTTTCTAACTTCCATCATGGCCTTTAGGATATGTCAAAACTGAATTATGCATTTCACTACAACTAGCTAAGACTGTTACAAAACTACAAACTTGGAATGATCTTCGTAGGCCAGACCTTTACTGACTACAACTGAGCACTCTTTACCAAGCCGTGAACCAATCTTATACGTGCCAATGGACTCAATCCATCCTCTCCAATGTGCTAATTTTCCATCTTACATAACTATTATGAATGCCCTCTGTTTTAATACTTTTGTTAGTACTTCAAACCCCTGACTTTTCCCCCCGTAATGCACTACGTAATGCATTTCCTGGCTGGCGTGTGTTCTTTTGTGTGACAAGTTAATAAACTCAACTTTGGGTCTGTTTTATTTTGCTTTAAGTCAGTGGTTCTCAAGCTGTGGGTCGAGACCCCTTTGGGGGTGGAATGACCCTTTCACAGGGGTCGCCTGATTCATAACAGTAGCAAAATTACAGTTCTGAAGCAGCAACGAAAATAATCTTATGGTTGGGGGATCACCACAACATGAGGAACTGTATTAAAGGGCTGTGGCCTTAGGAAGATTGAAAATCACTGCTTTAAGCTGTGGCACTGAGAATCTCTTTTCCCCCCACTTAACCTCTCAGAGAGGGCACATGACCCAGCTCGGCCAATGAGATTCCTTTCCATGGCTACAATGATTGGTTTAGGAATGGTCTTCAGACCTACAACTGGACGTGAAATGAGATATAACCTTAAGAGTTTTGTTGGAGCTACTGGAAATGAGCAATGATCTTTCCCTGGATGCTTTGCTCCAAAGATGGCCTAAGGCTGGCTGGTGAGGACCACTCTGTGGAAAGAATCTAACAGAGAGTGAAATCAAACAGAAAACAGAATTGTGATAGACAGATGGACAAAGTCTTAACAATGTGGATTGTGCTCCTAGACCCAGGAGGATCTAATGCTGGACTTTACAAGTGTGGTTGAGCTTGGCTTTTAAGGCCACCTCCAAGTTCCCAGCAGTGCAGAAGCTCTGTGAATGTTTTGTCCCCATAGTATAAGGCAGAGACAGAAAGCATCTCATTGCACAGACAAGACAACTACTGAGTTGGTCTGGGCATACTTATCTTGACCATAGTTTTCAGAACCCATTACTGCCTCAACTTTAACTCTTTGGAGTTAGCTGCTAACCTCAGTGTCACCCTTAGTCTTGCCAATTATCAGTGAAGGAGGCATTTCCCAGAAAAAACAGGGGCACAAATGAGTAGCTAAGGCTGATGCTGGGTCTCCACCATATCTGACAGGGACAAGAAAGATCCATCCATGCACAGGTTGGCACCAACTTTGTAGAGACCAAAAATACCTCTCTTAGGTCAAGACAGAGCCTTCTGAAAACTTGAAGGAACCAGCATATCAAGTTTTGGAACCATAAAGACATTAACTGAATTCCAACCTCACCGATCACAAGTAGGAATTCTAGGCAAAGTGCTGAATCTATCTGTTTTCCCCCCTCTAAAGGTGAAGTAAGAATGTAGTATAGGTGAAAGAAAATTAAAAAGCTCTTTGCATATTGATTTTCAGGACATAGTGTTACATAAACAAAATTTGGTACAGAGGTATGAGTCATTTGTGGTTAAAAAGAGAGTTCACAATATATCCACCACCCATCCGTCAGCTTGTTGTACTGTGGAAGCTTGCATGTAACTACAATGCTGGAAGCTATGCTGCCAGTAAAATACCAGCAGGCTCGCCAATGGTGGACAGATTTCAGCAGAGCTTCCAGAATAAGACAGATTCAGAAGAAAGATCTGATGATCCACTTCTGAAAATTAGTCAGTGAGAACGCTGTGGATCACAACAGAATATTGTCTGATATAGCACTTGAAGATGAGTCCTGTCGGTTGGAATGCACTCAAAATACACAGTGGTTACAACAATGGGCTCTAGCAAACCAACAACTGTGAAGATCACACAGGACCAGGCAAGGTTTGTTCCATTAGACGTAGGTTTGCCATGAATTAGAGTCCACTCGATGGCCACTAACAGCAGATAAAAGGTGAGACAAAAAGTATCGTGACAAGAGAGAAGTAATGTAGTTAACAACAGCCCCCAAAGTGCTATCGCCTACGTAAGATCATTTTCGAAATCTAGAAACACCTGGCTGCATTCACACGGACATTTTGTTTTCAAATGGCAACTTGCTGCTTTGGCAATATCCATAAGAGGAAACAGAATTTTTTTTCCTCTTTTGTCTAAAGATGATAGTCTGACTCCTGTAAGTGGTATGTATATATCATGGGTTTTGTTGCTATGTAACAAACCACCAATGGTAACTAGCATAGGGCTCAGGGGGGGAAAATTTTGTAAAGTACTGCTATCAAATCATAGAAACCTTTATTAAACAAGAAATATCAAAATGTACAGCCATTGTTTCTTGACAGTGCCTCCGTCTAGTTCTGTAGGCTTCTGGAAGTGGTGCTTCCATCTCTAACTCGTCCCAGGATTCTGCAATTGGGCTGGCTCAGTGGTTTTGGCATACCTGGGCAACTCAAATTGTGTTCCTTTTAAATATTCTTTGAAGTTTGGTAACAAAAGGAAGTCTAAAGGGCAAGGTCAGGACTATAGAGTTGATAGAGTGAGGTTTCCCAACAAATCCTTGTAAGATAGCCCCTGCTACCCTCAAAGAATGAGAAGGTACATTGTAGTAATGGGGGGGGGGATTCTCTGTGCAAATTTCCTGGCCTTTTTCTCATTAATGCAGTTTTCAATATTTTTTAAAAATTTTTATTTTATTTTTTTTCAATGTTCTTAAAACTTCTTCCTAATAGGCCCTTTGATCATCCTGTGTCCTTTGAGAAAATCAATCAGGATTATACCTTTGGAATCCCCAAATGACCATAGCCTTTGGGGTTGCCTCTTTGCCTAGAATTTAACTAGACCAACAGATCATCTCAGCGACTGTTTTGACTAGATCTTTTTATTAAGGTTCCCTAATGAGGTTAAGACAAATGTATGAGAGAGAACTGGTCTGCAGCCATCCACAAATCACAGACACATTTAAATACATTTTGTTTTGAATAAGTCCGTGAATGGCTGAACTGGGCCTAGTAGCAAGATTTTTTTTCACTGATCCTCGGTGCAATATTTCTGGAAGGATACAGACGATGCTAGTCTCAATGACCGACTACAGAGAAGGACACTCGTGGCTAAGCATAGACGGGAGAGGTGGGGGAGCTTTCACTAAACGCTCTTTGTGTAGCTTTTGGATTTTAACCGTACAGTTGAATAATTAAAAATTAACCAAAGATTTGTTAAAGAGTAAATGAAACTTTTCAAACCTACACACATAGGGAGGGAGAGCCTTCAAAAAGTTCATGGAAAAATGGAATAAAAAGAGAATGGAATTTTTCCAGGAACTTTTTGAAGCCCCCTTGGATATGTACCAAATCTATTGTCACTGAGTCGATTTTGACTCATGCTTACCCTATAGTACAAAATAGAACTGCCTAATATGGTTTCTTAGGCCGGAATCTTCATGGGAGCAAATTACTAGGCCTTTTCTTTCACAACACTACTGGTGGGCTAGGACTGCCAACGTTTTGGTTGGCAGTCAAGGGCTTAATCATCATAGCACCGGGGCTTCATGTACACAGAGAAGTAAGAGAGGGTAAGAAGCAGGTTGGGAGGAAGGAGGCAGATTAAGTTGGGGAAGGAAAGAAACTAGAGGCCATCCCAGCAATTGGGTTCTTCCTTTAGGACCCTGTGATCCCAACCCCCTCCACTCACCACTCACCTCAGCCACCATCTCCAGTGTGAGGTTGTTGCCTGCATAGAAGTAGCCAGGGCCGAAGGTGCCAAGGGCACTCAGTAGAGTCGCGAGATCCGGCCGTCGAAGCAGTGTGCCAGGGGGCGGCGGGCGGCCAGATGGCAGGAAGGTCTCCCGGAAACGATCGGATGCATTGGGAGGTGGCTGCTCCAGCAGAGCACGGGCTGGGGGCAGGGGCAGGAAGCTAGGCAGAGGCACAGACACTGGACAGGATGACTGGGACTTGTCATAGGTGGCATGGGTGAGGGCCAAGCAGCTGATCCTGAGCACTCAGCCCCACAGGAGCCTGTTACAGGGTGTTTGTGGGCCCCTTCCCTTAAACATTATAGCCTTTGGGCGGCCTCGAAAAGAGTGGGGTGGGATGGGATAGGATGGGATGGGATGGGATGGGGAGCAAGTCTGAGGAACACACTAGAACAGCAGCCCTTTCTGCCTTGGATCCCACATCGATATTGTTTCCCTCCCTTATTCATCAACTACGTGACTTTCCTCCCACCCCAAAGCCCCAACTGACCTAGATCATGGGTCACGTTGAAGCCATCTTGAGCCACAGCTGCAGCAAAAGCCAGGACTTGGGACCATGGCAGCCTGGGGGGGCCGGAGAGCAGGGGGTGGAGGGAGTCCTGGGGGAGGAGGAGGGGTCTTGGGGGGAGGGGGGTTTCCTGGGAAGGAGAGTCCTGGCAAGGGAAGGGCATATTAGGAGGAAGGAGAGGTCGGGAAGGGCAGAATCCAGGAAGCTGGGAGAAGACCACCCCAGGACAGGGACAGGTAGGGCTCCTGGACCCTGGGGGAAGAGTCTTTACCTGCCATAGAGTTGGTGAGCTTCGTATAGCCCCTTCACCATTCCGGGGACCCCCACCAAAAGCCCAGGCTGGGCAAGGCGGGCAGGCGAGGGAGAGAGGAGACCAGGTCACTGGAAGGGGGGGGCTGGGCTGAACTCCGCAGAGCCCCAAGTCAGGGATGGGGGCTGGCACAGGGGAGAGACACAGGCCAAGTATCCCAGGGGAGGGACAAGCTTTCCCTGGCAAGCACCCCAGGGTAGGGGTGGGTCATAGTGCCCTCCCTCTTTTCCCACGATATTCCACCCCTCCCATCTCCCTGACTTCCTATGAACAAATACAGAAAGACATTTATCAAGGGACACAAATGAAGCAAATTCTTTTAAGAACCAAGACATAATCCATTTAAATGGCATCCAGAATGCATTGAATTATACCTACCCTACCTTTTAAAATGGTGGATAAAGGGAGCCCCCACCCACCTTTTTTTTATTAAGTTAATTCAGGTTTTTTAATTTTTTTAACATCAGTTTATTGGGGGCTCTTCAGCTCTTATAACAATTCATACATCAATTCTATCAGGCATATTTGTGCATATGCTGCCATCATCATTTTCTAAACATTTACTTTCTATTCAAGCCCTAGGTATCAGCTCCTCTTTTTTCCATTCCCCCCACCCCCATAAGGTGCCCTTCTATCATTCCATTATTACTCTAAGCTGTGGCATCTCAGGGATGTGTTGGCTTTTGCCACTGCACTAAATACCACCATCTTAAGCTCGTGTGCCTATTTTCCCAAGTTTTCCGATTCTCTCCTTTGCTCTCAGCCTACAGTGGGCTTATTTCTAGCGGCGAGGCTCTGTTCTTCCAACACGTTGTGAACTAGGAAAGTTAGTGCACACAGGCTCGAAGTGGGATGTAAAAGCTTTAGTGCAGCAACTCTGTGACAGCTTGGGCAGCATGGTGGCTGCCCCTTTCTCCGTTCTTATGTATGGGATGGGCAAGACTACTAGACATGGAAAGTGTTGCGATATCACCGGTTATCAACCATCCAGAGGCTTTGGTGATTTTATTTGGGGGTTACTTGTCTTCTTCATAGCCCGTCTTGTTCAACCTTTTCTCCCATTCTCCTCTGGAGCCCCTGGGGGCATAATGTTTAGAGCACTGGACTGCTAACCACAAGGTGAGCAGTTCAAACCCACCAGCTACTCTGAGGGAGGATGATAACGCAGTCTACTCCAATACAAATAAGAGCCTTGAAAGAAAAAAGAGGGAGCCCTGAAACCCAGTTCTCCTCTGCCCTCTGGGGTTCCCGATGAGTCAGAATGGCCTCAGTGGCAGAGGGCTGATGGTGGTGTATTGGTTTGAATCCATCAGCTGCTCTGAAAGATGGAGCCTGGGGTCCTTAAAGAAGACAGTCTTGGAGACCCTAAGGGGCAGTTCTCCTCTGAGGCCTCTAGGAGTTCAAACCCACTCGGTAGCACACCACAGCAACGTACAACAATGGACTCTTGAACAATGCAGGGGTGGGGGGTGCCAACCTCCCTCACAGTTAAAAATTTGGGTAGAATTTGCAGTTGACCTTTGAACGGCATGGCTTTGAACTCCGAGGGCCCACTTGCATGTGGGTGTTTGGGTTTTTTTTTCCCCTGCTGCCATTGCGGTGAACTCAATTGTTGAGAGTATCCGCATGAAATGCCATTTGATAGGAAAGACAAATTGCTCAAATAGAATGGTCAGCGTCACATGGCATTTTAAGTAATTCAACACTTGAGTTCATCACAATAACAGCAGGGGGTAAAAATCCCTCTTTAAATGGCCCTTGAAGTTTAAACTTGTGTGGTTCAAGGGACACCTGTAAATATTCACCAAATCAATGCTTGGGACAGTAAGAAATCAGTGAAGGGAGACCCTCCCTCACCCTAGCAGATGCCCTTTTCCCACCAGGGTCCCCACCTTGTTCTCCCAGGATCTCTGCAGGGCCTCCTCCCTGAGAGCCCCTGGTGCGGATTCCCGGAAATCAATCAGTCTGCTCTTGTTCCTCCGGATGTCATGCACCAGCATCACACCCCCTCTGGGTGGGACACAGAAAGGGGAGAGTGAGAAGATGTTACTTCTCTAAGCAATGAACTTAACCACCCCCCACCCCCCAATGGCAAGGGGTGTAGGCTCAGGTTGCTAGCAGGGGGAGGGGAGAGGTGAAGAGGGGGACACACCTCAGGGGTCTGTGCTCCCTTCTGAGGAGAGACTCCCAGCCTCAGTCACCCTACTAGGTTGGGGAGTGAAGCCAAGGGGATTGGGGACCCAGGGTCCATGGGCCTCTTACAAATTGTCATTAGAGATTTTAATCCCTGATTAGAGAAAACCCAGAGACTGGGTAAGCAGGATGTTCACCCCAACTCAAAGTTGGGCCCCTGCCAGCTTCCTGCACCTGCCTCCTGGGTGTGTCCTCTCCCCCGCCCCCAGGAATGAATTATGTAAGGACAGACTGGTCAAAACCCAAAAGGGGAATTTCTTGGTGGGGCCTAGAAAAGCCAGAAAGTGAACTTGGCCCTCTTGTCCCTTTTCAGTGACTTGTTTTCATCTAAGCTAGGGGTTGTAAAACTCACATCACTGCAGCTAGGGCACACAAGGAGGAAAGCAGGCAAGAAAGATGGTAGGAAGTATGGCAAAGCAGACAGCACTTTCCCATCAGTGGATGCAACTTCAAGAGAGAGATGGGGTTTTTCTTCTCCCATAATGAGTTATAGTCTCTGAACTTCACAGGGCCAGTTCTACCCTGTCCTATAGATAGGTCACTATGAGATGGCAACCAACCAATGGTAGTGAGTGAGAGGAAGCCACTTTGCCCCCACTCCAGCTAATTGGAACCATGTGGCAATATGGGTCCAGTGTTAGCAAATCTGTGTGTTTAAAACAGTCTGTGTGCTAGGTCTGGCCCACAGGTGACCACACTATAGCTTCAGTCTTGGAAGCCCTTAGCCTGGGATCTGGTACTGAATACAGAAAGTGATGTCATTTTGGAGAACAGAGGGTCCTTAACTTATCTCAGTTACACAGGCATTTGTGACCCTAAAAGCTTAAAGATCACTGCCTTCAATGAGGACAGCATACCTATGCACATCACTCTAATTTACACATTTCCTCTCCCAATAAAGAAGCTTCTAATCACACATTCAGATCTCCCATGGGTAGCTTAGCCTCTCTGACTTCATCCAGAGAGAAAGGATAAGGTTGGGAGCAGAAAGGAAACATACAAAGAATGGGGTCCTAGCTGTCCTCTACTCAAACTAGAAAATACCCAGTGAGGCTTACAGACAGACCCAGGGGCAAAAGATAGGTCTGGGTGACCCCCCCACCTCAAAAGCTGAATGAATGGTCCTTACCCGCCCAGGCCAGAGCTGTGTGGGGCCACAATTCCTAAACACAGGGCGGCTGCCACAGCTGCATCCACGGAAGATCCCTGCTTACTGAGCACCTCGATGCCCAGTGATGTGCAGCGGGCAGCATCGGTCACCACTGCACCCTGTTGAAAGATCTTGGGGGGTGGGGAGGGGTGGGCACGCAATAGGTGTTGGCAGTGGGAACCCCTTGCATCCCTGGGACCTCCATTAATTCCAGAACCTTCCTTAAGACTGTTCCCTCAGTTGGGGGGGGTGGGGGGGTGAAAGGGGAATTGATACAGCATTGATGACTGTATAACTCTACCCAATGGGATTGAACAAAAGAACTGTATGTGAATAGATCTATTGCAGTGAGTAAGGTATGTCAATTAAAATGTATTTATATATATATATAAAACACACAAAAAAACAGCAATTGTATTCTAAAAAGATTAAATGCATCTCCACTCACATCTCAAAAAACAAGACCCTTCCCTCCTTGCCCCAAATCACTCCTACCTGAGAGGGTCTTCCTTACTCTGTCCCCTTCAGGCCTGACTCGTTTTCTCTGAGATCCTTTCTTCCAGGGCACAACCTTCACCCCTTCTCACCCCTATTCCCCAATTCCCATACTTTTTCATAGGCTCCCTCATAGGCCCTCTACCCTAGTTCCCTCCCTCTGCCCCATGGGCCCCCTCACCTGAGGGTCCCCGAAGTAGATCTGCATAATAAGCGCCACAGTGACACCGGTGGCGAAGGTGAGGCAGGCTGTGACGATGACCGTGAGCCCGTCTTGGCGGCAGGAGCACTCGGCCGCTGCTGCTGAGAACGGGTCCTTGCGCGTCTCCCGAAGCGGTGACCCGTCCGGGCTCCCCATCTCCGACGACGAGGACGGCAGTCGCTGCAGTCGCGCCGACTTCAGGAAGGAGTCCGGGTCTGCAGAGCCGCGGGGAGGGGCAAGAGGGTGCGTGGGTCTTGATGCCCTCTACCAGCCTCTGCTTGCCCTTCAGGCGTGGCTGTTCAGAGTCCCTCCACCCCTCTATGCCCCCACTACCACCAGGTCCCCAGCGGAGCTGGATTCCTGCTCTGGCTGATGAGCCAAATTTCCCCGTCTCAGGGCTGAGACCACTTCCCGGAGAGGTTAGGGAGGGAAGTGGAGGGGACGGTTTGGCCCTCCCAGGAAATCAGATCCTGCCTGAGCTGGAGGCCAGCCCGCTGTGCAGGGAGGCAGCTACAGACATGGTGCGGCCAGCCTCTGGCTTCCATTCCCCATTCATTCATTCAGCAAATATGGGGCGTGGGGTGTGGGGGTGTCGTGTGTGCTATGTGCCAGGGAAAGGTACAAGTTCTGTCCTCAAGGGGTTCACAGACCAGTGGATGAAAAAGGCAATAAACAAGTACACAGAGGAGTCCACAATGACCAGCGGCTGGCAGGTGCTATGAGGAAAGAGGAGGATGAGATAGAGAGTAAGGGGCCAAGGCTACTTGGCTGGGATAATCAGGGAAGGCGTCTCTGTGGAGGTGACTTTGTAGCTGAGAACAGGGGTGAGAAGGACCCAGCTAGATGTGGAACAAGGTGTGTGTGTGTGTGTGTGTGTGTGTGTGTGTGTGTGTGTGTGTGTGTGTGTTTGTGTGTGTGTGTGTGTGTGTGTGTGTGTAAGCGAGAGAAAGAGAGAACCCAGTAGGTGCACAGGCCTTCATGTGGGAAAGAGGTGGGGACTTTTCTTCTAGAAAATAAATAACCACTCCTGGGAAGCCTGGGTGGAGGGGCGAGGGTAGAAGTAGGGGTGGAAGCTAGACCAGATACTCTGGATTGTGTGGGCCCTGTGAAGAGTTTGGGTTTTAGCCTGAGAGTGATGGAGGCACAGGAGAGCTTTAAGCAAGAACGTGGGGTCATCTGTTTTGCGTTTTTAAAAGATCGTTCTGGCTGCTCTGGAGAACGGGTCAGGGGACAGAGGACAGTAAGAGCGGAAACAAGAGGACCCTGAAAGCCGCTCACTTACTAGATGACTGATATGGGCCCATCCGTGAGCCTCACCTCCCTTACTTAAAATTGATGCTAATCACCAGCTGGCAAGATGGGGCCAATGACTCCAAGAGATGATGTATGGTGTATACTAGGTAGCCTGTAGGTACTCACTCAAAGTTATTTCTATTCCTTTCCCCTCAAAAGTTAATTCCATTCCTTTTCCTATCACAGCTGGTACCCTTTTCCTCCCTAGAGTTGCCACCTTTGAGTGCTATCAGGTCCCTAAATGGCCTAAGGGTCCTTGTGAACAATAAAGAAATAGTCTGATACCTTAATGCCTTGCCATATTTGCAATTTCTAAAAAGCTCATTCAGCCAGGAAATATCTTTTAGCAACTACTACCCTGCACTAGGAGTATAACCTCTTTAGAAGTCTGTGTGAGAATATGGACAACTAAGTATGTTATAGTGTTCTATTTACATTCTATTGTGGTTCACCCATGCCAACATAAAATCCAAGTTTCCTGGTGTGGCCTCCGTGACTCACACCTCCTTCCCCTGTATAAGTAAGAAACCATATCTATAGATTAAAGATGCTGATAAAGGAAAAGTATTTAAAGACATGATTTATGGTAGTTACTTTTGAGAAAAGTACAGAGGATGTGTTTGAGATGGGGCCGGGAGAATTTTGTTGTCATTGAAATGCTTAGCCCAGAAATATACATGTATCATATTTTTTAAAAAATCAATAAATGTATTTTTAAGTGAAAATGGAATAAAAAGGGAAAGATAAACTCCTCTTTGGATGGGAGGAGATAGGCTGGAGAAGGAGATATTTATTTTTATTTATTCCTTTTTCTTTAACATGAACATGTAATTTGCTTTTAAATTTAACTTTAAAACAGAAACATCACTTCTGGAGCCTCCCTGAGTTGATCATACTCTGCCCCCTCAGCAGTACAGACTATAAATAAAACTGGAATTCATTCAATAAACAGATGTTAAATACCCACTGTGGGCACAGAACTCTCCTTGGCCCCTAAAGGTTTCTAAAGAAATGCTGGGGAGGCCCTTAAACTTACATTTTTTGATGCTGACACTATACCATGCACTGTACATACATTCTGTCAATGAAGTGGCCCTATGTGACTTTATGAGATAAGCCCTACTCTCCCCATTATGTATATCAGAAAACAGAGTCTGAAAAAGATGATCGTGTCTGCTCAAGGTCATAAAGTAAAGAAAGCTCAAAACTAAGATGCATAACTCAAAAAATTCCTTTCCATTGGTCCACATAGCATTAGGAGCCATTTTCACCCTTAAAAAACAACCTCACAAGCTCATTCAAGTTGCCAATTCTTGGTACTTGTCCCTAAACCTGTCTTCTCCAATCAGAGTTGAGGAGTCAGAAGGTAAAATGACCCCATCAGAGCTGGATCTATTCAAGATTCTATTGCAACCATTCATTAAATTACTCATGCATTTGATTAAAAAAAAAA
>NW_022109491.1:22336866-22339705 GCF_000313985.2 Echinops telfairi | reverse complement strand
CATGCGATCAAAACCAGATCATTTGAGGCTCAAGCCTTAGACTTCTACTCAAACCAGTGGGAAAGAGAAAGGCTCTTTTTCTGTCTAGCCGGCTAAGTTGGTAGGATATATGCTTTTAGCTGTTAGAAGCATCTGAAGATGAAGTCAACAAATAGGAAAAAGAGAAAAAGATGAAGAGAAGTTAGTTCATTTTTTTAGCCTTTTGCTCTTATAAACACAGGTCTCTATGGGGCAGAATCAACTCTATAGCAACTTTTGGTTTTTGTTTGTGGATATAGCTATGCCTCATGCCCAGTTGGGCATTATGTTCCCAATAAAATCTCTTAAATTTAGCTCAGTTTTAGTTGTTTATCACCACAAACACACACAAATCAACACAAAATGTATACATAAAAGTATTTGAACAGAGTTGACACTGTAGGTCTAGAGCTCAGGAGAGAGATCTTGGATGATGGTTGAGTTTATCCCTGGCTTGCTTGCTCCTTTAAGAACAGAATCACTAAATTCTGAACTAGGAATGATGTGATCAGAAGTACAGGGGAGTAGTTGGGAAGAAGCAAGGAGAGGAATAGTAGCTGGGAGTTTGTGAGTTAATACACAGGAGAAAAAGATAGTAGCTTCGTCTACACTGACAGTGACAGGCAGGAATGGCCAGGGACAGCTATACATGGAACAGAGAATACCTAGCCAACATTTGGAAGTGTCATTAATTGAGAATGACACTGGGGGAAGAACAGGAGTGTGGATAACAGGTGATGACTTCAGCATTGGACATACTGAAGGGGAGGCACTTACAGGACATTTAGAAGCAGATGCCTGGGCCTGGACCACAGGAGAGAAGAAAGACTGTGTTTCTCCAGCCTCATATCAGTAACCATACAATTCTGTTTTTCACAGGGCTTGATGGGCACCTGGCAGTTGTGCAGAACAGCAGGCTAGAAGCTAGGAGGGCACAACCAAAGTCCTACAAGGCAGTGCCACTAGGTGGCACCATCATCTTGGGTCCAGCTGAGCCTAGAAACCTTAGGGCTTTAAAGAAGGGCTGGGTTGACAAGGCATTGAAATGATCACAGACAGCACAGCAAGGTCCTTGGAACCCACAGGGCAGGCCCCTTGGAATCTTGGTGAGCAGCCTTGATAGAAGGTTGCAGAATCCCAGAAGTTCGGGATTGCTGTGCAAAAGAAACAGTCTGTATTGAATGCCTCAAGACACTCCTGGGACTTGGGAAATTCCTTCACTGCCATTCTTTCATCTTACAAGTTTCTCCTTCCTTCATTTATTCATTCAACAATTCGCTCTTGAGTGTCCACCACATAGAAGGTACTGAGCTGGATGCTGGAGAAAGGTAGTGAATGAAACAGTCATGACCCCTGCCTTCATGGGGTTCACAGTAAGAGTAAGCACACAATCACACAAATATGTGTAGCACACAATCACACAAATGTGTATTCACTGGTTGTGATGAATGCTGGCATTTATAGGGAGTCAGGAGAAAACATATCAGGATTATCCAACCTCTCCGTTAGCAGAGACAGGTATTCCTCTTGACTCAGAAGAGGAAACTAAGACCTCGGGCAGAGCAATTGTGGTCATCGACACACAGTGAGTCAGGCAAGGACCAGAAGGGCAATCCTGATCCCAGCCCCTTAATAGACCTGGATGGTTTTGACCAGGCACATCTCCCCACTCTTCTCCCTGCTACCTCCTGACTCGAGGGCTACTCCCTTAAAAAAATTTTTTTTTTGATCAGGGCTGCTACTCCCGTTGTGGAGTGAAGAGAGAATCTGGGCCTGTCAGGCAAGGGGCCGCTGAGAAAGAAAGGGCCAAGCCAGCGAGGGCAGAGAAGCAAGATCTGCCAGGTGGGTAGGGGACAGGATTCAAGTGCAGGCACTGAGGGGAAGAAGGAGTGAGACAGAAGGATACTCTAATGCCAGGAAGTGACGTTGAGGAGAAGAGGGATGGGAGATGAAGGATGGAGGGGAGGATGGAGCTGGACCACATGGATAGGAAGAAGAGCACCAGGGAAGGAAGGCTCAAAGAGCTCTGGGCTCCCAGGTCTACCCCAAACCCTGTCTCCTGCCTCCCTACCCCTCCCATACTTGCAGTCTTTGAAGAGGGCAAGGAGAACACAGCAAAATCCTAGAGCCTGCTTCCAAGAGAGGATGGGGAGGGGGGCAGGATACCTTACCAGCATCCTAGCTTGGTCCATGGCTCCAGGAAGGGTGAGGTAATCCACGGGACAGTGATGGAGCCCGGCTCGCTAATCCCCAAGGACTTTGAGAGGTCATGCTGTCCATCCCCCTGCCTCCCAATAACCAGCACCCCCAGGCAGAGGGTAATAGTATTCTCTCTATCCCCTCCCTGGGCATGAAGAGATTGACAGCTTCTCCCCACCCACAATCACTGGCTGTGGAGAAGTTCTTCTCAAGATCTAGCCTCTATCCCTCTTGCTGCAGAATCTGACTTGGTTTCTCCTATCCCTGTCTCCAAGGCTAGGGAAAAGCATCTTCTGTGTACTAACAGCTGTTCCTTGGGATCTCCCCTCCAACATTCGTCGTCCGTTTCAGTTGGTTCTTTCCAAGAGGTAACCCACAAGCCCCCTTACTGCAGTCCCTGGCATTGGTTTCCCTTGTCGCATCCTAAGCCTCCAGGACGGAAATGCACCCCCCCCCCCTCACCCCAGCATATATTGAACGAAGTCAAGGGAGGAGATGAGAGAGGTCCAGGAGAAGGAAGACGGATTAGGGGGATGGAGACTGGAGGAGGATGCTCCACGCAGATGGACCGAGGATGTCCCGAGACGGGGCAGGGACGCGGCCAGCGGGCCTCACCGGTCTC
>NW_022109491.1:22332374-22334903 GCF_000313985.2 Echinops telfairi | reverse complement strand
GATGTACACTGGTACAGATAGGAACTGGAAACACAGGGAATCCAGGATGGATGATCCTTTCAGGACCAGTGGTGAGAGTGACGATATCGGGAGAGTGGAGGGAGGTATTTGGACAAGAAGGAATTCACGCAAAGTCTGGTTTGTGATCCAAGTGGGTTTTTAGAAAGGATATAAGAAGTTTCAGGCTTTACAGTAACTGAACATGTGGTGCCTGAGGCCAGAGAGAACGTGGCACAGGAGAGCAGAAAGCAGAGGAGCAGTCAAAGAGAAAGTGAGGTGGTCTCAGGTTCTGGCCTTCAGGGCTTTTGGCTGGGAGGTGTGGTCCATGGTACTGGTTGACCCTTTTGGCTGAATTAAACTCACCTGGCCCAGTTTGAGTCAATCAGGTGTTTCACCCACCTGGCTGGGGCTTGCATTGGCATATGCCCCTTACCTGCATTGGCTTCCAACCTCCTGTAGGGGGCCCCTAAGCATGGAGAGGAACAACCCCCTGTCCGGCTACCTGACAGGAACATAGAGATAAAATGTCAAGGACTTATTCTTAACAATAAAATTTTAGATATGACACCAAAAGCTCAAGCAACAAAAGAAAAAATAGATAAATTGGTCTTCATCAAACTGAAAACTTTTGTGCACTAAAGGTTCATTAAAAGAAATTTTTTTAATCAACAGACAATCTGCCGAATTGAAGAAAAGATTTAGTAACCATACATCTAATGAGGGTTTGATAGTAAGATTATATAAAGAACTACTACAACTAAACAACATGAAACAAACAAGCCAATTTTAAATTGAGCAAAGGACTTGACTATATTTCCCTAATGAAGATATATACTAATGGCCAATAAGCACATGAAAATTTGTTCAACATCATAAGTCATCAGGGAAATGTAAATCAAGGCCACAGTGAGCTAGCGCTTCATACCCACTTGTGGTTATTGGGTGTGCTATCTAGTCGGTTTGGACCCATAATGACCCCTATGCACAGCAGAATGAAACACTGCACGGTTTGTTCCCATACCTGAGCCCATTGTTACAGCCAAAGTGTCAATCCATCTCCTTAAGAGCCTTCCTCTTTCACTGCCCCTCCACTTTACCAAGCAAGGGCTCCTTCTCCAGGGCCTGGTCTATCCTGACAATCTGTCCAAAGGACAATCTGTCCTTGCCTCTAGGGAGCATTCTGGTCATACTTCTGCCAAGATTGGTTTGTCCTTTTAGGAGTCCATGCTACTTACAAGATTCTTCTCCAGCACTGCAATTCAAATGCATCTGTTCTTCCTTAGTCTTCCTTATTCAAAGTCTCATTTTCACATGCATTCATCGAAAATACCATGGCTTGTGTCAGGCGCAGCTGAGTACTCAAAAGAATATCCTTGTTTTTCAAAACGTTTAAGAGGTCTTGTGCAGCAGATTACCTAATGCAACATGTCTTTTGATCAAGAGATCATTTCCACAATGATGATTATTACTGGAAAAAAAAATATCGAGTCAGGATGTAAAGAAATGGGAACACATAATGCAGTTATTTTAGAAAATATTTCTGTGGTTCTTCAAAAACTTAAACATAGAATTACCATATGGCCCAGCAATTCCAATCCTAAGTAGACAGGTACCCAAAGAATGGAAAGCAGATACTCTGATACTTGTCACTAGTGTTCACTACAGCAGGATTCACAATAGTTGTGTTAGTCCTGGTTAAATTCATAGATACGCATATGTGTGTAAGAGAGAACTTTATATCAAAGAGTAATTGTAGATTGAGAAAACATCCCAGCCCAGTCAAGATTAATTCTATAAATCCAATACTAGCCCATCTGTCTGATACTAGTCTATAGATTCCTCTTCACACTCACCCAGCACATGCAATGATGCTGAATGTAGGAAGATCACAGGCCAGTGGGTGGAAAATCTTGTGGATCCAGTGGCGGTGGGAGCAATTTAGTGCTGTGTGGGCCTCCACATGGCTCTTCCAGCTCCAAGGCTCTACCTGCCATCAGCATATCTCCATGTGGCTTGTCAACGGGAATGTCTCCCAAGGAGTGAGTGTCCCACCTCCAGCGAGCTATTTAACTCTGTAGCGCCTCCAAATGAGGTCATCAAAATATAACCTGATCAACAGGCTAAACTCCATCCCTTCACTCTTAATAGTCTCATATTGAACCAGATTATGTAACTACTACAATAGCCAAAAGTTGGAAGCAACCAAGTGTTCATCACTAGATGAATGAACAAGATGTACATATATACAATGGAATATTACTCTGCCCTAAGGAGAGATTAAGTTCTGAGACAAACTGTGTGGAATATCCTCCTCCATCCTCCAAGTCCTACGTGCTATGGCATGGATGAACTTTTAAAACATGATAAAAGAAATAAGTTGTACGTAAAAGGACAGATATTGCATGATTCCATTTAGAAGAAATATCTAGGTTAGATAAGTGCATAGAGATCATGGTTTATTAATGGTTACCAGGAGCTGGAGAGAGGCAAGAATGGCAAGTTATTGCTTAAGGGTAACCCAGTTTCTGG
>NW_022109491.1:22330226-22331670 GCF_000313985.2 Echinops telfairi | reverse complement strand
TTTTTTTTTAAGGTTGTTTTGCCTGAGTCCCTTCAATTCCATATAGATTTGAGGATTAGCCTTTCCATTTTTTGTAACAACAAATGCTGCTGGAATTTTGATAGACATTGTATTGAATATAGTAGTGACATCATAACAATATTAATTTTAAGAAAAATATTTAAGTTTTCCAATCCACAAATACAGGATATTTTTCTATTTATTTAGGTCTCCTTGAATTTCTCTCATTAGTGTCTTACATTTTCAGTATACAAGTCTTTTATCTCCTTGGTTAAATTTATTCCTAGCTATTTTATGCTTTCAGTTGCTATTGTTAGTAGAATTTTTTTTAACTTTTCAGATTGTTTATTGTTAGCATACAGAAAACAATAGCTTTTTGTGTGTTGCTCTTGTACCCTGCAACATTGCTGAAGTCACTTGCTGTTATATTTTCTTGTGGATTTGTTGCCTCCACTTCTTCTTTAGCTCTTTATTTTTCTTTATTTCTAGGCCTTCTTTATTTCCACACTCAACACTTTGCAGACTTCTCCTTCAATAGCCACGTCTTCCGGAATCCTTGTTCAATCAAAATAGGGCAATGATCGCTAAAGGAGTTTGTGTTAGGATCTCTAGGAAAACGGCTTTTTTTATAAAAAACAAAACAAAAAACCAGCATGTCTCTTAGTCTCCACTCTAGAGATAATGATTCTGTAGACCCACTTGGTGTCCCAGAATCTGAATTTTTCTTTTGTCATTTTATGAGTCTTCTATGTGGTTCTGGAAAAAGAAGTAGTGGCTGTGCTGGTAAGGCAGGGGTCTTTATAGTGCAGATATTTGAGTTCTATTTCCAGTGATACCACTTAAAAAGGATATATGATTTTGTACCAGGCATTAAATCTCTAGGAATATTCATTTCCTCATCTGCAAAGTGGAGAGAATATAAATGTAAACCGAAAAGTAGTGACTAGGGTTCTAGTTCATACATGCATGGGCTTATTCCACATAAAACATGTGTAAACATTCCTGTGTGAGGAGTGAAGACTACAGGCAAGTTCTCTCAGTAATACCCTTGTCTGGTCTCATGAGGGTACCTTCACACAAAAAGGTCCAACCAAAGTAGTGGCTTCCAGAGTGTAGGAGCACGGGGGATCTGCTGGGCCAGCTAAATGCAGGGCGGAGAGGTCAGTACAGAAAGCTATGATGAGCTCTCTGTTTCTCTGCTATCCTGTGAATGAGGTTGTCCTCTGTCCCCAATGTCTTCTCAAGATCAAGAGATTCCTGGCGAAAAAAACAGAAGCAGAATGGCTCCCATTCCCCAATGGACTTGAATGAAAACTGGAACAAGATCAGTACAAGTGCAAGAGAAGACATTGCACGTTGGGTCTATAAGGAGTTGCATGCATCACACATACACACACACACACACACACACACACACACACACACAGAGCCTTTACCTAGGTTC
>NW_022109491.1:22326850-22328564 GCF_000313985.2 Echinops telfairi | reverse complement strand
TTTTTTTAAGGTCTTATTGGCATAGATTTCACTCATCAAGGAATACGTTTTAATAAAACTAAAAATTTCATTGGAGATAAAAAGGCCAAGAAATTTGGACTGGGGAATTTTTACCCATCACTACTTATTCATTCTTCTAGAGTAACAATTCCTACAAGAATTCATTGGGAAACCTTAACCCCATCCACTCTACAGCTATGATCTTGCCCCTTCAGACATCTTTTTTGCCCCCCAAACTTAAAGAAAATTGAAAAGGAGCACAATTTGAGTTCCCTCGGGATGCCCAAACTGTCATCGTGACGTGGTGTAAATGGTAGCATGAAGAATTCTCTGGGCCAGAATTAGAAATGCAAACCTCACCATCAGAAGCCTGCAGACCTAGATAGGTGATGTGAATAACTATGCATTTTGATTTATTTGTTTAATAAGGATTTCTTGGAAAAGTAGAGGGTCGGTGAAAAAGAGGAAGACCTTAGTGGGATGAATAGACAGTGGCTGCAATCATGGGCTCAAACAATAGCTGTGAGGATGGCAGAGGACTGGGTAGTCTTTTGTTCTGGTCTGTGTAGGGTTGCTCTGATTTGGAATCGATTCAAGGGCATCTAACAACAACATGGTTTTGTAGCAGTACTTTTTTATTTTCCCTCATAATAGTATTCATCTCAGAGGGTCATTGTGAGGATTAAAAAAAATTAATAATACATTGAAAGTACTTAGTATAGCACCACTGGATAAATGCAACAATCATTAGTATAATTATTATTTCTACATTAATTTGCTGAGATCTCATCCCATCCAGTCTAAATAATTTCAACACTATAGCTTATACTGTTTATCCATTTTCAAGAAAAAGGGTTCCCAACCCAGTGGTACAAGCGTCATCGAGCAGTCCACAGGCGGTGAGAGGAGGCTAGTCAAGCCTCTGGGTATTGTCCTTCCATCCAGGTTGGCACGTCAACATTTAGGGATGCAGCACCTGCAGTACCACCTACAGACAAGAGAGGGTAGCAGAGGGTCAGAAATAACGCTTGACTGTAGGAAAAGGCTGGGAAGAGGGAAAGAACCGAATTCTCACTCACTCTCTGTGGCTTCAGGGATGTGCAAATTGCGTGTAGCTTTCTTCCCAACAGTGATGCTCTTTTCTAACTCAACAAAGTCCACAAAGTCTATTACCGTTCAGTGATATCCAGTCCCCTCATTGGGCTGGTCCCCCTAAATGAGGCTTGTGCCCCCCTCCGTGGAGTCCATTTCATTTCATGTCATCAGTGTAGGCAAAGATCTTTCAGCGGGGGCTTGGGGCCTCCCGTGGAGGTCTATGCCTCTTCAGTAGAGTAGGCATGCATCTTCTTTATCTTTCAGAGAAATTTCAGGTCATTCAATGAGGTGAAAAAAGAAAGAAAAAACCTCAAACTCATTGCTATTGAATTGATTCTGACTCATAGTGACCCTATAGGACAGAATAGAACTACTTCTGTGGGTTTCTGAGACTGTAACTCTATTTTTTCCCTTTTCCTTTTCCAAGCATTTCTTTTAAAATAATTTTATTTTAAAGAAATCATTTTATTGGGGCTCTTACAGCTCTTAAAACAATCCATTCATGTGTTAAACGCATTTGTACATTTGTTGCCATCATCATTTTCAAAACATTTGCTTTCTACTTGAGCCTACCCTCCCTCCCTCATGAAACACTTGTAATTTATCAATTATTATTTTT
>NW_022109491.1:22325021-22326286 GCF_000313985.2 Echinops telfairi | reverse complement strand
TCAGCTAGATGGCCACTTGTTTAACTTCAAGCTTTTAAGACCCCAGACGCTATATCTTTTGATAGTTGGGCACCATCGGCTTTCTTTACCACATTTGCTTTTGTCTTCAGTATAATGTCAGGAACGTGAGCATCACAGAATCCCAGATTATTAGAACAAAGTGTTCTTGAGTTGAGGGAGTACTTGAGTAGAGGCCCAATGTTTGTCTGCTACCTTAATACTTAACACATAAATATATATACATAGGTCTATTTCCCTATTGTTATATATAAATATATTTACATATGTACATGTCTGTATTTAGACCTCTATAAATGCCCTTTGCCTCCTAGTTCTTTCCTCTATTTCCTTTTGCATTCTTCTTGTCTTACTCATGTTTGGCCTTCATTCGGGCTTCAGTAATTCCTCTCGGCTACATTGCCCTTGATCAAGCTTTAGCAGGCAACCTCTGCTCTGTTTATTCTGCCTATCTTATCTAGATAGACATGCAAAAACAGTAATAAGCACCAAAGCAAAACAAAACAACAATAAACCAACAAAAAAAGTAAAAGCCTATAAATAGTTACAGGTTAGTTTGTTGACCTTTATAGGTATCTTCCAATCAAGTCTGATGGGGTGCCACGCCCTGGCCCCAAAGTGTATTTTTGGTATTCCTCAGGGACTTCAGTGTTTTGCTCCCCTTGCTGCTCTGTTGTACACCCTTGGTGTTTCTCACCGGTGTGGTGGGGTCAGATTGGACACAATTCCTGTACTGTGTCTCCAGTGTTGTCCCTTGTAGCCCTATGGGTCAGTGATGGGCGGCATGTCTCCTGGTGGGACCAGCCCTATGGTCCTCTCTGTGCATTGGATGCTCTGAGCAGGAATATCCTCCTTGGGGCTTGGTGGGCCAGGATGTGTTCCACACTGTCTTTCTCTCTCCTTCCCTCTTAGTTTGCTCCTGTGTGCTCTGATCAGACACACCCCTCTCCCTGACCTATAGATTCAGTGTTGTCCTTTGCAGTGCATTTTCCTGGGGGTAGGGGCTGTCCATGTAGTTAGGATTGGGGCTGGTCCCACAGACCTCTCTATTGGTTCACTGCTTCATGCCGGTATGTTGCATTCAAGCCGTGGTGCACTGGGTTGAAGTGTGGTCCCTTGTTCCCTCTCCTGCGGAGATATAAACAATACCCACCCCTTAGGTGCATTAGTGCCCTCTTCCCCGCCACCCAGGTCTTTTTTCCCTTCTTCTTTCTTTCCCCCTTCTTTTTAGTTGGCTGCCATATGTA
>NW_022109491.1:22321288-22323142 GCF_000313985.2 Echinops telfairi | reverse complement strand
ATAGGGAAGGAGGCCGAGCTAGATGGATTGGCAAGCTCTTTGTAAGCTTCAAAAGTAGGGTCTGCCTACTTCCAGCCTCAGAATTAGATATTCAAGACTGCCTCCTGTCTCCACAGCCAGTCTGGGGCTGGGTAGGCCATGGGACCTTCTTGATAGTGAGTACAAGTGGGAGATGGAGGATTCTACCTGCTGCCACCTTCTTTCTGAAGTGGAGGAGATCAAAGGAAGCCAGAGAAAGCTCAGCCCAGGTTATGATGGTGGGGCATGAAGAAGTAACTTGTAAACAAGAGAGGAATATATTGCTATTGCATCCAAACCAACTCAAACTCACTGCCATTGAGTCAATTGGGACTCATAGCGACCCATAAGTTTTCTAAGACTGTAACTCTTAAAGGAAGTAGAGAGTGTTACTGGGAGGAGGCTCAGAGTTTTAAGGGGTCTCATGGGTTCTTGGTTCATATCTGCTGGCACAAACGATTTCAGGGGAGGGACAAAATTCAGACAAGAATCAGAGAAAATGTTTGGACAGAGACAGAGTAAGTTTATTGAAGGGGAATACTTGGGAAAGAAGTCCAAAGGGCTCTTAGCTAGCCTAAAAGGCCTAGCGAATCATAATGGGGGATCTTATTTTGGCTACTGGTGGACTTCCCACCAAAGGCTGGCTTATGGGCGGGGTCTTTTGCTATTGGCTGGTCCTTTGTAGTGTCCGGTATGCATATTCTGACACTCTTATCAACTCAGTACCTCAGACTTCATCCTGTGTACGCTTGTCTCAGAACCAACACTCAAGAGTCTATTCAGTCACTGCGGGGATTGTATGAATATCCTTCTCTGTGCTATTTCATGATCTCCAATAACTGATCTCTTCCATTGATAAGGAAATGCATTCTATTCTGCCCTTCACCTTCCTTTGCGCTGGAGAGTGTGTGCAGAAACCTGTCTCCACCTCCCCTTCCATTTATCACTTCTCCCTTTGCCATTTTCAGACGAGAGCTTCCTCTTTCTGCCCCTACCCCCCACCCCAGCCCTGCATTTCGAAGTGCTGATTCTGAGGTTAGGGACCCAGTGCATAACCACTATGTCACCAGGGCTTCTCTATTGCATAGACTTTGGTATTTCCTAAGTTTTAGCTTCAGCTTGATGGAGTAGTTAGAAACGGACCTGGAGTCAGAGGAACCCAGTTTGCCTGTGATCTTGAGCAATTTCCTTCCCTTTGCTACCTTTAACCTTTTGTGGGTTGAACAAAAAGATCTGAAGGGGTCTCCTCAAACTCGGTGCCCTCAAGTCAATTCTGACTCATAGCGACCCTACAGGACAGGGGAGAATTGTCTCTGTGAGTTTCGGAGACTAACTTTTTACGGAACTAGAAAGTCCCCGTCTTCATTTAACGAGCCTTGTATTTTAGCTTTTGAATATGGAAATGTGAGGGAGAAATGGGTGGGAGAAAACCTGAGCTAGCTTCAAAGTCAACAGAAAGCAGTCGTGCCAACCGGCCACTTCCCACTCCATCAGTGAAGGACAGTGCCCTCAAGGTAGGGGGAAGAGTTTTCCCGAGGACAGTGGGGGAGGGAGGGTTGGGCTCACGGCTGGGGAATAGTTCCGAGAAAAGGACTTTCCTCCCCCAGTGTGACTGGCTTGTGCAATCCGAGTTTAGGCCGGAGCACAGGCCTGACTCAATTCCTCTGGTTAGCCCAGCCATTTCCCTCTTGAGCCTCGCCCTACCCTAGCCCAACCCCTCATCTGTCACTCCAAAACCCCACCCTACCCTGGTCCCTCCAATGCCTTGCCTCTGCTCCAGCTTTAGTCAGTGCCGCCACTCGCTGTCACTCCTGGCCCCACCCCTTCTAATTGTAC
>NW_022109491.1:22318241-22320027 GCF_000313985.2 Echinops telfairi | reverse complement strand
GCCATGTCTATAATGAAAATACATGAGGTGTCTTGCCTACCCTTGCCTTCAGACTAAGTTACTTTCACTTTGGCTCTCTAACTCACTGCCATCCAGTCGATGCCAAATCAGAGCAACCCTACAGGGCAGGGTAGAACTGCCCCTGGGGGTTTCTGCCACTGTAACTCTTCAGGGTAGTAGAAAGCCTTATCTTTTCCCAAAGGAACAGGCTAATCATGGTTTTGAACTGCTGCCCTTGCGGTTAGCAGCCCAACATTTAGTAACTCACTGTGCCGCTATGGCTCCTTCACTTTCCGTAAGGAGTCAAAATTACACCCCAGTTGAGAGGCAACATGTCTTTAGTAGTGGGACAAGCATGGGCCAGGATCATAATGCAGGGAAATCTAAAACGCCACTCTCATTACTGTCAAACCAAACCAAAACAACAACATCAACAATAACAGCAACAACAAAAAAACGTTGTCATCCAGCTCTATGTGTTACACACTAGTAGACTTGCTCTGTTGAGTTTTTCTGGTTGTAATCTTATGAAAGTAGATTGCTGAGCATTTCTATCATAATGATACTTGATTGAGCCAGCCAAGCACAGAAGCAAAATAAAATAAAATAAAACAAAAACCCATTGCCATGGAGACCCTATATAGGACTGAGTTTCTTAGGGTTTCTTGGTTATAATCTTTACAAAACCAGATTGCCAGGATTTTCTTTCATCGCACTGCTGGGAGGGCTTGAACCACCAGCCTTTGGGTTAGTCAAGGAATGTTCCACCCAGATTGAAAAAACTCATCAGATTATTTTTCTTCATCCAGAAGATAGGAATAGTAATACTCATTCACAGATTCCTAGGAGAACTAAAGTGGGTAGTAAGTGTGCATTATAAAGTGCTGAATGCACAGGAGAGATTCAATAAATGGTGGTAATTTTAATAAATAGTGGCTATTTTAATAGGAGCCCTGCAGGCATACTGGTTACTCATTGGGCTACTAACTATAGGGTCAGTAGTTCAAAACTACCAGCCAGCTCCTTGGAAGAAAAATGGGGCTTTCTAGACCTGTAAAGAGTTACAGTCTGTGGATTAAAGGCCAATAAAATTGTTTTTAAAAAGAGAGAGAGGGCAATGAATGTACAAATGTGCTTTACACAATTGATGTATGTATGGATTGTGATAACAGTTGTATGAACCCCTAATAAAATGATTTTTAAAAAAAGAGAGAGACAGAGTTAGTCTAGAGAACCCACAGGGGCAGTTCTGCCCTGCCCTATAGAGTTGCTATGATGATAGTTAGTTTGAGGTTTTTTTGTTTGTTTGTTTCTTTATTGTAATAGAACATGGAGGAAACAATTACAAACTTATGGTTGGTTGCTGTAAACAGTGTCCAAGTTTGAGTTCTCAGACCTCATTTCACTTATTTTCCCTCTTTTCTTCCAGGCATGCTCCCAAGGCATGACTATCACTGTTACAATGATAATGCCCTTTTTTGTATCTGGCATGTCACATACTCTGATCCTAACTTTCATAGATTTGTACACCATATCTGTTTACATATCTTGATGTTACACCATATTAAATATGACTGTAACGGGACTTTACCACCCTTCCCTCCCAAACCTGCTCTCTTTGATTTTCCCAAGGGGCGCTAGGGGCCCTGATAGGGGCGCTATCCCAAATGGTAAATTTCTCATCATTTTTTCCTCGAATAAGATCTGTTATTTGCAGGTAGATTTCTTCTTGCTAAGAATAATAAGCCTTGTATGATTTGATGTAGGATCTGTTATCCCCATCTTA
>NW_022109491.1:22311072-22317317 GCF_000313985.2 Echinops telfairi | reverse complement strand
TATTTTGTCATATCTTGCCCTGTATCTGAACACTTTTTATCTTTCATAAATCACTAGAAAATTGTTCCCTTTTCCCAATAATTTAAAACCTGCCTAATCTATCAAGGGGTCATGAGGGTGGGGGTAGGGGCTTGGGAACTGATACCAAGGGCTCCATAGAAAATGCCTAGAAAAGAACGATGGCAACATATGTACATATATGCCCGATACAGTTGATGTATGGTTTGTAATATGAGTTGTAAGAGCCCCCAATAAAATGATCTTTTGATTAAAAAAAAAACACCCTGCCTTTCTTTCAAAACCTGTGGATAATCTAGCCCTAGCCTAACTCACCACTCTTATTTCCCACTACTCCCTTCCATACTCTTAATTTTGCACAACTCATTCTCACTGATAATTCTAAAACATAAAATTTCCTTTCTCATCTCCTTCCCTTGTCTCTTCCCTCATGGTCATCTATTTAGTCAAATCCCACTAGTCCCATGGAGTTCCTTGATTATCCCAATCTATGCTTTTTTTCTTGTTGTAACTTCTTTAATATTTAAAATTTATGCCTAGAAAACATCTAGATTTCAACTTAAGTTTTCTAGATTCCTTGATGACGGACATAGTGTTATGTAACATGTACCCACTATTACCACTTAAAAAATGTTATGAGTTGACACAGGTATTCATTGTAGTCATAACAAAATGAACTTTAGAGTGAGCTCTGACTTTTTATTGTGGTTACTAGCTTTGTGCTCCCTGGGAGAGTTTCATTTGCTTTTTGAGCGTCCATTTCCTCATCTATAAAATTAGGATAATTAATATAAACGTCATAGAGTCATAATGTAATAAAGATTAAATGAGATTATTTTAGTCTCTAGGTCATGAATGGGATTCACTAGTGCCAATTCCCATTTGCTTCTTCCTTAATGGCTATGTAGAATTTTATTGTATTACTAGTTTTCATATTATTGAGTATTAGGCTGCTTCCAGGTTCACTACTATAAATAGTATTGCTAAAACATCTCTATAGTAATCACTTTTTTCTTTTGGGATTATTTTCTTGGAGTGTATTTCTCAAAGTTGAGTTAATAGATAAAAAAGTTTTTTTTAATCATTTTATTGGGGGCTCGTACAACTCTTATCACAATCATACATACATCCATTGTGTCAAGCACATTTGTACATTTGTTGCCATCATCATTCTCAAAACATTTGCTTTCTACTTGAGCCCTTGGTATCAGGTCCTCATTTTTCCCCCTCCCTCCTCGCTCCCCCCTCCCTCATGAACCCTTGATAATTTATAAATTATTATTATTTTGTCATATCTTACACTGTCTGATGTCTCCCTTCACCCACTTTTCTGTTGTCCACCCCCCAGGGAGGAGGTTATATGTAGATCATTGTAATCAGTTCCCCCTTTCCACCCTACTCTCCCTCTACCCTCCTGGGATAAAAACAGTTTTATAGCTCTTGTCAGGCATTACCCAGCTGTCCAGAAAGATAGTATTGATTTTTTACAATGACAGTATTGTATAAGAATATGTTTCCCCAGGGCTACTGGGAAATTGGTTTTAATAATTTTCTAGTTTGTCTAATGTTATTAGTTTTTTTTTTTTGTTTTTTTTTTTTTTTTTAACATTTTATTAAGGGCTCATACAACTGTTATCCCAATCCATACACACATCAATTGTGAATGTTATTAGTTTTTAGTGATACTTTGGGGCTGATTTAATTTGGATTTGTCTAATTGATTGCAAGATTATGTGACTTAACTTTCAATTATATTCTGTCTGATACATTAAAAATCTTTCATGTATTTTTGTAACTCACTCACTGCCTTCAATTTAATTCTGACTCGGTGACCCCATAGGACAAACTGGAACTGCCCCTTTGAGTTTCCAAAGCTTTAAATCTTTAAGGAAGCATTTCCCAAAGAGCAACTGGTAGTGTTCAAACTGCTGACCTTGCTACTAGCAGCCCAATTCATAAGCCTCTATGCCACCAGAGCGCCTTATTTCTCCAACCCCATATTTCTCCTGTGAAATACCTGGTGGTTTTGGACTGCAGACCTTGTGGATCGCAGCCCAACTCATAACCACTACAACTGAGTTACACGTTGGCCTACTAACCACATGGTTAGTAGTTGGAAACTACCAGCCACTCTGCGGAAGAAAGATGAGGATTTCTGCTCCCGTAAAGAGTTACAGTCTCAGAAACCCACACGAGCAGGTCTACCCAGGCCTATAGGGTTGCTATGAGTTGGAATCGACTTGATGGTAATAAGTTTTATGTGACTTTAAGCAGATTATTTTGCCTGTATTTGCTGTAAAATGGGGGTAGTGATCTTTAAGATTCCTTCTATTGTTAAAGTTCTACCATGTTTCCCTGAAAGTAAGACATCCCCTCAAAATAAGACCTACTTACAGTTTTGCCTCTCGCTGAAATATAAGGCACCCGAAAATAAGACCTCCCTGAAAATAAGGCCTCCCCAATAATAAGGCCCCCCAAAGCTACCATAACTCTGGACTCTGGACCATAGTGGTGGGAGCTGCTGCGCAGCTCAGTGTTGGCCACAGTGCAGCCTGAGCAGATAGGAAGTGCGAGGTCTCTTAATCAGAGCTGCCGCCTGCTGCTCACTCTGCCCTGATGGAGTCTGGCTGACTCACAATTAGACAGTGAGTCATGCAGGGCAGGAGTAACAAGAAATTTTTGATACTGTAGGATTCACAGTTTGTCTGGTTATGCTGGTTTGTGATGACTACCATCGTACCGTACACAGGTAATAAATTTCCTTTATTGTTGTTCAACAATAAATGTGTACCGTATTCTTCTTCATGGAAAAATAAGACACCCCCTGAAAATAAGACCTAGCGCACCTTTGGGAGCAAAAATTAATATGATACTGTCTTATTTTCGGGGAAACAGGGTAGGTGTCTCTCACCCCTCTAGCTCCTGATCCAGTACATTTGTCTCTCATTATCTGTGAGGTATTGGTTCTAAGACCTCTAATGTTTACCCAAACCCAAGGTCCTGCATATAAAATCAAATTCAATTCATTACTGTCCAGTTGATTCAGACTGCCCATAGCCTTTCCAAGGCTGTACATCCTGCTGGAAACAGATTACCACATCTCTCTCTTGCAGAGGTTCGAACCACTGATCTGGTTAGCAGCCCAGTACTGGAACCATTGTGTCACAGGGCTCCTTTCCTTATATAAAATTGTGTATAGCTTACATATATTCTTTCATGTGTAGTTTAAATCATCTCTTGTTTAAGTGCCATCAATTACGTTCCAATTTATAGCAATCCCAGGTATAACAGAATGAAACACCTCTAGGTTACTTACAATGCTTAATGCAGTATAAGTACTTTGACCACATAATTGTTATGTTTTTAATTATTCTTGGATATTTTCTATCTGTGGTTGGTTGCCTCTGTGATGTAGAACCTGCAGATACAGAGGGCCGGCCGTTTTGAGAATATCCTGAATTCTCTGATATTGTTGGTTTCATCTGTTGAGTGCATATTCTCCTGAGTAGCCAGGCATATCTTATTTATTTATTTTTTTAATAGTTCGAAGTGTGTTTATTGACCTTTAGGAGTGTTTTCTGGTCAAGCTGATGGCGTGCCACGCCCTGGCCCAAAAGTCTGTTTTTGGCATTCCCTGGGAGACTTTGTGGCTCTTTTTCCCTTGCTGTTCTGTTGCACTCTCTTAGTGTTTCTCCTCAGTGTAGTGGTGTCAGATCAGGCACAATTCCCACACTTTGTCTCCAGTGTTGTCCCTTGTAGTGCTGTGGGACAGTGAGGGATGTTGCGTCTTACAGTGGGACCTGCCCTATGGTCCCGTGTGCATTGGCTGCTCTGAGCAGGAATATCGTCCTCAGGGTTTGGTGGGCTAGGAGGCATATCTTTTAAAAACATAAATCTGATCATATCATTCTTCTGCTTAGAATCCTTCAGTAGCTTCTCATTACTCTGAGGATAAGTACCAACCCCTGATGCCCACCAGGACTGCATGATCTGCTCAGTTTATGTATCAATTCCTGCATTTGCACCCTTATCCTCAGGGTTTCAGCTTCAAAGGAGTTTCTCTTAACATATATCCTAAATTTTCTTCCATCCCAAAGCAGTTACTTTTCTGGAAGGGGAGTGGAGAAAAACTCCTGTTCAACTTTCAGATTTTAGAAAAATGGCCTTCAGGGAATTTCAAATGTTAACTGTGGACTCTTGGACATGTCATTTAGCCTCTTTGATCCTTTTTCCAAGTCAATATAGAGAGGGTGAAAATAATTCCTACTTCCTAAGATTGTAGTGAAGACTAAATGAGATAATACATATAATATTTAGTGTAACATCTGGCGCATAGCAAGTAACACTTGGGCAAGTAGTAATAAAAGGAGCTTTAATCACTAATTGCTGATAAGGAACAAATTAAGAGCAGAAAGGTGATCATGAAAGGCTCTGTGAGTAAAAGATTTATTCCTTTCATTACTCTAACAACTGGTTGCCTACTAGACTGAAACTCTGAGAGCTGGAACATAGTGGAACTTCCTAGAGCTTGTCACTTTTCTGCCTTTAATAGCATGAGCCTTGCACTTTTCTATTGTTCTCTATTGTGGAAAATATTTGAGTTTTCCATCTCTGCTAGGTTGCCACCTTACACAAGTTCTAGCTTTCACCAGTTTTACCTTGCAAGTACTAGATAGTATGCTAGTCACTAAATGTCTAGGGACTGACTAGATGGTAAAAAGATGGTGCTTTAGTTACGTAGTCCTGCTATAACAGAAACACCATAAATGGATGGCTTTAACAAACAGAAATCTGTTTTCTCACAGTGTAAGAGGCTCTAAGTTTGAATTCGGGGTGCTGGCTCTATGGTCAAGCTTTCTCTCTGTGTTGGCTCGGGAGGAAAGGTCCACACCTCTTCTGAGCTTCTGCTCCTGGGTGATCTTCATAGGCATGGCATCTACTGCCCGCCATCTCTGCTTCTCTCAGACTTGTGTAATCTCTCTCCCTCTTTCTTTTTCAAGTTAACCAAAACTATTCATATGTATTTATTTTCTTTTTGTACACATGATATTTGTTACAGAGTTATCAGCAAGAAGAGAAGGCAAGTCACAATGTGTGAGCATTTTTTTAAAAAGCAGTTTTACTGGTACACAATCACATACCATACAATTCAATGGTTTGAATAGATTTTATATCATACCCTACACTAATTCTGTCTCTTTAGACCATTCCCCATGGGATTATAATCACAGCCATAGAGGCTGGGATTTACAATACATATTTTTAGGGGACACAGCTCAATCCATAGCAGATGGCTTGGCAATTTTGAAGAAAGAAATTTGAGCCAAGATTCAGCTTATGAGGAGAGAAGATGGGTTAGCTAGAGGGACACAGATTATGGAGCAGAGTTGAAGCAGAGAATTTGTGGGTTCCTCTTATTCGAAGACTAGGTAGTCATCTGAGCATCATTGTGCCTGAGAATCTTAGTGATATCTGGGTTTCTCTTTCTTGCAGAGTTTTGGGGAAGCATCGCCAAGGAATTTTATTGGAAGACTCCATGCCCTGGTCCATTCCTTCAGTACAACTTTGATGTGACTAAAGGGAAAATCTTCATTGAATGGATGAAAGGAGCAACTACCAACATCTGCTACAATGTACTGGACCGGAATGTCCACGAGAAAAAACTTGGAGATAAAGTTGCTTTTTACTGGTAAAAACATCATTTTATGGTCTCTGACAGATAAAACCAGGCACCCCTCATATTTCTATAGGGCTTCATAGTTCACAAGATATTTTAAAATCTATTAACTCATTTTATATTTAAAGTAATCTGGTAGAGTAAACAAAGTATCACTAGCTTAATGTCTCAGGTGAGGAAAGATACTTTAAGAAAGTTAAATGACTTCCCTAAAGTTGCATATCTAGTATGTGACAGGGCTGACATTCAGGATCAAGTATCCTTCTAGAACAGCATTCTTGGCTTGTGGTTGGAGTAAAAGGAGCCGAGAAGGAAAATGAAAGGGAATTTGTTTCTCATTATTTTTCTGAGGGGGTTGGAGGGAGGAAAATAGGTTTTGATTTTCTCATTACACTATCATCAGTACCTTTTATTGAGCTATGCACCAACATTCGCTGCTTACAACAATCACGAGAGCACTATTTGTTTTGTTTTACATAATGGGGCTCCAAAAAGTTTATAGACAACCGAAAAGTGGATGAAGGGAGACGTCGGACAGGGCAAGATATGA
>NW_022109491.1:22294943-22309551 GCF_000313985.2 Echinops telfairi | reverse complement strand
CTTTGTTGCTTCTGAGCTAGATGGCCGCTTGTTTACCTTCAAGCTTTTAAGACCCCAGACGCTATATCTTTTGATAGCTGGGCACCATCAGCTTGAGGAAAAATCTTTTTATAAGTAATTCCTAAAATCATTATTTTATGACCTAATATTGGGGGCTCGATAATGGAACTTTTCTATGAACTTTTTGAAGCCCCCTTGTATAGGAAAACTGAAATTATGGGAAGTTAAGTGACTTATCCTCTGTTGTAGAGATAGCAAGAAACATGGGTGAGTTTTTAAACCCAAGAACTGCATTCTTAATATTATGCTATACTACCACTCTTTTTACCTTAGCCTCCCAACAGCCTTGCAAAATAGGTATTCTTAGTTTCATTTTATAGATGAAGAATAGAAACATAAGGTCACGAGTGAGTAAATGATAGAGGCAGGATTCAAACCCAAATTTGTCTGACTTCACCCTTGACTGTATCTTCTCAAGACAGGTCAAATCCTAGTCAAATGCCACCAGCTCCACAGAGTGCTCCCTGATCATTGTAGGCTTACTTGTGTATCTACTACCTCTGCAGTGGGAACTTTCTAAGATTCCCTAACTACACAGCTCTATAGGAGATATTACTGTATTAAATTCAAAAGGGACCTTAAAATGCCAGTAACTGGAGTTGCTTTTGCCACCACCCATGAGCACTCTTGGAATTTCATATATTATCAAAACATAACTAATAGGAAGCAGTTTGGATGCTTCATGGGTCAGTTACATTTGTACTCAGTCAAAATTTTCCCAGTTTGTGTAATATACTGAGAAGAGGCCTAACCTGAGAAATGGGAAATTTTGGTTCTGATTCCAACTCTGCTATTAACTATTAACTTCAGGCAAGTCTTTTAACTGAGATTTTTTCTTTACCATAAAATGGGGGAAATAACTTCACTTTTGTGAAGTAAATGAAATGGGGTTGTCAAAGCATTTTATTTAGTGGAAAACTATACAGTATGAGTGGTTCATTCATAGCCTTTGATTGGTTGGAGATCACTTTGACACACAAACTCTACATCCATTGTTTGTGACTTTCTTTTGCTTTAGCTCTGGGACTTTATACTTGAATTTCAGCCTAGACTTGGACCCACTTCCTAAACAACAACAACAAAAGTCCAAACCCACTGTGAGCTAGGTGTTTCCAACTCATAGCTACCCAATAGGACAGAGTAGGACAGACCCTTTGGATTTTAGAGGCTGTCAATCTTTACAAGAGCAGAAAGCCTCATCTTTCTTATGAGGAGCAGCTGGTGGGTTTGAACTGCTGTCTTTGTAGTTAACAGCCTAAATTGTACCCCACTTTGCCACCAGGGCCCACCTCCTCGGCGTTTTTACCCGTTGCCATGGTATCAATTCTGACTCAGTAATTCTGTAGTACTACTACACAGGATTTCCAAGGCTATAAATCTTTACAGAAGTAGACTACCATGTCTTTCTCTTGAGTGGCTAGAGTGGCTGGGTTCGAACAACCCAGATTTTGGTTAGCAGCTGACCACTTAACCATTGTACCACCAGAGCACTATGCTGAGAAAGCCTCGAAGGCTCCTTAAAACAAAACAAAACCTCCCTGCCATCGAGTCTATTCTGACACCGAGTTTCAGAAGGAGTAAATCTTTATGGGAGCAAACAGTCTCATCTTGCTCCTAAGGATCACCTTGTGTGTTTGAACCACTGACTTTGTGATTAGCAATCCAATGCTTATCCATCAGGGATCCTTAAAACACGAGGCTACTTAGGTGTCAGAAAACCTTAAAGATCTGTATAAGGCGATACTTTTGCCTGAAAGGCCTTGGGCACCATGATAACAGACTGAGATATCTCAGGTCAGAGTTGTTTGACCACTGAGAATTGCTTCAGAATTCTGAGGTTTTTCTTTTTTGAGACACTAGTTCCTTTACTATACTTAACTGGACAAATAGTCTAAAGGGTTTCTCTTTCTTGTCTGTAAAATGAAGGAGGCAAACTAAATCATTGTTATCCCAAGAATGATCCCAGAAACATTAATTGTCGGGATATTAGAGGAGTTTCACAATTTATGGAAGAAAATGAGTATGGGACACACTACATAGTAAATTACCTTAGTGTGGTTCATTCCCAATGTATGCTAAAAGTCCAGTAAAGACACTTGATAATTTTGTTTCACATGGGATTTCCCAAGTTGTCTTGAGCCCCAAACACCACAACAAGACTAGGTTATGGAGCACCTATTTAGGAAACATTGTATTAGATAATCTCTCAATTTATTGCCAGTGCAAAATTCTGTAACTCCATAGTAAGACATCCTCATTCTACTTTAATTGGTCACTTGCTCATAAGAATGTTTGAAGATACTAAGTACTTAGCCCTCTGTGAATTATGGATACAGGTGGAGGGGTGGGAGAGAAGTATCATATGGGCCATTAATAGTTCTTTTGTAAGGCAAAAAGCAAGCTACAAATAAATCAAATGCATTATAAGAAACTCTAAAACCCACTGCCATTGAGTCGATTCCAACTCAGGAACCCCAAAGGACAGAGTAGAACTGCTTCTTGGATTTCCTGAAGTTGTAAATCTTTTTGGATACAAACTACCTCCATCTTTGTCCCAAAAAGTGGCTGGTGGGTTTGAACCACTATTTAATTAGTAGCCTAATACTTAACCAACTGCACTATCAGGGATCCTGTGTTATAAGAAAATAAAGCGCAAAGTTGTCAGATATTACTTCCATATTTTAAAATAATGTTTCCATTATTATTTCCTTATCTTTATTGATTTATTTGTTTATTTTTCCTTATCTTTTTAAAAGAAAGCACTGGCTTCTTATTATGATAGTTGATCATTTATTTCTCTTACACCCTCCAGCTTCCTTTTACTATGTTTTTAATATACTTATAGCTTTGCTTTTCAGGTACTTCAAAAAAATCAGTGTTCTTATAAGAAGAGAAGTATATTATGATGGTATTTCCTTTGATATACAGATTTTTGTTTTTCCTGGAATTAATAATTGACTGCCTTTTTAAAGATTGAGCTACTTGCCTTTATCATGCACTCAATATCTTCTAAACTTTCATATGATTTATTCTGTTGAGGCTCCTTTTCTCCCCTTAAATCCTCCTTTTTGAAGTCCCATTCTTTCCTGCTTGAATTTTTTAACAAATGACATCATTTAAGTGATTCCTCCAGTTAGTATATTTCTTATAGTACCATAGAGTGCTCTTTTCTATATTACCATGTCATTTATTCTATTTAATACCTTCTACATATATATTTCAGTGCCATTGATTATACTATGTTATGCAATCATTATTGGTATCCATTTCCAAGTTATTCCACTACTATTAACATAAACTCAATGCCTCCTAAGCAAAAACTCTTCCTCACATGGTAGCTATTGGTCAACTTTGATTTCTTTCTATTTTTTATAGTAGTTTTCTTGATATAAAATTCACATATTCAAAATAATAATAATTTATAAATTATCAAGGGATCATGAGGGAGGGGGAGGCAGGGAGGGAGGGGAAAAATGAGGAGCTGATACCAAATGCTCAAGTAGAAAGCAAATGTTTTGAGAATGATGATGGCAACAAATGTACAAATGTGCTTGACACAATGGATGAATGGATGGATTGTGATGAGTTTGTATGAGCCCCCAATAAAATGATTTTAAAAAATTCACATATTATATACACTTCCATTGTTAAGGCACTTTTTAAAAGATTTGTATATAAATCATCTCTATCAGTTCTAGTGATCCCTCCCCCCTCCTGCTAGCTGTGATGACATTAGCAAACCACCTTTGTAGCTCATGCCTTGTTCTGGGACATGTCTTTTGCATATGCTGAAATAATCCTCAAAGGAAATAGTGCCCTTTGGAAAGTCCTTTAAGTAGCCAAAATAGAACCATATTAAGGAAGAACTTGGCCTTTTACTTTTGGCTTGACACATTGTAAAGGTTCATGGAATAGTATTTTTAGAACTTGAAGTGCCTGTTAGAGTTCATTTAGGCCAACTCTTTACAGATGAGTAAATTAAGGGCCAGAGAGGGACAGTGATCATAGGCCTTTTTGGAGCCAGAGATTCCAGAGAGCTTCATTCCCTGTCAACTGTTCTTTTCACCATAAGATGTTACTCCAATTATTTCAGGAGACCAACACTTGGCTGTGACAGATGAAAAGAAAATTTAACAAAGTAGTTGAATTAATAACATGTGTAAAAAATTCAGGCAAAATATACTACTGTGTTTAAATGGCTCAGGCCCTGGTGTCCAGGAATTTACATTCTATTTGGGAGTATCAAATAAGCATATATACAATAGTCTGAAAACAACTATGAACCAAATTGTAAAGAGTCACTTACAAAAATATTTCAGGAAAGGAGAAACCATTATAAGGAGGTAGTATAACAAAAATTAGAATGATGTTTTTTGTCAAACTAACTTAATTTGAGTCATATTTGACCACTAACTAACTATATGATCTTAAGCAAGTGGCTTAACCCCTTTGATCCCGAGCTTTCTTAACTCTAAACTGGAGTAAAATTGTTGTTTTTTCTCAGAGTTGTGACTGAATAGGGTGGAATAGTATGACACACCCTTGTGTCTAATTCTTGACATGAAATCACTCAGTAAATATTAGCTATCATTATTACTATTATGTTGAGAGTGAGAAGACTAAGCTTATTTGAAGGAAAGAGTTTGTGTAGGAAGCAATGTAGGCACTTAATGAATACTTACTGAAGGGTTACCATGTGTTAGGCACTATTCTGAACAAACAAAGTTTGAAGTTAAATAAACAAAGTCTCTGCCCTTATGATGGTTATATTCTGGTTTGAAGAGAGAGACAATAAACAAACTAATCTATATAAGATACCCACTGCCAGTGAGTCCATTCTGATGCACGGCAACTCCAGAGGACGTAGTAGTACTACACCCTAGGGTTTCTAAGACTAAATCTTTATGGGAGCAGTCGCCACGTCTTTTGTCCAGAGTGGATGCTGAGTTTTAACTGCTGACTTTGTGGTGAGTAGACCAATGCTTAACCCATTGTATAAATACACACACACACATACACATGCATGTATACATACACACACATGCACATACATATATATAAACAAAAGTTCCTGCCATCAAGTCTGTTCTAACTCAGCAGCTTATAGGTTTTCTTAGACTGTAAACGTCACTGGCACAGGCCGATTCATCTTTTTCCTGTGGAGTGGATGGTGGGTTTGAACCACAATAAGTGCTAGAGAAAAGTGCAAAAAGGAAAAGGGAATGGCAATGCAGAACAGGTGTTGATCAGAGTAGGCCTCTCCAATAAAGAAATGATGGCATGTACCATGAGGATAATTGGGAGAGTAAAGGAGGGAAGTGTTCCAGGTATAAGGAAAAGCCAAGTACAAAGGCCCTGATGTGGGAAAACATGTATACTAGGTAAGACGTTAGTGTAGCTGAAACATTGTGATCTAAAGAGAGAGAATAGTAGTAGGAAATGAGGTCCATGGGACACTAGATATTCAAGAACAGTGGTTCTCAACCTGTGGGTCGTGACCCATTTGGGGGTTGAACGCCCCTTTCACAGGGCTCATCTAATTCATAACAGTAGCAAAATGACAGTTATGAAGTAGCAACGAAAATAATTTTATGCTTGGGGGGTCACCACAACATGAGGAACTGTTAAATTAGGAGCCATTAGACAATTCTGAGCATAGGAGTGACATGAGTCAACTTATACTTACAATTAATTTGTCTTTTGTAGTGAGAATAGACTATAAAAAGCAAGAGTAGAAGTGCGGAGACCAATCAGAAGGCTGTTATAGAGATGATGCTGAGAGGAAGCTGGAAATGTGGTTAGACATGGTTGGTATGTGGATCTATTTTGAATGAAAGTTTGAAAAACCAAACTAGTTGCTGTTGAGTCAAATCCCACACATGGCACTCCATATATGTATGCAGAGTCGAACTGCACTGCATAAAGTGTGACCTTCAGGGAGCAGACTGCCAGGTATTTCTCTCAAGGCACCGCTGGGAGGGGGGCAAACAGTGCCCACCTTTTAATTAGTATAACCTAACATTCAATCATTTGCACTACTAGAGTAGAGCCCGTGGAATTTGATGATTTGGATTGGATATGGTTTTGGATTGGAGTGAGAGAGGGAGCTGAAGCTGTCTTCAACTGTGGATGAAGTCAGGTTTGGCAGCTGTTGACTATTTTTGGAGATTTATAAAAGGATTTTCTTAAGGGAGCCCTGGTGGTATAGTGGCAGTGAGGGGTTTTTTGTTTGTTCAACTTTTTTTATTTTTGGAGGGGGCGCCTGGATTTTTATTTTAATGAAAAGTTTTATATGGAAGAATGAGATGATAACATCTATGATTAATTTAGATATTATATGACCTCACTTATATAAAAAGAGAAGAAAAGACAAATGTATGGAGAACAAAGTTTATTAGTGGTTTCTAGGAGGGAGAAAGGAAAGTTGCTAATGGTGATGGAAATATTGCATTGATAAGGTAGGGTGGCATAGCCAATTATTGTAATTGCTACCAATAAGTTATACACTTGTTAAAAGTTGAATTGGCAAAAGTTGAGTGATAGATATATTTACAAGAAATGACAAGAAAACCAAAAGAATACAAAGAGTAGCTGCTGATGTTGCTTTTGTACAACCAAAAACCTGAGACTGGAGGTTTAGGGCAAGGGTTTCATGGGACATCTCAGTTAACTGACCTAATATTGTATAAAATCTTGTGTGTGTGTGTGTGTGTGTGTGTGAAAATCTAAAGACAGACATTGCTTACTAGTTAAGCTAAGCTAAGCTATTGTTTGATTTTAAGAAGACTTTATAGGGAATGTTTTTGATTTAAGGTTTAAAGATTATCTTCATAACATAAAGGATCCCTGGTGACATACTGGTTATGCTTTGGTCTGCTAAATGCAAGGTCAGCACTTCAAAACCACCAGCTCCTCCAAGAGAGAAAGGTGAGGCTTTCTACTCCTGTAAAGACTTACGTTCTCCAGAACCCATAGGGGAAGTTCTGTTCTTCCCTATAGGGTCACTATCAGTTGAAATCGACTCAGTGGCAATGAATGAGTGAGTCTCTATAACCCTTTGCCTCTTTAATGTTTATGTGGTCCAAGGGCTAAATTTGCAAGACATTGGTTCTGACTTCGTTTCCACAGTCTTCTTTCTAGTTATGGCTGATAGGAGTATGAATGGGGATTTATATGTACGTGTGTGAGAAAGTGATCAGTGATAAAAGTATTGGGATTGTCACTTAGGGAGAGTCAGTGATGAATATTAGGGGCAGCTGAAGGAGAGGTGTCTAATCAGTTAAAGGGACATTGGGATTTGGGAGATTAATTTATTGATTCATAACGTGAGGATGGAAAAAGTGGCCAGTGGCTAAATATTACGGTAGTTTGTTTTTTAGCTACTCAATTTCTAGACTATTCCAGGAGAGGTCCCCAATCTCCAAAGTCTGAGAATTTTCATGTAATTCATTATTCCTATTGTTTGCTTTGGCTTGCCTATGGCTCTCACTGTCTCTGTGCCGCCTCACCCCTCCCCTTCTGCTGAAATCACTGCTCTCTCTCCATGAACTCTCACTATCTTTTAGTCCTTCTTTAGACATTGGAGGTGCTGAGGAGCAGGTGACTTTAGGTGTGGCCTTAGGGTAGAATCTCTGCCATCAGCGAGATTGTTACTGGCTATGAATTCTAGGCTGTCGTGTGGGATCTGTGGAACCTCCCAGATTCCTGTAGGTTGTTTGTGAGTGTGTTTATTTGAGAAGGGGGGGCTGGTGTGCAGGGTGAGATAAGCACATACTATGACAAGGGGAAGATTGTCGAGATGACATAGAAAACCATAGCCCTAGACTTTTGTATTAGCATTCATGCTCTGGGACTTAGTTAATTGACTATGACCATGCCCTGGAGTTCACTTCAGTGATAGGAGTGGGATGTTTTTCTTGTGCCTGGTTTTCACTGGTTTCCTAACAATATATCTACTGATTAAAATGTACTCAATAGGGAAAAACACACTATTGGGAAAGAATATGGGCTTAGATCATTCCTATGTCTTCTTTGGGCATTCCCTTTGTGTGTGTGGATACTCTGCAAGTCCCTGACTCTGATCTTCCAGAATTCTATGATTATTTCTGAAGAGGAAGTAGTCTTTAGAAGTTCTTTTACAACCTGTGGTGAGTATATGGTGACTCAGTAGGATGATGAAGCTGTGTTGAGATAGATGGTAAGAGAAAGGGAAGATGTTAGAAGGTCTGTGATGAAGTGTCTGAGGAAAGTGTCTACTTACCTTGCTGGGCTTTATACCGCCACTAGTCATAGCATCAACACTTGAGGTTGATGGGAGGTATGTGGGGAAATGCCTGTTTCATCTTTTCCTGCTTGAATTAAGTGGGCAGATGGTAAAAAAGGTCTGGGGGATTTAATGTTTAAGGTAAATCTGCTTCTCTCACTCTTTCCTGAGTTTCATGACCCTTGACCCCTTTAGGGACCCCTTCATAAAGCGGTGAGAGAAGACAATTAAATTGTGTTGTCCAAGTCACTAGACTGTTTTAGACATAGGTGAGAGATGACTAATAAATGTATTATTCTGTGTTTGTGTTTGTATGTACATAGATCTACTGTTGATTACAACTCATTAGTGCTCCAAGGCTGTAAATCTTTACGGGAGCATGTAGCCTCATCTTTCTCCAATGCTTACCCAACAGCACCCCCAGAGCACATATATATAAACACACATATGTACACACATTTATTTTTTACGCACATACACATATATACATATAAACACACACATATAGACAATTAGACTCTGGATTCTGCCTGGATTCCAACCCCTACACTCACACTAATTGGGCAAGTTATTCCACCTCTTTAAACCTGTTTCTTTTAACTTGTAAAATGAGAATTATAGTAGTTTCTAATATGTAGATTGTTGTTAGGAATAATTGGGATAACATGTATAAAGGACTTAGTGCTTGACAAACAATATCGCTTTTTTTTTTAATACCTAAAGCAAGAAATAGCAGAGTTCTGTAACTGTAGTCCTTCTTGGGATCTGTAAAGCTCACTTGGAAAATCCCTGATCTAGGCCTGTGTTCAAATATTTTTTAACAGTTTTATTAGCACTTCATGTCATACAATTCAATAATTCAATTATATCAAGAGTTGTACAATTTTCACCATATTCAATTCGATAGCATTTTCTTCTTCCTTTTAGTCATTGTTATTCATGTAATTATTTTTTTTCGAATTGTGGCAAAAATATACACAACAGAACATTCTCCAATTTCACAACTTTTACTTGTAGAATTCAGTATCATTGATTATGCTCTTCATGTTGTACAACTATTATTGATATCCTTTTCCAAATTAATCTACCATCATTGACATAAATTCAGTGCCCCCTACACAAGAGCTCTTTGCCCTTCATCTATGATAACCATTGATCAAGTTTGATTTCTTTCTCTTTTTCATGGTTTTCTTGATATAGTATTCACCTATCATATATTCCATGGTTAAATAGTTTTTAAAATCAGTTGTATAACCACAATCAGTTCTTAGGCTATTCCCTTGCCTGTGATTAGAGGGGATCGATCTTCCAGAGGCTTAATCCGACTAGATACTCTGCAGATGGGTTTTGGGCTCCCACTGTCCTCCATAGCCTTCTACAAATTGGGTGTTCATAATTGAAGCTCTGATACTTTTCCCTTTGTGGTCTTTGGATCACACTATCTGGTGGGCTTCTTCCATGTAGATTTAGTTGACTCCTCACTTAGATGGCTGCTGGTTTGAATGTAAATCTTTTAAACCCCAGACACTATTCCAATTGATAGTCGGACACCATCTGCTTTCTTCACCATACTTTGCTGTAGCACCCTTATCTTCAGTGTATATTTCATGAAGATGAGTATGGAGCAGGGCCCTGTTATCAGAACTAACTGTTCATGAATTGGGGCTAGAGTTAAGTGGGACCCCAGAATCCATCTGCTTGTCCTCCTGTGTTCAATTTGTATGGATGAGTTCACACCTTCAAATTACTCGTGTGAGATAGTTTATTGAACAATACCTTCATCCTCTACATCAGTCTCCTCTGGACATACTCTAGTTTGTAAATATCTCTTATTAAGTGTTACAGGTATGGTTGGCCTTACTCACTCAAAAACTCACTGCCACTGAGTCAATTCTGAGTATAGAGACCCTATAGGACAGAATAGAACTGCCCTTGTGGGTTTCTATAAGTCTGTAGGAGAGTAGAAAGTCTCATCTTTTTCTTATAGAGCAACTGGTAGTTTCAAATTGATGACTTTGCAGTTAACAGCCCAAAGAGTAACCCACTACCACTGCACCACCAGGCTCCCTGTGGTTGGCCTTACAGAAGATCCTTATTACCATTTTTTACTGACTTTACATGTCTAAAGTTGGATTAGACCGGTTGACAACCACAGTCTACCACTCAGCTTACAGATTTCCATAGTACCTAGTATTTTTTTCTGATTTCTTTCTAAATGAACTATCTCACCTTTGCTGAACTTGGGTATTCGTTCCTTTATTTCTTCAACCTGGGAACTTGACATTTGAGGAACTTGAGGCTCAAAGAGGAAGTAACTTGGTCAGTCGCACATAGTGATTAGAACGGTATTCTAGAAAAGCAGATATCTAAATTCTTTGTTCTAGATACTGTGGTTCTACTTACACAATCTTTGCTTCTTAGACAATTTACCACCTGTGCAGCTTGTATTTAAAAGGCTTAGGGCCAGCTGTTTGAAAACACTAGCCCTACCACTGGAGACAGACTAGGCTTTCTACTCCCATAAAAAAAAAAAAAGAGTTAAGTCTTGGAAACCCACAGGGGGCAGTTTTATCCTGCCCCAAGGGGTTAATATGAGTTGGAAGTGACTCAATGGCTGTGAGTTGTTAATGTTGATGACAATTTTTAAGGCTAAAGATATTAAAAGGCATAGTTCAGACAGTCTATGATAATGGAGTTTTAGTCACAGAGGTAGTGAAAAGTGGTCAGATAGAGTCAAGAATGTCTGTAGAGTTTTTGGTATGAGTAACTGGATATTGGATTTCCATCCTCAAACCAAAAAACTCACTGCCATTGAGTTGCTTCTGACTCAGTGATCCTATAGGACAGAGTAGAACTGCCTCTTTTGGGTTTCTGAGACTTTAAATCTTGATGGGAGCAGATAGCCTCATCTTTCTCCTATGGAGCAGCTGGAGGGTTCAAATTGCTGACCTTGTGATGAACAGTTCAGTGTGTAGCCCACTACAGCACGAGGGCTCCTTAAATTTCCATTTTTGTTAAAGTAAAAAAGACCCTGGAAGGAGAAAGAGCAGGAACTTGTGTTTCACATACATAGAGTAAAATTGCATTTGTGACAAGTGCTAGGAAGAAGAGGGAGACTCTTACTGGGGAGTAAGATTCTTATTGGGGAATATGGGAGACTTAAAAAAAATTAATTAATTTTATTAAAAGATCATTTGATTGGGGGCTCTTACAGCTCTTATAACAATCCATACATCAATTGAATCAAGCATATTTGTACATATGTTGCCATCATTGTTTTCTAAACATTTACGTACTTTCTATTGAGCCCTTGGTATCAGCTCCTCTTTTTTCCCTGCCCGCCCCCCACCTTCGTGACCACTTGATAAATTATAAATCATTGTTATTTTCATATCTTACACTGACTGCTGTCTCCCGTGCCCCATAGTTTCTTTTGTTCATCCCTCTGGAAGGGGTGGAGGGTTATGTGGTTATGTGTCAATCATTGCAATCAGTTCCCTCTTCCGGTATGGGAGACTGTTACTGGGGCATTTAACCTAATTAGAAAGACCAAGGAGGACATACTGAGGAATTTATGAGTCAGCTGAGATCTGAAGATTGAGAAGCAGCTATCTGAGTGAAGTCCAGAAGAAAAGCATTCTAGGCAGAGGGACTTGAAAGTTCTAAGGCCCTGTGGCAGGAAAGAGCACTGGGAGTATAAGAAAAAGTTTAAGAAAAGAGAAGTAAAAGGGGGGCAGTATGACTGGAGGACACTGAGGTAAAAAGGAAGTTTTCACTTCAGAGATGCTTACTCGCTCAGTGGTTCCGCTTTCCACCTGCAGTTGGCATCCCAGTGTGTGTTTTGTGACATGGAGGACTTTGTGGACTGGTGTTGGACATATGGGTTAATGTTGGACTTGTGGGCTTGGGCAGCACTGGGTTGGGATGTTTTCTTGATGTACACTTAACCTTCATATGAAACTCTCTTCTACATGAGTTTCTGTGGATTTGTTTCTCTAAAGTACCTAGACTAATACAAATTTCAACAAATGCTATCTTAATCTTTTAACTTACAAAAGAAAATAACAAAGGCAAGTTAATTCACCACAAACTCCAACCATAACTACAAAGCCAAACATCAAAGACCAGTAAAATGCTCCCTGAAGTCCAGTGTGATAATAAACATATAGCATGAATACAGAAGGACTTGGTGAGGCAGAGGGATTCAGACTGGCTGCCACACAGGACTTTTCTATCCCATTCAGAATGCCCTTTATTCCGATGAATGTTTTTTCCTTTTCTCAGGTGTGGCCCAAAGTCACCACTTTTAGAAAGTGTTCCATGACTGACTACATCTGACTTGTTAATTCTTTTTTCTCTGCATCTTCTTTGAGTTCCTATTGCTGAATTTTTTCTCTTCCTCCTCTGATCAGTGTTTCCTAGGATTGGTGTTAGGTTGTTTGTTGTTGTTAATGTTAGGTGGTTTAGGTTTCTCTAATTCAAGATTGTAAACTTAAAAAAGAAAGGCAAGCAGTCGATTGGCACTAATTTCCAGGTGGCTGGCTACTCCCAACCAAGGCAGCTTATTCTACCCCTCCATGGCTTGGAATTTTACAGTTTAAAAAATGTGGAGGTGGGGGAGGGGCCTTTACTTTAAGAGCCTTGTAGCAAATGGTTCCAGTTCAGAGTTACACCTGACATGTAGTTGCAGTCTCTTTAGTTTCACTTAGTCTGTAATATTCTCTTGGTCTTCATGGGATTTTCTATTTGAAAAACCAACAAAATACAGCTTATAGCCAAAACTGAATTATTTGCTATTTCGTGTATAACAGGGCCTACCATCAAATTGACAACTTTATTTTTAATTGTGATAATATATAAGCTGATTTAGGTAGTTTAAAAAATACCCTTATTTTGCAAAATTAAAAAAAACATTTACCGTAATTGCTTATGAATAGGGTATACAACACAAAATACAGTCTTTTATCTTGAACAAAATTTAATTTTATGAAAAATGTCATTGATAGATGAAAACTCGCCTAGGATTGTCATTGGTCTATAGGCCTGTGCTTTTCTGCCTATGTTGTGTTCAAGTTTAAATTCTGAACACTAGGTTTGTGGAAGGCTATGGTGTTTTACAGTGGGTGCTCGAAATAGATTTTAAATTTCCATGGAGACTCGGCCTCCTTTTCGTTCTTTCTGACCATTGACTGGCAACGTAAAAAGCTTTACCCTAAAAAAAAAAAAAAAAAAGCTTTACCCTCAAGCAATGTGTTTGCTGTGACTCTCCAGGTCAGTCCTGGGAGGGGCAGTCTAGCCCTTAGGCACTTACCTGGGTTTGTCTTTAGTGGAAATTGGGCTACTAGAGACAGTTGGTCAAGAGTCATACCCAGACCAAGGTGTTTAGAGGACTATGAACCAGTCTTTTAATATTTTCTAATCTGCAGTACTGTGACCATTGTGAACTTATCTGCCATCAATCATGCTTTTGTGACAGATTCCCTTGTGTTCCATATCCTACTTATGGCAGTGGTTCTCAACCTTCCTAATGCTGCAACTTGTTTAATACAGTTCTTCATGTGGTGGTGACCACCCCCCAACCATAAAATTATTTTCGTTGCTACTTTCTAACTGTCATTTTCCTATTGTTAGGAATCAGGCAAGCTCTGTTCAACTCCCAAAAGAGTTGCTGCATTATGGCATCTGTCTTTGTCATCTGGATTATTCAGTTATGCTTAGTCTTTGTCCTGTGTAAGACTTAACAAATGGGTCTCTATAAATTATATTTGAATTTAGGTTCACTGTTTTTCCCCCCAACCAGTGTCTAAACTACATTGTTTTAGTTCCCTGAATTGGTCTGTTCCTGATCTGGGACAATTTAAATCCTGCTCAGTCTTTAAAAACCACCTGAAATGCCTTTTTGTGTGAAGCGTTTCCCTTATTCTTACTTTCTGATTTGTATTTTTTTAAACTTTAAAAAACTTTTAATGTGAACATTGCAGAGACGTCTGCAAATTTTTTATCAATGGCATTTGTTGATTTGAACATGCTATTGTACTTCAGGTGAAACTTTACTCAGCAAATAAGTTTCCCAATCATTAATTCATACACAAATTGTTCCATGACATTGGTTGCAGCCTCCACACTGTCAGTTCCTCCCTGGTTCTTGTTTCTATTGTCTGATTTTCCTGCCCTCTCCTGCTTTCTCATCTTTGGTTTTAGGCAAATGCTGCCTAAATGCTGGAATTGTTGATTGTTCTAAGGAATACATTCTTTTTGGTTTTAGCGTTTCTTTTGCTGACTCAT
>NW_022109491.1:22293065-22294545 GCF_000313985.2 Echinops telfairi | reverse complement strand
ATTTATCAGGCACAGTTATAGACATTGGGATTGAACTTCTAAACTTGTAGGCTAAGGACCATAGTCTTGGTGATCATCTAGGTCAATTACATCACAGCGCTTAATGTTCTACATCCTAGTCTGGTGAGTAGTACCCGGGATCATAAAAGTTGAAAATTCATCGCTATTGTATAGTGTTCCATTGTGTGGTGTATCTACCATATTTTGCTGGTCCATTTAGCCATTGATGGATATTTATTCAGGTTGTCTTTATCTCTTTGCTATTGCTTCAATGAACATGGGTGTACTTAGAGCTATTTGTGTCGTGCTTTTTGTTTTTGTAGGATATATACCTAGGCATAGGATTGCTAGATCATATATTATTTTTATTTCTATCTCTTTAAGGAAAGACCATACTGTTTTCCATAGTGGTTATAGCATTTTGTAGTCCCACTAGTAGTATATGAGTTCCAGTCTCCCCACAGCCTTGTCACCACTTGTTCTCAGTTTTGTTTTTTAATCAGTGCCATCTATGCCAAGGTGGGATGCTATCTCATAGCAGTTTTGATTTGCATTTCTCTAATGGTTAATGTTTGTGGGCATCTTTTCATGTGTTAGCCACCCGAATGTCTTCTCTGATACAGTGCTGTCCATGTCCTCTGCTTATTTTACACTGAATGTTTTGTCTTTGTGCTGTCAAGATATTGAAACTTTTAGATACGTCATTGCCAAAATTTGCTTCCCTGTCTGTAGACTCTCATTTTACTCCTTAGGTGAACATAAGCATTTCCTTTTTAGGGTATCCTATTTATCTAGTATATATTCTGTTTTTGTGCTTTTTTTTATTGTTGACAGTGTATTAATACCATAAATCAGGACCCCTAAGTTTATTTCTTCAATGAATTTATGGTTTCAGATTTTATATTAAGATCTTACAAAAAATCTTTGATCCATGTTGGGTTTATTTTGTGTATGGTATGTAGTATGAATGTGGTTACATTTTTCTGCAAATGGATATCCAGGTTTGTCAGCACTATTTATTAAAGAAACTGTCTCTTCTCTGAATGGACTTGGATCCTTTGTCAAAGGTCAGTTGTTGGGGTGGGTGGTTTTGGTCAAGTAATCAATAGATGGATTATTCTTGGGTTCATACTTCTGTTCCATGGGTGTGTCCTTGTAACAAAACCAGGCTGTTTTGACTACCATTACTATCTAGTAGTTCCTGGAAAGTGTGAGGCCTGCCTCCTACTTTGTTGGTTTTCTTCAATAATATTTTACTTTTCTGGGGCCTCTTTCCTTTCCATATAAAATTGGTAATTATTAATCATCTTGTTAGAAAATATTGTTGGAATTTTGGATCAAGATTATGTTTAGCTATAGATTATTTTAGGTAGTATTGGCTTTCACAATGTTAAATCTTTCTATCCATGAACATGCTATGTTTTTCCATTCATGTAGATCTTTTGGTATCTCTCTCTCTTGTTTAAAATCATTTTATTGA
>NW_022109491.1:22287191-22290608 GCF_000313985.2 Echinops telfairi | reverse complement strand
GGGTGGGGGGGAAGCATTAGGAACTAGAGGAAAGTTGTATGTTTCATCGTTGCTACACGGCACCTTGACTGGCTCAGGAGAATCATTATTAAAATAAAATAAATAAGCTATTCATCTGAGCAGGTTACATAGAGTTGCCCATGCAAAAGACATCTCTTCAGCCTATTGACCTATAATTCTGACTAATGAGTAGAGGCTCATTTTTGAAACTAGTCTTTGTTTCATTTTGACTATGATATTTCAGTGTATCCAAATGACCAGACACACAGTTCTCTTGTTGAACTTCAGTTTCAGTTCCTCTTGAAGGTACTCCCCAAACAGTCACTTATTTTAGGTTAGAGGGTCTTTTTTTTTTTCTTGATAAGGGATTTCATTTCCCAGGAATTCGCTAATTAGGTTATCGGTATATTACAGAAGGCATGTTGTACATGTATAATGTATCTTGTTTTTGTTCTTGTTGAGAATTTGCACAGCTGAGTAGACACCAATTAAAAAGTATCTACATTAAAATTCAGTGATCTTGATTATAGTCTTCCAGTCATTCTCATTCTATTTCCAGTTTGTTTCTTCCCCGTTAAACAAACTTACTACTTCCTAAATTTCCCATCTAATCTGAATTGCTGTTGTCAGTTTGATCCCATATAGGTAGATCTTAAAAGAGCATAATGCTCTAGACAGATATTCTTTACTAGTTATGCTAAATCTTGTTTAGTTTTAGGAAGTGAAGTCAGAGAATCTTAAATGTGGCATCCAAATATGGTTTAACATGACACAGAACAAACTGATAGAAACCTACTTTTATTTGTGTGGATAACTATGCTCCATAGATAAAAATTAACTTTTCAGATATTTATTGATGTGTATCAGATGATTCTGACTCATTGTGCCCCTATAGGATAGGGCAGAGCAGCCCTTGTGCGTTTCCGAGACTAACTTTTTACAGGAATAGAAGCTTTGTCTCCTGAGGAGCAGCTGGTGGTTTTGAACTGCAGACAGTTGATTAGCAGCCAATGCATAACCACTACACTACCAGGGCTCTGTACTATTTGTTCAAGATATAGCAATCAGAAAGAGAAATCTGATTCTTGTCTTCATGGAGTCCACAATATAGTGGAGCAAATATGTTGTGAGCAAGAATTTAATTTAAAAAGTAAATGTTGGAGACAATGTGCTTTTCCTTATTTCTGAGGACAGAGAGGGGCTGTCTCAGCAAATGGAAATATAAGTGTTCCTATGACATTTAAACACTACCAAGGATTGTGAAGGTGAACTTATGAGACCATCCTTGTCCAAGGTATAGGGTCTTTTAGGAAATTGTCAGGATATTGAGGAGACCTGACAGATGTGATCTTGGCCAGAAGCTAAGACTCAAATTGGGTGGGAGTATCAGCCTCTGCTACTGTACTACTCCTGAAGAGGCCTTCTCCATGTTCATATGAGTGCACTTCAAACCAGTATAGTGGAACAAACACTAATTGGAGGTCAAAAACCTGGTCAAAAACAGATTTACCCTTAGCCATCTGTGTGGCCTTGGCAAGCCACTTCCTCTAGACATCTTTCTTCTTCTTTCTAACCATATTTTATTGTGTTTTCACAATAATAAAGTTTATACAGTAAAATAGATTCCCATTCAACGGTTCCCACACAAATTTTTCAGTGACAATCCGTTAGAAAGTGATCTTCAATCAAAATACACTGTCCGACGTCTCCCTTCACCCACTTTTCTGTTGTCAGTCCCCCAGGGAGGAGGTTATATGTAGATCCTTGTAATCGATTCCCCCTTTCCACACCACCCTCCCTCCACCCTCCCGGTATCATCACTTTCACCACTGGTCTTGAAGGGATCATCCACCCTGGATTCCCTGTGTTTCCAGTTCCTATCTGTACCAGTGCACATCCTCTGGTCTAGCCAGATTTGTAAGGTAGAACTGGGATTATGATTGTGGGAGAGGAGGACGCATTTAGGAACTAGAGGAAAGTTGTATGTTTCATCGTTGCTACATCGTACCCTGGCTGGCTCGTCTCCTCCCTGAGACCCCTCTGCAAGGGGATCTCCAGTGGCCTACATATGGGCTTTGGGTCTCCACTCCGCACTCCCCCTCATTCACACAATATGATTTTTTGTTCTGATGATGCCTGATACCTGATCCCTTTGACACCTCGTGATCGCAGAGGCTGGTGTGCTTCTTCCATGTGGGCTTTGTTGCTTCTGAGCTAGATGGCCGCTTGTTTACCTGGTGGTGGGTTTTTGTTGTTGTTTTTGAGGAATTCCTATACTGTTTTCCATAGTGGCTGTACCATTTTGTATTCCCACCAGCAATGGATAAGCCTTAAATTTCCCCACATCCTTTGTGATTTTCTATTTTGCTTTTTATTTAGCCATTCTAGTGGGAGTGAAAATGGTATCTTATTGTGGTTTTAATTTGCATCTTCTGAGGACTAATGATTCTGAGTTTGGGTGGCCATTTGCTTATCCTCTTTGGTGAAATGTATATTCAAATCCTTGCCCATTTTATGATTGGGCTTTTTTCGTTGTTAAATTATTGAAGTTTTACATATATTTTGGTTATTAGAGTCTAGCTGGACATGGGGTTTCTGCAGGTATTCTCCCAGACAGCTGCATTTTCACTTTAGGGTAGTCTTTTGATGACCAAAATGTAAACATTTTTATGAGGTTCCATTTATTTATTTTATCTTTTGCTGTTGTGCTTTTGTTATTACATTTGATATTCCATTGTGGAAAGTTAGGCCTGACAGTATTGCCTCTGCTTTTGCATCTAAAATTTTATTTTATTTATTTATTTATTTATTTTTAGATTCAAACTTATAATTTCAACACAAAGAAAGCTTTAAAGAATACATCAAAATTACAACCATGTCACTATCAGATTTACAATGTTGGGACCATAATTAAAAAATCGTTACTTGTCAAGAACTTTCCAAAAGTCCTCTCAAGGTCCTTTGCACTTAGAATTACCTCTGGATTTTTACACTTCTATTCAAACTTGTTATCTGTCATTTTTAATGAATTTCGGTGGCTATGGGATTTTTTTTTAAATAAAATTTTATTTTTTTATTGAACATTTAAGTCCTTAATCCATTTGGAATTTGGTTTTGTGCATGATTTGAGGCAAAGATCCTATTGCATTATTCTGCAGATGTAAATCTAATTAAATTGGAGGTTCTTTTAAGAGTTCTAACACCCTGGAGGGCTTGGAATCTTGTAGTTGACCAGTACCCTACCCACCCCCACTTTGACCTGAACCAGCCAGTGGCCCCAGCCTGGTGTGTATGTCAGGGAAAGAAGACACTCGCTGGAAGGACTAAGGTACAATATCAATAATATATAACTTGAGCCCATAGCCAAGGCGAAGAATGTACACTGTAGTGTGTGTGTGTGTGTGTGTGTGTGTGTGT
>NW_022109491.1:22284619-22286532 GCF_000313985.2 Echinops telfairi | reverse complement strand
AGACATTCTGAAATTCCTGTGGCACCTCTGAGTGGTACATTAAGGCTGACCCTGGCATTTGGGCTATTTGCCAGCCTCCTTTCTTCCTGTTCCTTCTACTTTAATTAGCTTCCTGTGATTGGCTCTGTTCACTGTAGGAAGCTAAGCCAAGGAAAGGCTAAGAACTGAGTCATTCAATTGAGCCAGGACCTAGAATCTTCTATGTAACCTCTGTCACTAAGAAAGGACCTATCTTCCTGCTGTCCCGGTCCTTTGCACTATGAGGGAAAAGAATCCTGAAGTCAGGAGGCTGGAGATCTATTCTTGGCTCTGCCACTTATTATTGTGTGACCTTGGTCAAGCTACTCTGCTCCGAGTTGCATAACTGCTCTGGGTAGGAAGGAAGAAGAGCAATCACGACCTGCAGTGCTTAAACTTTAAACAAACTCACTGCCATCAAGCCAATGCTAACTCATAGCAACCCTAGAGGAGAGGGTTGAACTGCCCCTGTGAGTTTCTGAGACTGTAAAGTCCCATCTTTCTCAGGGAAGACTATACAGGGCTGGGGGGGTGGGGGTGGGGATGTGGGGGAGGGCATTCTGAGCAGGAGATAGGCGTGACCTTTGTGTGTAAGGGGAGCCAGGAGGAAACCACTTATAACTGCTTTTGTGATCCTAACTATACTGGCTTCTTTTAGTTCTATGACTAGACCAAGCTTATTATCACCTCATTGCTTTTCCATCTAATGTTCTCTCTGCCCAGAATATTCTTCCCAAGTATTCATATGGTTGCCTCCTTCTCATGACTTAGGCTTTGGCTCAAATAAACCTCTTTTTTTTTTAAAATTGCATTTGGTTTATTCATCCATTGATGAACATTTAAGTTTTTTCTTTTTTAAAAAAAAATCATTTTATTAGGGGCTCATACAACTCTTATCACAATCCATACATACATCGATCATGTAAAACGCAAAGGAGAGGCCTTCCCTGACAATTCTATCCAAATAGTAGAATATGATGTAGCTAACAAAGAAAATGAAGTAACTCTGTATGTATTGAGGGGGGAATAATATAAAAGTAGATTTTTTTAAGTAGAAAGTTTTTTCAAGAAGTAAGATGATTGAGCTGTACACTTGAAAAGTGTGTAGTCAGTTGAATGTATATATTCAATAAATTTTTATAAAGATTCAGAATAATGTGTGTGGTGTGCTACCATTTGTGTATGCAAAAGGAGGACATATAAGTATAAATGCATGTAGGTAGTCCGTGGGTGGTACAAACAGTTAATTCCTTGGCTGCTAACCAAAAAGGTTGGGACTTTGAGGCCATCTAGCAGTACCTTTGAAGAAAGCTGGAAACTATTTCCAGAAAACCAGCTATTGAAAACCTGCAGTGCCCACTTCTACTGAGATACACATGGGGTTGCCATGAGTCAGAGTTGACTCACTGGAGCTGATTAATGCTTGTCTAACAAGCCTGTCCCTTGGATAAAGCAACTGTCCCGACCCTACCAATCTGTGCTTGGCTGGGGACTATGAGGTGCTTCTTTTCTGAACAGCATTAAAATTCAATTTTAAAGATTTTCTATCTTCAATTATATCCCAAGGATTTTATGAAAAATGCTAATAATGTAGCCTTCTTCCAAAGTAATTTTCTTGGTTGATTTGAGTTACTGTTAGTTCTCTATCCTACCAGGGCTGGCCCAGTCTGCATATTGACTATTTCTGGAATGTTCTCCAAAACACTAGTAACAGCAGCTGTGTTTAGGTAGGATGACAAGGGGATATATACAAAAGGAATCTTTTAAATTACATATCTTATGCTGTATTGTTTGTATGTATTATCAATTCAGGAAATCATGAAATTAAAAAGGAAAAGAAAGACATCAAGGGGAACACTTACATACAATCATAAAAATTCCTTAATATACCTTTT
>NW_022109491.1:22268208-22283493 GCF_000313985.2 Echinops telfairi | reverse complement strand
ACCTTCATGGAACATTCCTAGACCTTGGCATTGCTGGCTGGATTTTGACTGTTCGGTGTTTTTCTGTTAGAGGAAGAGGTTATACTCTCTATTAACTGGTTCTTTCTGGTGTGTCTCAGGGAGGGCAACGAGCCAGAGGAGACTACTCAGATCACATACCGTGAGCTTCTGGTCAAAGTGTGTCAGTTCAGCAATGTTCTCCGAAAACAGGGTGAGTGTGGGGAGTATGGGAAGGGGACTGTGGGGCTTAGGCTTGTGGTATCTGGGTACTGAGGGAACGTGGACAAGGAATGGAAAGAATGTGCTAATAGACCAGAGAAGGTTAGCTGGCAAGGGCCAGCTGCAAGACAGAGTAGTGAGTAGGAGCTCTCTCCAGGTCCATGGTTCATAGTGTTTGTCCTTTACCTACAGGTATTCGGAAAGGTGACCGAGTAGCCATCTACATGCCCATGATCCCGGAGCTGGTGGTAGCCATGCTGTCCTGTGCCCGCCTTGGGGCTCTGCACTCCATTGTGGTAGGAGTTTGGGCTGGTAAAAAGGGCAGGGGTGGGAGATGGTACTCTGGAGATGTAGGCTGAGCCAGGATGCTAGAACATTTTAAATACACACTAAGGAGTTCAAAATGTTTGTTCCACAGGCCCATATCAGTTACCCAGTTTCTTCTAGAACCCTAGGTTAGAGACCTGAAAGTTCCATCGATCTGTAGAGGTTACTTTCTTCCCTTCCATAGTTTGCAGGCTTCTCTGCAGAATCTCTATGTGAACGGATCCTGGATTCCAGTTGCAGCCTTCTTATCACTACAGGTGACTAATTCTATCACCCCTTCTCTAGGGTCCCCCAGCCTAAACCCATCCCCTTCCCCAAGCCAGGTTTTAATCTTCAGTCAGCCCATGGGTATTTGGATAGCTTGGCAGAGAGGGTAGAGTTGGCCTGCCTTTCTTCTTGTCATACTTCAGATGACCCCGTCAGTTTAAATTGGCTGGAAGAGCCAGAATTAAGAGACCCACTCAGAAAGGGTTCCATGGACATTGTGCCTACTAGGGTTAAGGCTTAAAGGTGTGTTGCCCTCCTAAGGCATGTAATGTGTATTGTTCCCTGAAGATGCCTTCTACAGGGGAGAAAAGCTTGTGAACCTTAAAATGCTGGCTGACGAGGCCCTGGAGAAGTGTCGAGAGAAGTAAGTCTGGCCAGATGGCTACTGTTCTGGGTTAACTAAGCCTTTTCCAAGTGCCAGGTTCTGGGCTTCAGACTCCCTTTATTCTCCCTACTCTAGATGGACATGGGCAGGTTCTGTCTCCTGATGTTTTGAGTAAACCAGCCAACCACTTCAAGCTTTTCTTTCCTTCAGGGGTTTTCCAGTAAGACGCTGCATTGTGGTCAAGCACCTAGGACGGGCAGAGCTGGGCATGGGTGACTCCCCCAGCCAGTCCCCCCCAGTTAAGAGGTCATGTCCAGATGTACAGGTGAGTCTAGTACTTCTCTACATTCCTCTGGGCTCAAATTGGCTCTTTCTTCCTGTCTTGGAAGTTCTCAATACCTTCCCTTACTTCTTCATTATAAGCTGAGCATCTGGGAGTAATCTTAGGAATGCCTCTTCTGGAATAGCTGCCTGGGAGCTGGGGGACTTTAACTGTGGCTGTGGGAAGGGAGCCCCTTGGGCCTCAGGGGGACTTAGCATGAGAGATTGTATGGGAGACCCTGTGCTGGTTGGGATCTCTTGGTGGGCTATAGGGGATTCTCCAGGCTTAGGTATGAGTTTGAAATGCGGTGACTTGAACAACTGTAATGTAGTGATTGTGATTGCACTGGGCTGTGGCTTGGGGTTAGACCAGTGGTTCTCAACCTGTGGGTCATGACCCCTGTGGGGGTTGAACTACCCTTTCACAGGGTCGACCGATTAATAACAGTAGCAAAATTACAGTTATGAAGTAGCAACAAAAATAATTTTATGACTGGGGGTCACCACTCATGAGGAACTGTATTAAAGGGTTGCAGCATTAGGGAGGTTAAGAACCACTGGGTTAGACACTTGTTGATTAGGGAGTACACATCATTGGAGGCACCAGATCTGGGCCTTAACCTACAGCTTGAGATATAGTGCTTCTAATGGGAACAATAGAAATACTCAATAGTGGTTTTCATATCTGGGTGGCATGAGGGATGAAAGTTCCAGGACCCAGAAGGACAGAAATTTCCTGAGATTCTATGACTTGAAGGGCCTTGAGTGGTCTTGGGGATAGAGAAGGTTGTGTTCTATTATTCGACAGTTAGCTCTTCAGTAATAGGGGTTCTGAGCATATAGGGTTGGGATTAGGATCAGAAAAATGAAGGCTGGGAGGGAGGACTAGTGAGATGCAGCTTGAGTGTAGGCAGCAGGAATTTGGGGCGCACTGATCTTCCCTCCCACTCCACTGTAGTCAGGCCTTGCTCACCAGCCTTTCCATGGGCTCTTAACAGGGCAAGCTGAAAGAGAAATCCAAGCGCATCCAGCCCCAGGTATCCATCTCTGTATTGCCTTGGGTCCTGCTTCCTTGCGTGCTTGTCTGTGTGTCCATCTGCTCTTTGCCTGTTTACTTCATTGAGGTGGCTGCCAGACCCGACTCCCTTTCTCCTGCCTCTGGGCCCCTTGCCATCCAAGCCAAACTTAAAGTTGTGAGATCAGATGCCCTTGTTCCTCTCTGAAAGGGCATGGAGCATGGATGTTAGAGAAGTAGTAACAGACACTCCTGCTTTCTGAGTCAGAATTGCCTCTGAGGCAGTGAGTTTAGTGTTTGTTTTCCTTAGGACCTTTACTTGGAAGAGGGGACAAGGTGGAGAAAGCGTTTACTGTGTACTTAGCTGGGGCAGACAGGAGGAAGAGCACAGATCCTAATCTAGTTTATATACTACTTTGGGATAACAAAAATCACACTGTAGATGGTTCTTAGAAAGAAGGTTCTTTAAGTGAGGATCAAAGCAGATTCGGATAGAGGAGACGTCCAAAACCGTGGACACCGATTTTCAATTGTGTGTTCTTTCCTCTTCAGGTTTCAGTTTCCTTTTCAGTAATGGAGGGATGGTGATACATGCTTAAAAAGAAATGGCTTCCCTCACTAAAGCAAAACATAAAATCCACTGTTTCTCTGAGTTTCCATCCTTATAAGATGTATCATTCGAAATCTGCTGTTGGCACTGCTTAGGTCAATGGTAGAATAAGCCCTTGTCTCTATTCTTATTAGCATGGTGAAGACAGAGCTGATTTATAGGGACACTGCTTCCCCTTTAAAACTTAGACAAGGACCTAAGCCTTTACTTTTCAAACTTAGTGGTTTAGTGTACAGGTTCTAGAGTCAGGTTACTTGGGTTCAAATCCTGGCTCTCACCTGCTACTGTATGAGTTTGGACAAATTACTTCACTTCTCTTGCATCCATTTCCTTATTTGTAAAATAAATACAATAATCGTACCTACCTTATAGAACGTTATCAATGTATGTAAAGTGCTTGGCATTTCTTAACATGATAGTGTACTCAATAAATATTAGCTATCATTGTTTCCATTTAAGATAGCAGACAGGCTGGCATTTCTCAAAAAGAGACCTGAAAAGAATGAACAAATTCTTGAATTTTAGACCATAAAGTCTTCTTGGATTTTTTTCTCCAAAACATTTTATTGGGACACCATCCAGACATCATGCCACTCAGTAGTTCAGTCATATTTACTTTTTGTTTTATTTTGTTTTGAGGTGAAAACAATCAGTCACCAAAATTCAAAGACATAAAAATAGGCTTACTTAAAGTTCAGGTTTGTTGTCTGAGAGCTGCAGTTAAAACTGCCAACTCTTGGCAGAATCCCAAACACCCTTATCCTTAAGTAATCCTCAAGAGAGGGCCTGGCAGTTTGAAAGTGCCCTCTTCAACAATATTACCTATGACCTCCCTCGTGTTACTTTCCCACACCTGGCAGCTGTGACTCTATCCAAGTCCAAAGACAAAGGTCAACTCTTCAACCTTCATTTTAGAAGATTCAAACTTTTTCTTGATTCAAAGCTCTGGGACCTAATGGGCACATACTGAATTCACAGTCAATGTTAGCTCCACTGATTAAGCTTATCCTGCTTCCTGGTGCTGGTGATCAGCTCTACACCTGGAGCACCCAGCCTCCTCCTTACACACCCATCCATGAGGGAAACAGTTTTATAAAAGTTCTCTCATTCCAAGGCTGCAGCGTAGCTATCCCTTACCCTTACATATAGTGAGTGCCTTTCCTCTGAGAAGTCACACCAGTCTTGTAGACTAGCAACATTCGTTTAAAACACCTAAACTACATTAATAACTCATCGCATGCAGATCATTTGGTAGGAAAAAATGTGCCCAATGTATGTTTAGATCCGCATGGCTCTTCCACTGAAAGGTAAAATGTATTCTTGTGCTTTCCAGCTGGTGGGCAGCTTCTCTCTTTCTTCTTGTTATGTTTAGTGGTAACCTTAAGATGCTCATAGATCAGAAAGTTAGATTTTCTATAGTAACGGGCAGATAGTATAAAAAGAGGAGTGTGATTAGACACTTATTTTATAATCTATTAAAGTGTGTCTTACACTTTTAAAATCAAATATGCACCCAAGCATATATCCTTACTATATATTCATAACGTAAGAGAAAGGTGCTTTTCCTACACTGCCATCTCTCCCTACCAGCCATGTAGGGAATATACTGAATACACAAGAAGCCAATGGGGATGAAAAGGTTTTGTGAGGGCTGAAACAAACTTCAAATAGTTCCCATCATTATCTCCCAGAGATGCCCAGTGAACATTGAACTAAAAACCTCTGTCCCTTCTGGCATTCACCATTTCTCCTCCATCTCCCCTGGGGCAATCCAAGGCTTGATGTTTAGGAGTTAGTACCTTCCTCTTTATGTTCCCCAAATCCTGTGAGACCAGTAGGGCAAAAATGATTATTCTCATTTTAAACTGGAGTGACTTGAGAAAAAGTGACTTGCCTAATGTCCTCTATACTAGTAAGTAGCAGAACTGGGAGGGAAAAACTCAGGGAATCCAGCTTCATGACCAGAGAGCAAACTCAGAAAATACTGGTTGTTTAAAAATGTGATGTAGTGAAGAAAGGAAAAGACTTTCAAGGAGAGTCCAGAAAAATTCTAGGCACTTGGGTATAGAGGACATTCCTCTACTGGAAGTAGTCTACCTTGACCCTCTGTCGACAACTTGAAGCCGGGCTTCCTGCTGAATGGAACCTGCACCCTTAAGCAAATTCTCTTTGAGAAAACCCATTGCTATTAGTGCTGAACTAAAGGAAGTACCTCTAGATGTGGGGGAAGGCTGGACATGAAGGAAGAGACGCTTGGACCAAGAGCAGTTGACATTTTACTACCAACTAACAGCATCGGGTGCCTGCCTCACCTGCAGGCTCTGACTAATCGTGCATTTCTGATTACATAGTATCTGCATCCCTGCTAATGAGCCAATAGCCCCATAAGTTCATATGTGTGTGTGTGCAGGCCTGTGTGCGCATAGTCATTTATCAATTTATCAGAAAAAGACTGTATTAAGTGAATTTTGATGCCAGATATTTTGCTAGGTATTGGGGAACTAGAATTTTTTTTTTTTTAATGCAGACAGCCATGTCACAACCCTCATAGACATCACTACCTAGTTGGAGATACAGTAACCAAATAAACAACTAATAAAACAATTGGAAATATGTGCTGTGTGGGAAAGAAATATGGTGCTGCGATCAAGAATAGCAGCAGGGGTGGGAGTAGGGTGTGGGACTCTATAAGATACTGATCAGGGAAAACCTCCCAAAGAAAATGACATTTAAGCAGAGAATTGAAGGATAAGAAGGGATCATCCAAGTGACTTTCTTCAACCTGAGGTCAGGTAAGGGGAGTTCTGAAGGAGTTGGGGGACGGATGCCAGGGTGCTGGGAGTGCCCAGGAACCTGCTGTTCTGCCCCAGTTTTCTTTGCCTTATTCCACCCACATGACTTTCTCTCCCTTCCCGTCCCACAGCTACTAGTCCCACCTTAGTCTTTCCAGATGCCAGGGAGGGCTGTCTCTTGCCCCAGCCTTGCCCTCTTCACAGTTACTCTTTGCCTGTTCCTGTCTTCTCCTGCTACAGATCTCCTGGAACCAGGGGGTTGACTTGTGGTGGCATGAGCTTGTACAAGAAGCAGGAGATGAGTGTGAGCCCGAGTGGTGTGATGCTGAGGACCCACTCTTCATCCTGTACACCAGTGGCTCTACCGGCAAACCCAAGGCAAGTGTATATGTGTGTGTGTATACTATTTAGGGGCGAGACGTTTCTGAGAAATGTGTAATGACATTAATTTTACTCTGTAGCCTTAAGTCTCAGAAATGTTACATTATTTTTTCTAAACCAAATTAAGACACAAAATCCTCAATTACTAGGTAGTCGGAAATTCAATATTTTCATGTACCCCTCACACCAGGATAAGACCGTTTGGGTAGGCACTTTCCTGGTGCCTGGAAAAGAATGAGTCCATGGGGTTGACTTGGATGTTATTTCCCATGCTCACATGCTTTGGGTGAAGGAGAGTTTCCCTGTCAACTCAAGGCTAATGGTGGGCAGAGGGATCCTAGGACCACTTCTGGGAGCTCAGTCTTTTCCACATGCCACACAATTAGCATATAATCTGATCTTCCCAGGGCACAATGTGGGAGCTGGGCATAGGCCTCCACCAAGTGTTTCCACCCCGAAACACTTGAGCAAACTCTGACTCTTCATTTACGGTACTTGAAAGCTGTGTCACTCTACCTTCCACCCACCTATTCCTACATTCATTTCTCTGTATGCTCTAAGCTATGCTTCCAGGGGCTTGTAGGAACATAATTTTGGCCTCTCCTTCTTAGGGTTAATATAGGGATGAAGCAAGCAAAGAAGATGGTCTTTTTTTCCCTCACCGACTTACTACTCTGCCAATGTACAATGAATGTATATGTGCAAATACATAACAAGACGTGATTAGATTTGTGTCAGAAGTGTCTCCATATGAGAATGATATGGGTGCTTCAGAAAAACCATCTGAAGGTATGGATGTGATAATGTGTGCAAGAGAGATGGGATGAGGACAGGTTGAAGAGCATTGGATGCTGTGAAAGGGGTGCTGGTAGGACCAGAGTTCCCCAGGAGGGTCTTCTGCCTGCTCCCCTAAGTCTTCATTTGATGATCACTGGGGGTGTGCACAAAGCCCAACACTAAGGTTGTCTTCATCTACAGGGTGTAGTACACACAACTGGGGGCTACATGCTCTACGTGGCTACAACCTTCAAGTATGTATTTGACTTTCACTCGGAGGACGTGTTCTGGTGCACAGCAGATATTGGCTGGATCACAGGCCATTCCTACATCACTTATGGACCACTGGCTAATGGTGCCACCAGTGTTTTGGTAAGAAGGGAGCAGAGCCCCATGGAGACTTGTCTTGAGTTGGGGTGGACAAGATGATCCTGGGTAACTACCCAGGATAGTTGATCCAGAGCCAGGAGGACTTACACAACGACATATTTCCTGGACTCTGGAGAAAGAGGAGTCCTGAGGGGATTGTGTACACTGACTAGGAAGGTCTCTTAGCTTATCTAGGGAGTGAAGAAACTGGGGTTGGTCAGAAAGGACAAAATACTGAGCCTGAGGGTATGGTCAGGGAGGGATGGTGGGTTATTGGTAAAGATCAGGAATGACCAGCTTTTCATTTGGGTCAGTTTGAGGGGATCCCCACATACCCGGATGTGGGCCGCCTATGGAACATCGTGGATAAATACAAAGTGACCAAGTTCTACACGGCACCCACAGCCATCCGCCTGCTCATGAAGTTTGGAGATGAACCTGTCACCAAGTGAGAACCCACCCCTCTCCAGATGCTGCCTCATGGGTGTCCCTCAGTAATGGTGCTGACTTTCTGCCTAGTCTATTCCATTTTACTGTCCCAACACCCTGACCTAGAGTCAGGGTGGGAGCAAGAGAAGCGCCTGAGCATGTTGTCTTGGATCCCAGAGGTAATCAGAGCCTTCCTCTCTGCCCATTCCCCATTGCCCTGCCTAAGGCACAGTCGGGCATCCTTACAGGTACTAGGCACAGTGGGTGAGCCAATCAACCCTGAGGCATGGCTGTGGTACCACCGGGTAGTAGGTTCCGAGCGCTGCTCCATCGTGGACACTTTCTGGCAGACAGAGACAGTAAGTGAGGGGTCAGAGGGCTGGAACACCGGGACAGGGTTGTGGACTAGCTTAAACTCCTAATCTATGTCTTCCACAGGGTGGCCATATGCTGACCCCCCTCCCTGGTGCCACACCCATGAAGCCTGGTTCTGCTGTGAGTGAGGCTAATGTGGCTGGTTCTGGAATATGTAGAGGGTGGGGACAGGACCATTATGGAGAAAATTGGAGTATCAGAGCTTCTTGGGAGAGGTAGGAAGTTGAGTCAGATACCTCATTCCTCTTCTTGAGCCCTGCCTTCTATTTGCTTCTAGACCTTCCCGTTCTTTGGCGTAGCTCCTGCAATCCTGAATGAGTCTGGGGAAGAGCTGGAGGGTGAAGCTGAAGGTTATCTGGTGAGGCCTTCATCCGGGGGGTGGGGGGACGTTGAGTGGGGAGAAGGATACACAAAAGGGTACTGCATGTTGCTTCAAAGTTTGGAATATAATTTCCCCTGGCAGTTGCTTGGGGCTGAGGCTCCATAGTTGGGGGTCTGCCAACTATCCCCAGGGGTGATCTTTCTAGATACTTTGCCTACATCTCTGCCCTTTGGAGCATGAGCCTCCCAAGGACCCTTTTAGAGTCTTCTTCAAGACTCCAAGACAGTTTTTTAGGTCTGGAAGAATTAGTCCCAGCTCTTCCTTTGACAAGCATTCTAGACTGAAAAGAGGCTTCAGAGTGGAAAACTCACATAGACTCTGGAATCCTGGGTTCAAATCCTGGCTCTGTCTCTTCTGTGATCTCAGAAAAATTACCTAACCCTTCTGAACCTACATTTGCTTAATTGTAAAATAGGGCTAGCGTAGTACCCTTGTCTGCCACTACTGGGTTGATTACATTATATAATCCATATGAAGGGTTTAGTATAAAACCTCACAGTTAGTGCTTGATAAATGTTAGCTATTGTTGCTTTTGTACTTATAGGGACCTCAGAAGCCAACGCCCATTCTCCATACCCACTTCACTTTCCCAAGAGTAAAATGGTACCAGGGACAGAACCTGAATCCAGGCCTTCTGATTCTTAGCCTAGAGTTCTGTCTGTCTCACCAATCTGCTGCTCCAGAATGCTATCCACTGGGGCAGTAATGATTTGCTCACATGTATGCAGTAATGACTTCTCATTCATGCATCAAACTCAACTTGCTTTCTGGAGCGATTACTCAACTACACTATATGCTTAATCAGTAACCACATTGCGAGTTCATTTCCATAGATTATTTCATCCCTAGGAAGGTAGACTATTTTCTCTGATTTACAGATGAGCATCCTGAAGGTCAGAGAGGTGAAGTCACTTACCTGAGGTCACACAGGTAATAAGTGGCAGAGTTGGGGTTCTGAGCCAGGATTGTCACTCTCCAAAGCCTGTACTTTCTGGCACTCAGAATATTCCCCCGCGGGTTTGGCACAGCTATGATTGTCTTCTGGTGAGACCGTGTAGCAGATGTGACCACTAAGTCTTCTTCACTCCCCAGGTGTTCAAGCAGCCCTGGCCAGGTATCATGCGCACTGTCTATGGGAATCATGGACGCTTTGAGACCACCTACTTCAAGAAGTTCCCTGGGTACTACGTGACAGGAGATGGTGAGCCCTAGAAATACCCCTTCACCACCTCCCATTGAGACATGTCCCTTCCCCTTCCAGTCTCAGAAAGGGGCGAATTGGGAGGGGTGGGGGAAGAAGAACAGAGAGAGGAACATGTCACACATATCCAGAGAGCTTCAGAAGAGAATGTGAAACTGGAAGAGCCTCAGGATAGCACCACCTGACACCTACGTGTGAGGAAAGAGGTTCTACTTTCCTCTGCTCCTGTGTTTAAAGAGATGGTCCTATGCCAGTGTGTACTGTGAGAGGTGTGCTTCTATGTTAGGAGCCTGGGAACATGGACAATTAACTCATCCATAGGTATTTATTGACCATATCTACTATGTTCAGGCACTATTACTAGGAATAAGATAGTGACAGGCCCTGCTCTTATAGAACTTACATTCTAATGAGGAGACATAGTGACAAGGGGGTGGGTGGGAAGGAATCCAGAAAAAAACAGCTAATATTAGGTAGTGATAAGTACTATGCAAAGAAAGCAAATAAGGAAATGTAATAAATAGTGTGTGTAGGGCTGGAGTGATCAGAGAACATTTCTTGAAGTGACATTTGAGCTGAGACCTGAATGGCGAGAAAGAACCAGACATGGGAAAATCTGAAGCAAGAATGTTCTGGGCTGAGGGACAGAAACACATGGGAATTATCTGAAGTATAAAATGAAGCTGGCTTGGCTAGAATGTAGTGAGCAAATGGAAGAATAGTATAGGGTGTTGGAGAGGTAGATTATATAGCGCCTTGGGGACCATGATGAAGGTTGGAGTTTTTTTTTTCTTTTTTATCATTTTATTAGGGGCTCATACAACTCTTATCACAATCCATACACACATCAATTGTGTAAAGCGCATTTGTACATTCATTGCCCAGGTTGGAGATTATTAAAAGTACAGTGGGGATTAGGAAGGACCTGGGGGAGGAAGGGGTGGGGGAAAGGAGTGGTGAGCAAACAATGCCATAGGGAGGGGAATAACGAGGGAATTAAAAGCAACAACGAGGAGGACCTAGACATTCCGGTGTGTTGGAGTAACAGCAACCTAGCTGAGAGGCAGCAGAAGGGGCAGAAGAAGGGCAAGCATGATGGTGGGACAGGGGGAAGGTAAAAGGAAACAGAAGAAAGCTCTAAGAAGCACATTTATGGATAGAGGTATTAACATAGGTGTGGACTTATGTAAATATATGAATCCATTAAAACAGAGGTATTGGCCTATGTACAGATATATTTCATCATTTTATTGGGGGATTATACAGCTCTTATCACAATACATACATCCATCCATTTATGTCAAGCACATTTTGTACATATATTTATATGGCAATACACTGAGGAAGTGGAAGGACTTTGGGCCTTTGCTCAAGCCCTCCCTCAATGCAAGAACATTTTGTTCTAACAACCTGGCAATCTGTGATGCTCACCTGACACGATCGCTGAAGACAGAATGGGTGCATAAGCAAATGTGAAGAAAACTAATGGTGCCTGGCTATCAAAAGATATTGTGGCCAGGGTCTTAAAGGCTTGAAGATAAACAAGTGGCCATCTAGCAGAGAAGCAACAGGCCCACATGAAAGAAGCACACCAGCCTGTGCGATCATGAGGTGTTGACAGGATCAGGAAATAGGTACCAGAAGACACAAAAAAACAAAAAAACAAACATATTGTTAGAATGAGGGGAGTAAGAACAAAGACCCAAAAGACATCTGTAGACAATAGGATATCCCCTCACAGAAGGGTCACAAGGAAGGGATGAATCAATCAGGGCACAGTATAGCACTGATGAAGCACACAATATTCCTCTGGTTCCAAGGCTACCTCACCCCCCACTATCATGACGCCAGTTCTGCCTTTCAGTTCTGGCTAGGCTGGAACATTTACACTGGTGCAGATAAGAGCTCATAACACACGGAATCCAGGCTAGATAAACCCCTCAGGTACAGAAATGGGAGTAGTGATACCAGGGTATGGGAAAGAGGGGAGAAAGGGGGAGCCATTGCAATGATAGATGCATAATTCCCCCCACCCCCAGGGGGATGAGCAACAGAAATGTGGGTGAAGGCAGACAGCAGTCAGTGTAAGACATGAAAAAATTAATAATTTATAACGTGTCATGAGGGTGGGCGTGGGGGTGGAGGGAGGGAAAAGTGGACCTGATACTAAGGGCGCAAATAGGAAATAAATGTTTAGGAGTTGGGGTGGGGTGGGAAGTAAGAAAATAAATGTTTATAAAATGATGATGGCAACATTTGTACAAATATGCTTGATACAATTGATGTATGGAATATTATAAGAGTTGTAAGTGCCCCCAATAAAATGATTTTTTTAAAAAGACAATGGGGAAAACCTTTAGTGGTTTTAAGCATAGAAATACTAAGAACTGATTTACTTTTTGAAAAATAACTTAGTTTGACCTATGGAAAACAGATGTTAGGCAGATGTATTAATTATCTATTGCCATGGAACTAATTACCCCCAAAAATGGTAGGTTAACACAACAAATGTATTCTCTTATTTCTAAAGCTCACGAATATGAGTAGCTGACGGCACTGGGTGGTTCTTGCTTAGGATCTCTCATGGAACCATCAAGCTGTTGCTTGGGGCTGCAGTTATCTGATGGTTTGACTGAGGAGAGGGAGGTCCCAATTGCAAGGTTACCCACATGGTTGTTGACAGGAGCTCTCTGATCCTTGCCACATGGGTTACTCACATAGTGGCTGGGTCCTCCAGATAATGACCTGAGAGTGCACAATCAAGGCAGAAGCTGCAGACACACCATCACTTCTGCCATATTGTTGGTCACACAGACCAATCCTAGGAAGGTAAGAAAGGGCACTATGCCATGGTATGAATACCAGGAGGCAGAAATCACTGAGGCCATCTTGGGTGCTGATTACCACAGTGGGAAAGAGTGGACGTATGATCTTACCTCTGCTTCCCAGGCTGCCGGAGGGACCAGGATGGCTATTACTGGATCACTGGCAGGATTGACGACATGCTCAATGTATCTGGTGAGGACCAAGGACCACTTTCCCATCTTGTGAGCCCTGCCTTCCTGGCTACTCCCAGCCAGAGCCTTCTGAGTGCAGCAGTCCTGTCCTTTGTCCAGACCATCCGCTTACTGCCATCAAGTCGTGTCTATTCCAACTCACAGTCACCCCACAGGACACAGTAGAATGGACTCCAGGGTTTTTAAGACTAAATCTTTATGAGAGTAGAAAGCTTTCTCCCGTGAAGCAGCTTGTGGTTTCAAACTGCTGACTTTGCAACCCAAAGCATAACCCACTGGTCCACCAGGGCTCCTCCGATCATGCCTGGAGTTCAGCATTCAATCATGACCCAGGCTTTGGAGGACTGGAACACTAGGATGTGCCCAGAGGGGGGTAGGGGGAAGGGGACCAGATTGGTGGGGTAACTGGAAACCTGAGAGGAATGAATGAAGGGCCATTTCCATTTGACCAGACTAGACCTGCCTAGGGGCACCGGTGGAGCAGAGGCGGGGCTCTCTCTCATGGCACTTCCTTTCCCTTGACAAGGGCACCTACTGAGCACAGCAGAAGTGGAGTCAGCGCTCGTGGAGCATGAGGCTGTTGCGGAGGCGGCTGTGGTCGGACATCCTCATCCTGTGAAGGGCGAATGCTTATACTGCTTTGTCACCCTGTGTGATGGCCACACCTTCAGCCCCACCCTTAAGGAGGAGCTCAAGAAGCAGAGTGAGCAGGGCCTGTGGGATCTGTCCTGGGAGCTCAGTTAGCACAGCAAGATATTGGGAGGCTGGGGGAGGAGCGAGCTGCTTGGCAAACCACAGACAGATCCAGGGGCCGGGTGCCCTCTGCTCCATTCCACTGGCCTCTCCCCAATAATAGCTCACATTTCTAGAACACTTTCTCTGGGTCACCGCTGGGCTAAGCGCTTTAAATATCTTATCCCGCTGAATTCCCACAATCACCCCCAGGAAATAGATCATTCGATGAAGAAACAGGCTCAGAGAAGTTATATTCCCTGCTAATCACTGCTAGTGATTACTGCTGGTAACTCTAGTGGGCTGACTCAAGCGGCTGAGTTAGATTAAGGTACTCTGAGTACAGACACCTGTTAAAGAGAGCCAGGCAGTGAGCCAGAGGAAGACTCTGTGGGTAGGGCCTAGAAGCGACAGTAGGAAGCAAAGCCATCTATCTCTACCTTGGCTCATGGAGGCCTGCCTCCAGATGCTAAAGAAATGCTTGATGTTGCTGCTTACAGTTAGAGAAAAGATTGGCCCCATTGCCACACCGGATTACATCCAGAATGCACCTGGCCTGCCTAAAACTCGCTCAGGTATGCTCAGATACGTCCCCCTCCCCACCCCAAGAGTGGCTGAGGCCTGGGTGGTGGTGTGCGTATGCATGGGAAAACTATTGCAGGGTTGAGGGTGGTGGGGTGGTGGTGCTGTCACCAGGTAACCAGATGGCTGTGGTTCCCCCAGGGAAAATCATGAGGCGGGTGCTTCGGAAGATCGCTCAGAATGACCATGACCTGGGGGACACATCTACTGTGGCGGACCCATCTGTCATCAGCCACCTCTTCAGCCACCGATGCCTGGTCACCCAGTGAACAAGACCCTAACCTTGATCCAGGATTACCCCTGCTTGGCTCTCAAAAATGTGCCCATTCTCCCTGCCCCACCCAGGAGCACTGAGTGCTTGTGCTCACCCACACCACTTCTCTCAATCTGCTGTTTGGGACCGAGGACCAGCTTCGCCCTAGGTGGAGACAACTTCCTGTGACTGTCAGGCAGACTTGTGACAGGGCCCAGGTCAGCCTTACATTGCTGTAACCCCAGATTGCAGAGAACTCTTGGAGCCCAGAACAGGGATCTATCTGACGGTGATGTCCCCAACTCATGTTACAAGCTCGGAGGGGAGTAAAGGCCTAGAGTGAACGAAGCAGGGAGACAGTTCTGTAATCCTGTGTCAGCTCTCAGGAATGCCCTTGCATGCCCTTGGGCATGCACTTGCACTTAGAGATGCCTATTTGTGAGTCCTGGGACAATTTTTAAAAAGCGCTTTGCTGGTTCTGCTCTGGGCTTAAATTTTCTTTTGTGCCAGATGACAGTGGTTCCCCCCTTCACTCCCGGGGCTGGGAGGGTATGCTCAGTCTCTGAAGGGTTTTCAGATAGTCTGCTTCATGAAGAGAGGAGACATTGTTCTAGGACCAGAGGAGCTTGGCTCTCTTGTCCTCTGTGCACGCCTCCCCCCAGAGTCCTGCCCGTGAGACCCTTGCAGATGAAACTCTTTCCCTGCCTCAGTTGTACTCAGGCCCACTGGTTGGAGGAATAAAGTCTGTGACCTCAGGAAGAGAGTGGTTGTTTTCCTGGGCATCTGATATAGGACTGCACAGATACGGGGTTTTTTGTTGTTGTTGTTGATTAACCATCTTTTTTTTTAACATTATATTAGGGGCTCATACAACTGTTATCCCAATCCATACACACATCCATTGTGTAAAG
>NW_022109491.1:22255234-22266688 GCF_000313985.2 Echinops telfairi | reverse complement strand
AAACAGCAACAACATCAATCCACTGACGAAGAACAAATTAAAATATACCAAGCAAGAAAAACTTGTGTTTTCCAGTCTAGCCTGTTGGGGCACTAACCACTTGTATTTATCAGCCAGGCTGGCATAATAAACTATATCAGGCACCATGCCCTGTCTCCAATGTCCACCCTCAACATTCCCTAGGGATCTTGCTACTCCCCTCCCCTGCTGTTCCGCTGCACCCCCCCAGTGCCATGCCTCAGCATGACGGGGTCAGATCAGGCGCAATTCCCACACTGTGTCACTGGTGTTGTCCCCCGCAGGGCCATGGGCCAGTGAGGGGCATCACGTTTCATAGTGGGGCTGGCCATGTGGTCCTCTCTGTGGACTGGCTGCTCTATTTGGGGTCATCATCCTCAAGGCCTAGTGGGCCAGGATGTGCTCCAGTCTCTCCTCCTCCCCCGTCATCTAGATATGGTTTTTTTTCCCCCATCACAAATTAAAGGTTTGTGGCAACCCCACGGTGAGTAAATCTACAATAGCATTGCTCACTTTCTGTCTGTGTCACGATCTGGCCATCCTCATAGTATTTCAAACTTTTTTCATCACGGTATTGCACATTTAATAATTACAGTGTAGTGCAGACATAAAAAGGTGACTCACTTTATCACGATATTCGACTTTATTGAGATCTAAACCTGTGACCTCTGAGGCATGTAGCTGCTCTGACTTGGGGTGTTGGCGGGGCTGGGAAGGGGATAGAAAGAGAGTGGTTCCCCAGGTCTATCCCCATGCCTCTTTTTGAGACTTTTGGTTTGGGCAGAGATGGGCAGCCTTCACTCACAGGCCTCCTGACAAATCCTCCAGTTGAGCAGAAAACTCAAAAGCAGTTGAAGCCAGTTCACAGCCGACAGACGGGGTCCCATCACGGCTATGCTCACCCTTGCACTCCTGCCAGAGACCCTCTTTCTTCTTTTGGATTTGAAGGGAGCAACTAAGGATTGGAACTTCGGGGTCAGAGGGGCTAAGTCTAGGGAGACCATGATGCCAGTCACCTCCAAGCCACCGTGAGTGGGCTGACTCCAATGATGGCGCGTCCCCTATACACACAACCCAAGGAACCACAGAAACAGCAACATCGTTTTATTTAAGGCGGAGTTGAGAAAGGCTACGTCCTTCCACTTCAGTCCTATCCCGAGCCGGCGCTGGAACCTGCTGGCAAGGTTGATGAGGGCTGACTGGAGTGAGGCAGCGTTCATGGACCTTTACCTGAGTAGGTTCCCGTCAGCTGTGCTCACAGGCCAAGGATCTGAGGACCTCAGGATCTCATTCAAGGGAAACATAGCTTATCTGCTACTCAGATGTGGAATGGGGCAAGGTATCCAGAATTTGCCCTTCTATGAAGACTCGAGAGGCCTCTGAGGCAGAGGAGGGCGACCTCTCAGAAGGGCAGAGGGACTGTTCCTCCTTCAGGGTACGGGTTGTCCAGGACTGCCACTCCTGCTGCCACTCCACCATCAGCATGCTCAATGGCTTTGGTTCGAAGCAGGTGCCCCACGTGCTTATTCATCACAAGTGTCTTTCCTTGCCTGCAGGGATGGCAGGAGATACACAACTCTTACCTGCACTCAGAACCCGTCACAGGTCCCAGCTGAGCAAAGCATGAATGACTTAGCCTCAAGAAAATGCTAGGAGTTTGGACTCAGATTTGGGTTTGATTCCTAGCTTGGATGTTACTAGCTTGGCATCTTTGAGCATGTTACATTTTTTAAAATCTCAATTTAAAATAGGGAAAATAGAACATCTTACTTTGCAATATGGTCGTGGGAATTAAGTAAGGCTAGGACACTTGGCATGATGCTAGGTTCGCATTCTGTGCTCAGTAGCGATGAATTTCCTTTTCTACTTCCCTCAAGATGGCTAAGGTGGTGTTGGGGATGGTGGGAAGGTACAGGTAGAAATGATCAAGGTGGTGGGGGTTGGGAGCGGGCAGTGTATGGAGGGCATCTCTATCTTAGAGTCTATTTTGAAGGAAGGAGCATGAGGGACCAGGAGCTGTTGGCATACACAAGCCTGAGTCTTCTTGATTTAGCACAATCTGATCAGTAGTCCTAATGTTCAATGCAGGGGCTGGCCCCCTGAACTTGCCTACATAATGCTTTTTATGTTCTTAGGTGCTGTCCATTCCGACTCAAAAGCAACCCTCTATAACAGTAGAGCTGCCCTGTAGAGTTCCTTAAGGGCCTGAAGTCTTTATGGAAGCAGATCACCAGGTGTTTTCTTCTGCGGAAGCACTGGTCGGTTCAAACTGCTGATTGATCCACTACCAGGGCTCCTAGGCCAGGGTTGGTTGAGGGTGGGGGTGGTGTGTGTGTATGTGTGCTGAAATTTCCTTTCAGGTGTATCTCATGTGGCCTTCAGTTGCTAATTCTGTGAGGTCACGGGTCATTGGTCTCATTTGATAGAAAAAGAAACAGGTATGACAGCCAAGGACTGGCAGAGCTGGGCCTGCCTCCAGGATTCAATCAGTCCAGTGCTCCTTCCAGGCTGGCTTGCTTGGCATTCTGGCTAGGAGGTAATCGGAAGAGCCCCTCTGACTGCTCACCTGACATACACCCCAAAGATGCCCAGCTCTGAGATGCACTGGACCACTCGGGCAGGGCTGCCAGGCCGTAGCAGGCAATTCCCAAAAGGCTCAGGTTCGATCTTCTCCATGAGGATATAGGAGGCTCTCTCCTCACTGTCCTTCAGCCGCTGCAGTGTCTGCACCATCTCTTCTCCGTATAGGTTGTTACCTGCAAATGCACTGGCTAGTTACTCTGGACCCTCTGTGTGCCCCCCCTCAACTGATGTCCTCACTTCTGGGGGTCATGTGGGCAAGCCTGAGTGGGCTATTTGTCAGAAGCCTCCTTCCCAACATCAGCTCAATGAGGGCAGTGCCAGCCTGATGACCAAGGACAGAGTGTCAGCCTTGGCAGGAGAGCCCTTACTCACCCATGTGCACGTCCACACTGTTCCGCCCTGGTTGTCCTAGCTGTGTGATTTTCCACCACCGGCTCTTAAGTGTTGGGGTTCCATAAGAACCTCATTCTCCGTAGACACACATTTCCCCAGCGAGAGCGCTCTTCCATGCCCAAGGCTCCAGCTATATGAACTCCCAGATCGCCATCTCAAGCTCCCTGCTCTAGACATCATGTGGATGCCCACAGACCCGCAACAAACTCCAAGTGCCCAAGCAGAGTTCATTACTTCTGCTTCACCCCGTCCTTCCCGGAGCTTCCCAATTCCAATCAGGTGGAAGGCATCTCAGCGTCATTGTTAACTCCTATCTCTGTTCTCTCGGGTTCGCTGTCAGTCACTACCTCAAACCGCTTTCTCCACACGGTGATAGCCCTTGCTCAGGTCTCTTTCTTTACGGCTCTTCTGAACAGCCAGCCTTCTCCGTGGTCTCTCACCAATGTTGCCCATAGTCCAGGCCACACTTTACTGAAACATGGGCCCTGGATGGCACCCTTCCTTCATAAAAATTCCTTGGTGGCTTCCTACTATCCTCAGAATAAAGCCCAGTTTCCTCACTTCTATTAATGCCTTTTATAAACAAGGGCCAAACCATCTTGCCTAGCCCCAATCATTGCATCCACGCTCACTAGTTACTCATTAATCTCCAAGCTGTGGTGGGTCCTTCTGTATGGATGCTCTTCCTGGGTTGTTGTTTTTTGTACCCGGGAAATTCCTGCCCATCCCTTAAGAGCAAGATGAAAATAATAATCCCTTCTGGACTCAAGGGGCTTTAGATTAGGCAGGAAGACAGATAAATGTTCCATGCAATCTCTGATTATTTCCCCACTCCCCACCAGGCCCCCACAGGCTCAAGCTAAACTTGGCCAAATCGCCCTGTACGCCTCAACATAGGCTACTGGGTCTGCTGGGACATTGACCAAGGTGTGGGCCTTCCTCTTGTATCTCCCCAGAGCAAGGCTGTGCCCATAGCAAGTGCCAGTCAGCGCTGGTGACGGCCTCTGGTCCCCTCTCCCTGAGCAGCCTTGCACAGGGTGATACTCACCTCCTCCCTCTCTCTGGGGCTTCAGCACAAACCGGTTGGGAGCGGCAAGGGCCTCAGCGATTACCCGGTCCCCTTCTTCACCCTGGTGGGAGGCAAGCAAGCCGTCACCAGCAGTCTTAAAGCCAAAGAGGCAAGAGCAGATGCGGGACAACCATAAGCCCTTTCAGGCTGGGTGCTACTCTCTGGATATGACCCCCATCCCGCTCCCTGCGAGAGGAACAGGTCTGTGAGAACAGGCCTTTCTCTGGCAACCACTCAGGGCTCTGCAGCAGCAGACCTGTAAGGTGCAGCGGTTTCCCTTCCTGTCTGCACCAGTCCCTTCCCTTAGTTACCATGCGTACCCCCATCATCCAGTCAAGAGGATGCCCCCGCCCACCTTAGGCCTCTAATGGTCCTCACAGAGGATCTCTGACCACATCCAGCCCCAGCACATTGGCCTCCATGGGCTGCCTCCGAAGAGGCCTGCAGTAGGAGAAACGGGCTGCCCACACACCATGTCCAGTGAGTAGAGGCCAGCAAAGGTGGCACGGAGGCGGGCCACAGCCTCAGGCTGGCCAGGTAGCAGCATCTCCAGCACACCTGTCCGGCTCAGCTCCTGCTGCACCTTCTTAGTCCCAGCCAGTTGGGTGGCAATGTCCGGACACTTGACGGCACATGATCTCTCCAGCAGCAGACGTGCTGCCCAGTTCTACACAGGGACGAAGGCAAAAGGAATTTGACTTTTATTTTAATTTCACCTTTTATCCCCAGGGTTTCCCCGGGATACTATACTACCTGTGTGAGGCAGGTGTGATTCCCTCCTTGTCTACAGAGTTCTTGCCTTCGGAGAGCCCTACTTCTAGCGCCCTGGCACAGAACTAAACTTGAAGGCAGGACATGATCAAAGGCTTCAGAGCATAGAGAAACCGAGGAAGAGGTCTGAAGGTGGGCCACTAGCTTATGAACTCAGCTTCCCAGCGTTCTCCAAAGTAAATCCCAACTCCTGACCACGGCCTATAGGATAGGCCTCTGTCTACTTCTTCAACCTCGCCTGCCACCCTCCAGCCCCCGCATCTGGGTTCCAGCCACATGGCCTGTCTGTCCTCCCAGGCACAGCCCCATTCCCTCCACAGGGCCTGCATGCATGCTGCTTTTCCCACTGCCTGGAATGCTTTCATAGTTCCCCGTGATGGCTGGATCCTATTTATCCTTATGCCTTGCCTCAAAGTCATTCTCCAAGAAGCCGTCTCTGAACCCTATTTAATGCAGGTTTCCCATACGTCTCATTTCACTCTGTAGTTTCATTCCCTAGCTGGCAAAAACAAACAAACACACACCCAAACAAACAAAACCCCACAAACAGTGAAACTTATTTTTCTTTTTTAACTTTCTGACATCCATCCCCCTGACCAGACTGTCGTCAGCTTTATCAGGGCGGATGGACAGACGGACTCACTGCCATCAAGTCCATTCTGATACAAATGCCCCTGTAGGACAGAGTAGAGCTGCCCTGTGGATTTGTGAGGCTTTGTGAACCTTTATAAGTGTAGACAGCCTCAGCTTTCTCCCTCAGAGTGGCTCGTGGGTTTTTTTAGTGGTGGCTCAAGGTGCCTAACATAGTGTCTGGCATTTTGTAGGTGCTCAATCTGTTGTGGGTTTGAATGAAGTGAAATTGGAGTGAGGTCTTGAAAACAGGTGCAGCTCAAGGTAGCACAACAATAGACATAAGGGCCGCAGGTGCATAATCACAGGATGAATGGGTTGGTGTGTCCAGAATTCAGGTGTGTGTGAAGCAGGGCGCAGCAGGGGATCACATCTCACAGCTCTGGTCCTCCTCCTCAGGCACTATGGGAATGGTCTATACTTGCCTTCTACCCCCAGTAGGATCTAGGCTGCAGCCGAAGGAGCAAAGCTCGATCCCCATGCTGGCCTGCCTTTGATACACTTGGTGCCCCTTTGCCTGATTTCCAGTTATAGCTCAGCCACCTGACAACTGGACTGGTGTTCCAGGAAGTGTCCCTGCCGGGACATCAGAAAGGAACCCAGAGAACACCCCATTGTGAAAGAGAGAGAAAGCAAAACCCAGACGGGATTAGGGACTTACTCATGGTCAAGTCTTGCAAACCTGACCCCCTTGTTCCCAACCTGAGGAGCCCCGGTGGTGCAGTGGCTACACCAGGTCACAGTTCAAAACCAGTCATTCCACAGTAGAAAGATGGGGCTTTCTACTCCCATAAAGAGCTACTGTCTTGGGAACTCACAGTTCTACCTTCCTAGAAGGTCGCTCTGAGTCAGAGTCGACTTGACGGCAGTGAGTTTGGTTTCAGTCAGGTTGCAAACCTTCTCTTCTTGTCAGCACCACCTTGTTTCTCTTGGTAACTTTCCTTTGGCCTCTTGCCTCCAGCCCCACTGACCTAGGACCTGGAGCTCGTTTCCCCACTGGACAACTTCTCTCTGCTCCAGTCAGCGCGTTCACACCACTGCTCAAGATTTCGGTACCTCATCGAGCGAAGCTTTAGGGAGAATTCTAGATTGAACGAAGTGTATTCCCTCATTTTGTAAAATGTCATTCCCTTAGCTAAGCTGGTGAAGCTGAGTTCCAGAGAGGACTCTGATCACAGAGACGGAGTTTCATGACCCCCAGCCTCCGACTCCTAAAACTTTCCAATTAATTTCTTCCTTGACCTTCCACTAACAGAGAACAGGACGTTGTGGGCATGGTGGGACATTTGGGGAGAATGGTGTGCTGGGGAAGCCACTGGACTAAGGGTCAGAGAGCCTGGCAACTCCCTGTGGGACCTGGCATCTCTCCAAACTTTAGTGTTGCCATCTGTATAATGGAGATCATTGTAGACCTCAGGGAGTGATGATAAGGAATACATGAAATTATGGATGTGGAGAGTAACTTGAAACTACCTGGTAGGGTAGTAAGCTAAAGTGCTATAATCATTAATGTCCTTATCGTGAATGAGCTAGATGGTTAAAAAAACAAAACAAAAAACAACTTTCTGCCACAGATAAAGGATCAGCAAGCATGGAGGGGAAGAAAATGGCCAGTGGTGTGCTATAGTTGGCATCTCTTCCCAACTCTGCTCGGGGATGATAATTGGGGGCACTTGAGATTGACCACAGTGGGAGTATTTCCATCATAAAAATCCACAAGTGCTCCCCACGGGGGCTGTTCCCCCTCAGAGGGACAGACAGTAGCATTCAGCACCCTACCACTGGAAAGAGTGTGAGCGGCCTGAGTCCCTTGGATTCCTGAGGAGTCAAGATTCTGAAAGACAGTGTTGTTTGTGGAGAGTGAGAGGTAGGAAAAAAACGTGCAAGACAACAGGACGTTTGAGCAACAAGTTCCCTGAAGGGAAACTGAAGCCAGGGCCCAGGGAGAATCCCAGGTTGTTGTGACGCCTGAGTTGGGTCTCTCTAGCGCGCTGGCACATCCCAGAGGGCAAAAGAATGGTCTAATGTTCACTAGCCATTCGAGAGATGCAAATCACAAGACTGATGAGATACCGCCGCTTACCAGCATTGACAGCAGAGTTCAGAAAGGATAAAACAGGAACCAACCAATGCCTGCAGGATGCGGAGAGAGTGGAGCTCTCCAGTACTGCTGGGGGCACTGTAAACTGTACGGCCACTGTGCTTCTGCGAACAGCTGGGAATAGAAATACTATACCACCCAGCAAGTGTGCTACTTGGTAGGGAGCCTAGAGAAACAAAGTCATGTTCACTGCAGCTCTGTTCACAACAGCAAGAAGTTGGAAGACAGCCTACATGCTCATCGGGGGCCAATGCACAACTAAACTTTGGTATGTCCACACAAGGCAGCGCTACGTATCGCTTAAGATTGATGATGAAACTGAGACACTTCAGGACACGGATGGATTTGGAGAACATGATGCTGGGTGAAGTTAGTCGATCACAAAGGGGCAAATGTGCAAGACTGTGGTTACAAAGGAAAAACATCAAGATAAAGGTTTTCATAGCAAAAGAAAGCCTTTGAGGGTTACCAGGGGTAAGAGGGAAACAGAAGGGCAAGTAATGGGTTAGAGGTAGACAGATGTTAACTTGGGAGAAGGGGAAGAGAGAGAAGAGGGGGAAGTGGGGAGAGGCAGGGCAAGCTATTGGGAGGTTTGATAAGTTGTTTAAGTTGCTGGGGGAAAAATGGTCTGAAATGTAAACCAACTCAAATCAATCTCTCTCTCTCTACATACATGCGCGTGCACGTGCGCGCGCGCGCGCGCACACAGACACACACACACACACACATGACTGGTCAAACAAAATACCAACCTGTGGACTATACTGACTCGGCATGTAGCCATCTCGGAAGTACACCACAGCAACTTCCTGGCCATCCCTGGAATACACAATGGAAACAGCTGTATCAAACTATCACGGAAGTGTTCGGTGGTTCAGTCAGCTCCTGGGTGCATCCGAATAACCTCGGCCCCTTTGAAAGTCAGTCCAGAATGGGAGTAGGGACAGGAGGTCGTTGGAATCAGTAGAAGTAGGTAACTGCCCCATGGAGGTGTGCAGGAAGGGGTGTCAAGACTGCTGAAGAAAGCTGCTTTTGAATTGTGAAGATCTCAAGGTATTCTAGGAAGGTCAATGAGACCTTTAGAAGGCATTCCAGAAGGGCAACCAGCTGGTAATCGGAATTGAAGTAGGTAAATTTAGCCCCCCACCCTTCCTACACACACACACATACAAACTCCACTGCCATCAAGTTGATTCTGCTTCATAATGACCCTTTTTTGGGGTTTCTCAGGCTGCAAAGCCTTACAGGAGCAAGAGCCTCATCTGTCTCCTGCAGAGTGGTAGGTGAGTTTGAACCACCCCCCTTACGGTTAGCAGTTCAGCATTTACCTGACAGCACTACCAGTGTCCCTTACATTCAAACAGTGGGATAATTACTGAACATCAGAAAAATACTGCCATATTTAGCAAAAACAAGCGGGAAAGGTGATTCCAAATGATGAGTGCCTAAGTAAGAGAGCAGTTTGAAACCACCAGCTGCTGCAAGGGAGAAAGATGGAATTTTCTATTCCCATAAAGAGTTACAGTCTCGGGAGCTCCCAGGGGCAGTTCAACCCTGTCCTGTAGGGTCACTACGAGTCGGCATCAACTCGAGGGCAGTGAGTTCGGTTTTTAAATTAAGACACGGACTATTTTTTTAAACTTCTTCCCCTTTTCTTTTGACTGAGCCTGATTTATCTATTGGAACTGGAAAAGAAAATAACCAGCTTGTTTGGATAGGATAAAAACACTGCTTAAACATAGCAAGTGAGATTGTGGGACTGCGTGCAGGTAGTTCACAGGGCAATACGACCAGAAGCCGTGGCCTCAAGGCCACCTTGTGGTCCCTGGAGGGGAGAGGCGGGGAGAGCCAAGACTCGAACACCAACTAGGGCCCCATGAGTCTTGCCTGACCTCCGAGTGTGACACCTAGATCAATCACCAAATGAGCCGACTGCCCCTCTTCCTTCCTGACTGCCCAGCTCAACAGCTCAGGCTGGACTTGACCAAGAAGGTCAATCAAACTTTGGCAGCCTGGGCACACATAAAAACCAAGGTTACTGGTAAGAATGCCCTTATCCAGATGCCCATAGCTCATCGATGCAGCCCCTCAGAAGCTGGCCTTGGCTGGCCTGCTCCAGCATTTCCGGGGCAGACTATTTCCGAACTCAGACCTGCCATCCTGAGAGAAGAAAACAAGTTATCACATCTCCCAGTGGATAGAACCATTTGAGGAAGAGGGTAGCAGGCAGGAAGAGGGAATGTTCCCTGACCACTTACATAAACAGTCTTCGGTCTTGGTCCAGAGAGCCCCTCTCAGCGACATCTTTGAAGCTTCGCCGGATTACGTGAATGCTCCTAGGACGAGTTGGCAGGGGACAGTGGCAGTTTTGTTTGTTCTGAATGCCCTTACCCAAGCCTAGGGTTACCCCTGGGGCCACCCCTCCCTCCCTTACTTGGCCAGAAGCTCGTTCTCCACGGCACGCTGGTCAAACACGTTCCTTTCCTTCTCTTGAGCAATCAGCAGCACCAGGGCACTGGGGAGAGAGCACGGGCCTGAGGCTGGGCCTCAGCCTCTTCCACTCCCTGGAGGAAGGAGCTGCTTGGCTCCAGCTCACATGGCCTCCAGCACGTGGCCTGAAAATCGGGAAACTAGGGGAAATGGAGTTGGCCCTGCTCCTCCAGCAGGTCAATCTGGTTATGTCCACTTTCTGCTCCAATTAAATGCAAGATTGAAAACCATCACAAAACCCCAAGAGAACGTGTTCTTAGAGTTTCACATACTGATTCTAAAACCTGCCACGGGAATAAACAGGTGGGAGTCAGGAACTCTCCCTTCTAGAAAGAGCAAGGGTGGCCGGTGGGGATTTGAAGACCCTGTCACTGCGTTGTCCACTGTAGACTAAGTGTGGTGCTGGCAGGAGCCGTTCGAAGAGCCTCTTGGAGCCCTACAGAAGCCAGTACAGGGAGATGGATGGTAGCTCCCAGGACCCCCGCCATTCCTGCCAAGTACATAGGGTTGGGTCGGATCTGCTGGTGGGGACAGGATCACTGGGGCTTCCCTGGTTGCTTCGCCACTACTTGGCTACATTTTTCTTAAAGGAGGAGGGATATAGGCCCTCAGAGAAATGCTTTTGGGCAGAGAACTGAACTGTCTGTGGGTGACCGGCTGAGCTATTTTCAGTCCTCAACCACAGACTCCCGAGCACCACTGCCCAGCTGCACCGTTTCCAGTTTTCTTGAAGCGGCATGGTTCATTGCCTGTGGCTTTTTGCTGAGATTCTGGGAGGCCCAGATTTTGGCCGAGGATGCTAAGTGGGGTTCCTTGCCTCTCCTTGGTTTGCCTCCGCTTCTCCTCATCTCAGCTGGACCCTGTCTGCCTGACTCCTCTCTAAGGAGTCCTAGAACAGGTCGGCGCCAGCCTGCGTGCTACCTCAGAAGGGTCAGGAGAGACATGAAGCGAAGTCTTGGGTGGGAGCTGGGAATCCAAGAGACCAGCTAGAAACAGTGCTCTCAAGCCAATTGATGCTGAGAGTCCTGAGGGCCTTGGGCTTCACTTTGCAGCTGGATCTGCTCGCTCTTGGGTCGGGATGTGTTTGGGTGGGTGGGTGGCACCTGGCCCAGCTCCAAGAAGAGGCAGAGAAGGGAGGCTGGATGTATTAGGTCAAAGTGGCACCTCACGCTCTGGGTAATTAAGTCAGCTTGCTACCGGGCCAAACACTCCCCACCAGGCCAGAAAGCAAGAAGTCCACTCCTCTGCCTTCAGTTTTGGGAAGGTTGGCAGCTAAGGAAGGTGAAGTGGCAGTCACATGCTGGACTGGATCCCACTCCTGGCTCTGCCAGTGCCTCGTGCTGCATCCTTGGGCAAGTCCAGTTCCTTCTTTGGGCCCTGAGTCCCCATTCAAAATAAA
>NW_022109491.1:22196225-22254654 GCF_000313985.2 Echinops telfairi | reverse complement strand
GAAAAAAATAAAATAAAGGGGTTAAACAGTAGTTCCCAGACTTTTACCATCAAAATATCCTTTCCAACCACAAACCTTAGTTTTTCAAAGAACGTGGCAAAGTTGAAATCCTAACTTATTTTCCAGTCTGCTTTTAGAAGCCTAGGATGATGGATGACGAAATTTGGTTGCTCTATAAATGCTTGCACTTGAGTTTTCCAATCCACTCGGCCTCTAGGAGGCAGAGCAGTATCACGGAGAATTCAAACGTTAGCGACAGACAGACAGGAATATCTGCACGTACTGGCTGTGGGACTTCAGGCAAGTTCTTCAACCTCCCTGAGCCTCAGGCGGCTTTTGTAAAAGAAAACTAGTACTTGTTACATGCCAGCTGGTATTCTTGTGAGGATGGTGCAGGCCCGGGCAGTCTCTCAACCTGTTGTCCATGGGGTCGCTGAGAGCTGAAACCAGCTCGATGGCACGCGACAGTAACAACCTTATGATTGTGAATGTTCTATTAGAAAGCATCCGTGGCAATTGTCATCCTTTTTTTAAAATTTGGCTATCATTTATTTTTCATATCCATGATCTCATGTAATGATCACTACGACTCTCTTTTTGGTTCCTGGGTGGCACAAATGGCTAGAGCTCAATGATGAACCTAGCGGTTGGTGGTTTGAACCCACTTAGTGGTGCTGTGGTAGAAAGACCTGGTGATTTGCCTCCATCAAGTTTACAGTCAAGAAAGCCCTATGGGGCAGCTCTACTCTGGAACACACAGGGTCCCCAGGAGTCAGTATCTACTGGCGGGCAATGGTTTGCCACTCTTTGCAGTATTATTATCACACCCTCAGCACAACGAGGACGTGGAAACTCAGAGGAAAGGGCCAAGGTGGCCCGGTGCTGGCGCCAACTCCACCGAAGAACCCGACTCTCAGCATTGTGCTTGGGCTTTAGCCATCAACGCAGCTACGGTGTCAATCCATCTTGATACGGACCATCCTCTTTTTCGCTGCCCTGGAGCTTTAGCAGGAAGCTCCAAACTCCACTAAGATCATTGGCACTGGAAAGCGTAAGCTTTCATGGTTTGAAAAAGTCCCTGGCTCCCTAATGATACCCGGTAAATAGGAAGTGGCTGCGTCCACAAGGGCTGAACTCAGTGCAGGTGACTGCAGCCCCAGTCTAGCCCCCTTACTTGGCTGAGCCGTAGAGCTCCCAGGCTTTGGCGATCCCTAGGGCCAGCCCCTTGCTGGGATGATTGGAGAGGATCTGGGTAGCTTCTTTGGTCTTCCTTAGGACGTTGAGAACGTGTCTGTTGGGAAGAGAGAGCTGTTTGGTCATCGGTGGACCTGCGTGAGCCCTGTGCCTGTGACCTCATGGCCACTTGCAGGAACATCACTGTGAGAATCAGCTGAGCACTAGGAATGCACCTTCCTAGCCTGCTCCTGGAGGATCCGCCTCCCGCTGGAATCTGCTAGGAGCCCTAAGCCCAGCATTAGGGTGCCAGGGGAATATACCCAGGGGAGCCTTGAGGTCCTGTGACTATCCCAGCTTCCCAATGAGCGGGAGCGCTGGCCCCTGGGTGCTCACTAGACTCTTGCCACGGACCATGGGGAATCACAGCTCTTTGGTGCATGACAGCAGGCCAGAGGTGGCCTGGGCTGTGGCTCAGCCCTCAGGTGGGCCAGGGTCAGCATCCCTCCTGCCCTGGGAGTCAGACCTCCTCTCAGGCCCCCCAACACTTCTAGCTCTTTCCACCTTGGGTCCTCACCGATACTGTTCCCTCTGACTGGAACACTAGCTCGAACAATGACGGGGCACAACTAGATGCACCCCGAGGTCCCTTCTCTCCTGGACATGCCAAAGTGGAGAGTGTGCTGCCAAGGGGAACCCCTGACCTGGGACTCAAGAAGGCATAGTCTGAGTTGAAGATCCCTGGCCCAGCTTGTGACTATAGGCCCTGCTGCCCAACGGACCCACCGGTGCACAGCCGGGGTCCGGGAGGCCAAGCCCCCAAAGCTGGCAGAGATGGTGTTGATTTCAATCTGTTTCAGGGCTGGGGAGCCATCAGCACTGCGCTGGAACATGTAGTCAGAGCGGTTCAGGCCCAGGAACACAGTCTGTAGGGGGAAAGTGCACGCTGAGAACACCTCCACAAAGGCTGATTCAGGGGGTTGTGAGGTGGGGCGGCTGGCCACAGAGCAGGCAACGTGGCCCTGGATAGCACTCCCACACCCAGGGAAACGCATTCTCTGGGTCACCCCAGGATTGGTCTCTGATGTACAAACCCGGAGGGACCCAGTAGTAAGCAGCAGACTCCCATTAGCTCTGGACCTGGGCCAAATTTTGGTTAAAAAATGGAAATGGGAAGGGCCGGTCCCAGACGATGGTAGGAGAGCTCACCTGGGCAATGCCCTCCTTTAGGACTTGCTTGTAGATGTCAAAGAGGCGCGCAGTGAAGTCATCCCTTTTGATGGTGCTGCAGGAGGGGACAGGTCACATTTTCCAAGTTTCATGGGCCCTTAAATGTCAAGGGGTTCTACTCTCTCCATTGACTATTCAATTCTCTCCGGATCTCCCAGCCAAAGGCTGAATACTCACTCCTCCCACGCCCCATACAGGCATGGTAGAGAATAGTAAATAAGGACCCAGCGCAGGAGCCCGATGACCTGGGTTCAAATCCCAGTTCTCCCACTCACTACCAGGCAACACCAGAGTCCCTTCCCTGGCTCTCTCCGCAGCTTGGTTTGTCCGTATGTAAAGTGGAGCAGAAAATCATCGGATTTATAGCACTGAGTTGTGAAGATGGAATACCACATGTAACAATGAAACATAGCTCTTAGTCCTGAGAAGAACTAAAAAATGGCACGCGATAGCCTCCAGACTATTTTATACTGTGAGAGCTCTGGTGGTTGGCAAGCTTTCTGACTGACCTAACTCTCAGTAGCTTCCCTGAAACCCGGGACCTCCCAGGACAAGACAACCCCCAGCCCCAACACCTACCTCTACAGATTAGAGGCTAGCAGAAGCCCCAATGGGGTTTTTCTGATCTAATGGAATATCCTGTTTCATTTTGTATTTTTAGCAACCATTCCTCATGATGTGCTTTCCTCAGTGAAGCCATCCCTGTCTGGGCCAGGTTCCCCTGCGGTGTCTTTTCAGACCTCTGTGGGCCTTTACAGCACTGACCACAGCTCCAGTTTTCCCTTTTGTGTGTGTGCTGATGGGAGTTTTCTCTCCCACGTGACCACGTGATTATACATAGCGCGAAGACACGGCCACGTGCGTCTGTACTGCTCGTTATCACTGACGGACGGTCCTGTACACGGCTTGGGCACTGATTCCCAAAGTGGGCGATACCACCCCCTAGGGGCACTGGAAGGAGGGGCGGGGGTGGGCGCAGGGGCTAGAAAAGCAGATAGCTACACTTTATCCTGGATGATGGACTACAGTACAAACATTTTTCATTACAAGGAAGTATTGAGGAATTATTTTTCTGAAAGGAGGCAACAGGCCCAATGAGTTTGGGTGCCTCTGTGGAGTGGGAGGGGCCGCGTGGCAGGGGTTCATCCAGTATGGTTTGGGGGCTCTTCACGAAGAGAAGCAGGGAGACAGGGCTCACAGGCAACTACCACCCCAGGGGTTGCCTCAGGCTTCAGGGGGGACCCCTGCACAGCTGATGTAGCCCACCGTGGCCCAGTCCAGGAGCCAAGTAGCTCAGGTCTGCCCCCCAGCCAGCTCTTCCGGGGGTCCTTTCCAACGTTCCAGGATCCCTGGTGGCACTGTGGGTTAGGCACCAGCCATGAACTACCTAGGTTGAACGTTCGAACCCACCAGCCACGTGGGAGAGAGGCGGCGGGCTGCTCCGGGTAGGAGTTAACACTTTCGGAAAGCCGACTAGGGTTGCTAGAGTCCGTGGGCCTCTCGGAGCACAGGAGCGTCCTCCCTGCGGGTGTGGAAACCCACGCTGCCCTTTCGGAGGTGGCTCCTTTCCGAGCCTGGACTTCCGGCTGCTGTTCTAGCCCTGTGTCCCACCCCACCCCACCCCCCTGCTCTTCTCCCTCAGGAGCTGCTGTGTCCGAGGAGGGAGGAGCAAGGCAGGTGGACATGGGCCCCACTTCCCTGCTTGTCCCCGAAGGTCAGCAGCTGTCCCCCTGAAATGAGGAGACCGAAGAACAATGCCTGGAATGCCTGACTCTCTGAGAACCGGTCTGTCAGCCTGCCTGCCAGAGCTGATCAACTACATGCTGGCCCTTAAACCTTGCTGCTGCAGCATGGACCCCTCTCCCCACTTACTCCGGACCCGAAACAAAGCCTGCAGTTTCTCTGGGCTACTTGCTAGACCATGGGACTTCGCCCCGGAGCTCCCCACTAATAAAGCTATTTCCGATTCTGCTCTCCCTTTGTCCTTTCAGTTATCTTTATCCGTCTCCCCATGCCTCAGTTTACCTCTCACTCGTCCCATGCCTCAGTTTACCTTTCAGTGGGGGGCGATAGATGGGGCTGTGGGGGGTGGGGTAGGGGAAGGGAGAGGTCACGTTAAGGAAGCATTTTTGGATAAAGGTCACAAGCCAGCCTACTCCCATTTTCCATCATCCAGAGCACTCGGCACCAATGTCGGCCTCCTTAAGGCAAGACAGAGAGGGTAGGTGCTGGGCTCCCCATTCACAACCAACTGCTCCCAGTCAGCCTCACGCCAGGTACCATTGTGTCCTTTCCTATCCACTTACACGCCCAGGGACACGTTACCTTTTCAAAAGGTCTTGTCTCTAACTAAAGTGTGTGCATATGTTTACATTTTGAAAAACTGAAAGCATTGATACGCAATGCGTCTGAAGGTGAAAGGAAGGAAAAAGGAAAAGAAAAACAGCCCCAGGGGGAAAGGACGGAGAGGCTGGAAGGAGGCGGTGACTCACTTCAGAGTTCTGCTGCTTCCTGCCCTGGCTGTGGCCCGTCTATACCTGCAGGTGAGAGGCCCGAGGTGGCAGGAAGGAATCAATCCCTGCGCAGGGCAAGGTGTAGGAATGCTGACAAACCCAGGGACACTTCCTGCCTGTGCCTTTCTCTTTGGAATGAGGAAGCGTCTTGGACTGACCTTCCCTCGTTCCAAATGGAAACTCCAGTCTTCAAAGCGGAGGGCCATGAAGCACAGGATCCCGGAAGGCCAGAGCTGGAAGGCAGCCAAGTGAGGCTGACCTCTCCATTGCACACAAGAAGAAAGGGCGGGCCACAACAGGAAGAAACCAGGATTACAGACTCGCTCTCCTGGCTCCTGGTCTACTGCTTCACCGCCTTCTCTCTCTGACAGGGCTCCGGCCCCGCCAAGTCAGCTGTCATGGTCCCAGCCAGTCCCTTGGTTCTGGTGGCTCCCAGCGCCCTGTACCTGGACAGCGTTTGCTCCAGAAAGGCGGTGTTCTGGCTGACGGCATCCACCAGCAGGTTGAAGTCCATCTGCACGGCATAGGCCTGCTCCAGTAGGGCACTGGGGACCAGGGAGGGGAACAGCGTGAATGGGGCATAGCTCACCACCTGGTCGAGAGAGAGGACGACAGGGGTGGAACTCCTGTGACTGCTGTAACCGTGCCCTGGTGGAAAGCTTGGCCTACGTTTACTGAGGTCACATAACTGCAGAATAGTGGTTACGGGGGCGGAACAGGATGAGGAAAGATTACAAAAAGACCTTTTGGACTCTGGGGCGTTTTACCTCTTGGCATATTAAACAAAAACAATTCAGAAAAACACTAAAGCCAAATTATTAGAGATGGAAATGGCAGAGAAACCAAAGTGTGTGCATGTTTTAATAACAATGGAAAAAAAAACCAGCAACAAAGCAAAACACAAGAAGTGATGCAAGGTGCTATTTTAAATACATAAAGCCATCATTTAATTCTATGAGGAAGATACTATTATCATCCATATTTGACACATACTTAAGACTCAGGTTGTCCAAAGACACACATATATCTATATATTTTTGTGTACATATGTACACACACACATGCATACATATACAGCTGGTGAGTGGAACTGGGTTTGAACCAGCATGGTAGCTACATAACAGATACCATGTACATGCCTGCAGACACACACTCACACATAGCCCTGAGGTGGCTGATATCCGACTGTAGGCCCTCTTCCATGTCAGGAGCTCACACCTGTGCCCTAGCCCTGTGGTGAGGGAGGGAGCAGGGGCTGCTGTCAGGACTGTAGCAGAAGTGTCCTCTGGCCCCTGAGTAGAAGCCAGGAGAGGTCCCTCCACCCCCAGCCCGTGTTGGAGATGGTGGTCCAGGTTCAACTGTACTCCCGTTTCTTTGGACTTTGGCACAGTGAGAAACCCAAAGACCATCTAGGATACTGTTTCAAATTGGCGAGCTTCTCACCAATAACTAGATCTTGATGAACTGGTGACTTGTAAATCTTGGAGTGACTATCAGCTTGCCATTGTGGTAGTCCACGTCTATGGGACAAAAACTGAGCAGAGCCCAAACAAAGAAACTGCATTCAAAAACAAACAGAAGACTATACAGTGAGAAGGGTTGAAGGATACATTCAAAGAAGTAGAAGCAAGGGGTACCTAGGGTAAACACATTCAAAATGATGGTAGGTAATTCCCCACTCACCCTCCTCGGCATTTGCTTTACGGTACAACAGAGGAGGCTGTTTGGGAGAGTGTGGTGTGTGGTTTATTCTGCCTGAGACTTTATGCGTTAGACTGGGGATGACTGCAGAGTCTGCAAGGAGTGACCGAACACCCCGGGTACACCTAGGGGTGACCACTGTCCTTGCCTTGACCATTCCAGAGATCTGCCTCTTCTAACAAGACCCATTTGGTCTGAATCATTTTGCTGCTAAGACTTCTTTCTGACTCTGCTCTCTGCTCCTCGGGACTCATATGGCCACCTGAAGTGGGGGTCAGTAGGAGAGAGTTCATACAACTGCTCCCCACTTGTCCATTGGGTGAAGGTTGACACACCATCGTCTCACTTTGGATAGAGATGTGTAAACAAGACCGATATTCTTCGACTGTAAGAAAAACTATAGCATCTGCATGACAGAAAAGGCTCTGCTTCATAGTCGGGAAAACTACCGGGAGTGGCCGGGATGGCGGCACCTAATGCTTAGTGCTTTTTCATTTTAATCATTTTATTAGGGGCTCATACAACTCTTATCACAATCCATACATACATCAATTGTGTCCAGCACATTCGTACATATGTTACCATCATCATCCTCAAAACACCTGCTTTCTACTTGAGCCCTTGGCATCAGCTCCTCATTTGCTTAATGCTTTTAAAGAGGGCGGCCAACTCCGCTCCAGCCCATTGGTGCCAGCCAGAAAAGAGGGTCAACTTGCCAGATGAGCTGGCTTTTCCCAAAGACGTAGCACATCTAGCTGCATGTTTGTTTGTTTGTTTTCCCCCAACAGTTGTATTGGCGTAAAATTCATGTATCATACAATTCAATTGTCGGATTACACCGAGAAGAGTTGTGCGCATCTACATGTTTTGGGGCTGGCTCCTGCTTTGGAAAACAGAACTGAAATTCCCTGTGTGCCAGCCATCCCACTAGTAGGCAGATACCCCAAAGAAACAAGAGACACAACAAGAATGGAGGTACGCTCTCCCATGTTCCTAGCAGCACAGTTCACAACAGCAAGAAAGTGGAAGCAGCCCGGGTGCCCAGTAGCAGAGGAAAGGGTAAGGAACTGGGGCACATACACACAATGGGATACTGTGCATGCCTGAAAAACAGCGATGAGAGCATGAAACACCGCTCACGCTGGAAGGACCTGGAAACCATTATGCTGAGTGAATTCAGTCAATCACAAAAGGATAAGTATTGTATGAGTCCACTACTCTAAGAAGAAACACTAATTAAAACAAATCTTATGAACCAATTCCTGAACAAAAGGGGAGCAGGCCACCTACCAGCCATGAACCACACATCACCTCCTTTCCGTGCACTTCACAAGAGCGGAGCTGACGTGAAGGAGACCTTTACGTTGCCTGGGATCACTCCCTCTAGAGGGGGGAAATGGGAGCTGACCATCTACTCGAGACAAGACTCGGGCAAATCAAGCGCTCCCTACCCCCGCCCCCCACCCCCCCATTGGAATGGAAGGAGAATCTTGCCAGAATATCAAGCCAAGACCAGGGGAGGAGGACAACTACACTGTGGAGGAGACACGGATAGTTCTGCTGGTGAGCACAGTGGATGATTGGGGAGAAGTAACCTCATACCAGGAAGGGATGCTAAACAATGACTGTACAGAACCTAGGGGGACAATGGGTCAGATTATTTGCTCCTGGGTAGACAACACCAATATGCTTCCACCCTACCCTCAGTGAACCACACCATGGACTAAGCACCACGATGACCTTGGATGCTGGCTGGCCTTGCAGGCAGGATGGCATAACGTAGGGGCTACACTAGAAGGACTTACTACAGAGGCCCCGATGGATGAACTGAACCTTGCCTTGAAGCTGCCTGCACCATTGGACTGAGGACTGGGGTACTCAGAGGGGAGAGGAAGCAGAGAGACTGTGGAAGTGGTGGTCACTGAACCTAGAGGGATGGAAGTCCAATGGAAAGAGACCCAGAATCATATATTTAGTATCTGGAGACCCCCGCTCACAGTGACATCACGAGTTTTGATCTGTTGGGCAGGTGTCTGCACTTGGAAGAATTACTCCAGGAAGTCCCCCCACCCCACCCTGGCACCAATCCCCATACTCAGGGTAAACAGAGCTCAATGGGACGGGAGATTGAATTGTATAAGGCAGTGGTTCTCAACCTTCCTAATGCTGCAACCCTTTAATACAGTTCCTCATGTGGTGGTGACCCCCCATCATAAAGTTATTTTTGCTGCTACTTCATAACTGTAATTTTGCTACTGTTATGAATCATCATGTAAATATCTGATATGCAGGATATATTTTCATTGTTACAAATTGAACATAACCAAGCATAATTAAAGCATAGTGATTAATCACAAAACAATATGTAATATAGTGGAGGAAGGAGGGGATCAAAGGGAGCGGATATCAAGGAGGTCAAAATGAAAGAAACAGATTGTGGTGACAAGTGTCCAATACTGCTTGATGTGACTGAACTATGGAATGTTACCAGATCTGTCAGAGCTCCCAATACAATGATTTTTAAAAGATGTAATTATATTGATGTGTTTTCCAATGGTCTTGGGCAACCCCTGTGAAAGGGTCGTTAGACCCCCAAAGGGGTCGTCACGACCCACTGGTTGAGAACCGCTGATGTAAGCTCCTGGGCTGTGGCTCAAGGTGGAACATTGACTTCTCAAACGCACAGGGTCCAGAGAGCTGTGTCACTGAGAAAACTGATGATGTCATCAGTGCCTTATACACCAGGAGGATGATTGACAATGTACTTTTTTGTTTCTGTGGGTTTTTGTTTTCCTGCCTTTAGCTTGTTTGTTTGTTTGCTGGTTGGTTTGTTGCTGTGGTTGGTGTAGGTGGTCTCACGGGATTTTGATTTTGTCATAACGCAACTGCCAGAGTAAACCTGAGTTGTGCATATCCCATGGACAAGCAGATAGATTCTGGGCTCCTACTAAACTCTAACCCCAATCCAAGAACAGTTAGTTCTGACCACCTGGCCCTGCTCAATAGTCACCTTCATAAAATGATCACTGAAGATAAGGGTGCAGCAGCAAAGCGTGGTGAAGAAAACAGATGGTGCCTGGTTATCAATCGGAATACTGTCTGGGGTCTTAAAGGCTTATAGTCAAACAACCGGCCATCTAAATGAAGAGTCATCTAAGTCTACATGGAAGAAGCATGCCAGCTTGTGTGATCCAAAGATGACAATAATAAAATTCAATATGACGAAGGGAAAAGTATCAGAGCTAAAATTATGAACATCCAATTGGTAGAAGGCTGTGGAGGACAGCAGGAGAGTATCTGCAGAGTAGCTAGTCAGATTCAGCCTCTAGTCACAGGCAAGGGTCTCGAACAGCCTTACTATCAGACAGAGAGCATTATAAACCTGATTATGCTGGATCGAACTTGATACTTGGTCAGTTGACCTCCCTCTTGCCCCAACCTGAATTTGTTCTAAGTGCAAGTAACCTGAATTTGTTCTAAGTGCAAGTATCTCACACTTATTCCATGACAAAAATTTCATTCTTCATTTTTTAATATTGCTGGTCTTTTCATTCTTATTATTTGTATTTTTACCTTTATATTATTATTTTATCCTTACTTTATTTCATTTTGGGTTTTCATTGTTTCTGTTGACATTTCCAGTTTGTGAAACACAGAAGGAGTGGCTGCATACAGACAATAACTGATGCATGGGTTTATAGGGGATGTAGGGGTGGAGGGAGAGAGATAGGGAGGGTGAGGGGATTTGGGAAGTAAACAATGAAGGCAGGAGCGGGCAGGGAGCACTAGAACTGATGGTGATGACACAATTCATTTTAAAGGCGATTTAACTGTGAGGAACAGAAGAATTTCTCTTAAGTTGTCTCCCCAAAATATGTACCAGACTTAGCTGCTTAAGAATGACTGTTTTTTAGGCAGCGAAAGTTAGTCAGAGGTTATTCTCCTTAACATCAGCCATCTATAGTGGCTGGACTATTAGTCTGACTCACCCTAAATAAGACCCACTCCCTTCTGATAAGGATAATGGTGGTCTGTTTACTTGCAGGAGATACCAGAGAGGGCAAACCCGCCCAAGGATGACCAAGGTTAGATAGTCATGATCCGCTGTCTAGATCAAGCAGACATCACTGTTTATCCCACAACAAATGTGGGCACACCCCTAGGTCATGCCCCTCCTATTGATGTATTGCTTATGTTAATACCCCTATGTTAATACCCCGCCTGGTGACTCAGGTTATTGTCCACTATCAGGGAACTTGCATGCCTCCCAGAATAGTAATTGTCTGTTTTATTATATGAGACATCAGAGTGATCAAACTTGTTCTAGAATGAATTGTATTGCCCCTTTCTGTGATGTATGACTCTGTAATCAGATCCCCTAAAGCGATATGATGCGTGGTTAGCAATAAATAATGAGGCTCCCTGGTTCTCGGGAGGGTGGCTGGAGAAGGTGACTAAGGAGGACGAAGCATCGGCTTCTTCTCTGACGGCTAAGTCCCCTCCACGAGGACCATCAAGCCGAGCTGAGGTGAGCGATGCTACCATGAATTGCGTCTGACTCCATTACTTGACTCTATCCTTTAACTCTCATGCTCTCTATGACTTTACTGTAATCTCTACTTATTATCGCTGTACAATTGCGCCTACTGAACCTGTGATGTTTTGTGGGGTTCCCTCTTCCCCTTAACCCCACATTTAACCATGGGGAGGGGGTGTGTTCTGAAGTTGATTGGGGTAATGGCCGCACAATTCTCCTTTCTACTGAATACCTTTTGAACTGTGTACCCTATTAAACAACAACAATAAACCCTAGCTCCCTAACTATTACAACTGACGAACACCCAGAGCCTTGGACTCCCTTTTCACCCCTGCTCCCCACCACACTCCTCTTGGCTGGCTGCCTTTGCCTGCCTGCTTTCCCATCATGGCCACCCACGGGCTCCAGTTCTGCTGCCTTCTCAACACTGGTCTGCCCTTTCTTGCTACTGGACCTCTGCTGTGCTCTTTCTTTCTCCTTTCTGTCTTTTGAGGCCTCGTTCAATACCATGTCCCATCTCCATCTTCTCATCACAAGGGACTGTTCCTTTGGAACTGAAAGGACATTCAGGAGGAGCCTGGTTTGAGTCCCTCGAGGCTGCCATGGGATACGCTGACGCACGCAGAATTGCTCAGGGAAGGAGATGGAAACACAGCCGTGAACAGGTATCGACCTAGATGGAGGGTGTGTTGAGAAACAATCATGTCACATGTCGATATTTTTGTTTAGTAACAGTGTCTGTGATTGTGTGGCAATATGTTTTGACTTACTCGCATTTGTTTGTGACAAATAAACTATTTGAGGGGTACACCATACGTTAAAATACAGACTGTTAGCAGGCAGCTACCGAATACTCTGTAAACTCCTCTACTCTTTGACTTTTGAACTATGAAAATCTCATAACCGGCCACAAAGGTTTTTTGGTTTACTTTTAAGATAAAAGTTTTTAAAAGAAGTGGTTTGGATTACATTTATTACAGTATTATGTTTATGTTATCAACCCTACAGCGACACTCACAGGTGCCCATCCAGAGAGGTGCACGGATGTTCGTGTAGCATCCCAATGACATGAGAATCACCAAAAGAGCCATCAGTGGAGAAAACACAACCTGTGGCCTGTCCACCCTGGAATACTGTTCACCAAACAAAGCTGATCCCGATGGAGGGAGCTGGAAAGAACTCCAAGACAGATTGTTAAAGGAAAAAACGGGCTCCAGAATACATATGAATTCTACAACGTATGTTTTAGAAAACGGTGTGCTCCATGTACGCCTTCCTATATGTGTATATAAAATCACAGAGACCCGGGATGACAGGCAGCAAATCACTGACACAGAAGGGAGTGTGATTAGGATGGGCTCGGGGTCTTGGTAAATAGTAGCTCACTAGGCTAAGAGCAAGCATCCCTGTAGTGCAGTGGTTAGAGTGCTTGGGTTCTAAGGAAAGAGTCGGTAGTTCAAACGCATCAGCTGTTCCACTGAAGAACAATGAGGCAACATGTTTCTATGAGGATCTGCAGCCTCGGAAACTTGGGGGCAGTTCTTACTGTCCTTTAGGATAACCGCAATGGGAATGGAATCAAAGGCGGTATGTTTGGGGGGAAAGTGCTTTCTAAGATTTAGCTCTTAATTCTTTCACCAACATAGCAAGGTAAGTAAGAAAAACTGCAGTTGAGAGAGGTTAAATAAATCGCCAAAATCAAGCTTCAAATCCCTTATCTTAAGTTGACTACAACAGCGTGCTGCTTGTTACTTTACAGACTTCCTGGGGTCACTTTTAGGGACAGGACAAACTAAAAGAGTGAGGCTCTCTGCCCTGAAAGAGCTGCTCCCCGCAAGGCAGGACCCAAGCAGTGGGTCAGGGGAGCATGGGCAGTGTCTCGGGGAGTGGACAGTGTGCTTACGGCTGAAGAAGTGGGATCCTGGGCCGTCCTCAGAAGCACACCCTCAGCCAGGGCCCGATCCACGGCCTGCCTTGCCAGCTCCTCCAGCTGCTGCTCATCCTGCAGGAAGCTCTCCCAGCCGGAGGCCATTCCAGCCTGCACAAGACGGAGAAGAGGACTTGGTGACGATGTCCTGGGGCCCATCACCGTGGAAACTGCCGGGTGCAACACACCCGCTGCTCACAGGAGAGAAAGATGTGGACAATTGCTTTGTAAAGGGAGCCCGGTGGCTGCCTGTCTGGTCCCTAAGAGTTAGAATCAAGTCCGTGGCAATGGGCTTGAGTTTTTTGGTTTAGTGGCCGCACCCAGCACAGAGGGACCCTGGCCTTTACCAAGATGTGGACATTCGCTGGGTTTAACTCTTAGAAAGTTTCCCTGTGTACGAGATGGAATACTCGACAAAGCATCTCATCGCCACCCCTGACTCCTAACACCAGGACGATATTTCACTTGAAAAGCAAGGAGGTGGAGGCTCAGAGAGGTGAAATGATGGGCCCAGGGTCATGCCTCCTAAAACCGGGGACTGAGCCCAGCCCTCTTCATTAGAGAAAGTGGCACACGTGGCACATGTGAGTGGGGCCAGGTCCTTCCCCTCCTAGAGCTGCTGATCTCGGCCTGCGAAACAAGGAGGACCTGTGGCTGCCGAACTTGGGGCGTGGGAAAGAATACAGATTTCTAGGCCTCATCCCAGCGATCCAGATCCAAAAGGCCTTAGGGCAGGGAGGGTAAGCGCCTTATTTTTAGCAAGTTCTTCAGGGATGGGACCCACTGCAGTAGATTATTAATTTCCTTCTCAGCTTCAATACATGCTGGCGAATCTCAAAGTTGCAGGTGACGTCTGGGGGCAGGCAGGCAGAAAGGTGTTCTCTGTGGAATACCATGAAGTGCTGATAATACAGGGATGAATGTTCCCTTTGAACTAACCAGAAACAAACTTACTAACAGAAAATGACAACATTTGATGTACAAGCACCTGTCTTCATGGAAACACCAAACAGATTACATTTCTTTTTTTTTTTAATTAAAAAAAATTTTAAGGCCATTTTATTGGGGGCTCTTACAAGCGGTTTTAACAATCCACACATCAATTGTATGCATGGATTTGTACATATGTTGCCATCATTATTTTCTAAACATTTACTTTCTTTTTGTTTTTTAAACATTTACTTTCTATTTGAGCCTTGGTATCCGATCCTCTTTTCCCCCTCCCTCCCTCACTCCCACCCTCGTGACCCCTTGATAAATGATGATGATTATTTTCATATCTTACACACATGTATGTCTCCAGATTACATTTCTGAGACAGCACATGACCATAAAACTCCAAACTCATTGCCATCAAGTTGATTCTGACTCATAGCAACCCTATAGGATAGAACTGGTCCCCCCCACCCCCAGGGTTTCCAATGCGATACATCTTGATGGGAGCTGAAAGGCTCATCTTTTTCCCTCAGAGCAGCTAGTGAATTTGAACTGCTGATCTTGCAGTTAGCAGCCCAACACATAACCACTATACCACTACACCCCTCACTAAGCCACTACACCACCAGGGCTCCTATTAGAAAAGACAGACCATCAGAACCTCCAGGGTCAAATGCAATCGGAGTCTGACTGGGTTCCCAGAGACACATACAGGCGTACAACTCACACCTCCGTGATACTCAATTTGAAGCAGATAAAACCCGGAAATGCCAACTATTAATTTTGTTCTGCCCTCGTGTTCATTGTATTTGGAAATAGAACTTGACTGCTTAGCTCAAGAAATGGCCGTGGTCCCCAGGAAGCAAGTGAACAGAGTGAGACCGTTATATTCAGCTCCATCCTTCAGAACAGAGCGAGGATTCCAAACCCAAACCCACCACTGAGTTGATTCTGATTATGAAAGCAAATTACCGTATCTTTCTCCCGCAGAACAGCTGGTAGGTTCAAAACACCGAACTTGTGGTTAGCTGCTGCCCACTTAACTATCGCACCGCCAGGGCTCCTTACTGGGCATCTACCAGATGATACAGTTTGCAGGCCTCAGCACAATGTTGTAAAAGTACACGTGATCTCGAGGCCGCGGACAACCTCCCAGTCAGGTGAGAGGCAGATGATGGCAGGGTCAATAAAAGAGGTGACTTGGAGTCTGACAAATCCGGGTTTGAGCCCCTAATGGTATTACTTCCCTAATAAACAAGGGTGCTGTGTGGATTTGATGAGAAACAAAACTGATGAAATTGCTCAGCATAGTGTCTGAAGTTCCGTACATGGGAGCTAAACCCACTTTACAAATGGGAGGGAATTTGCTGGCGGTCACATTGCAGCTGAATGACGAAGGCAAGAATAGAGCCTGTGACTCGGATTATCAGAGCAACGGAACCCGCCATGAGCCCCACACCCCCAACCCCCTCTCCACAACTCTGGGATTCCAACATCTCTGCCTGCTGCGGAACTTGTGTTTGGTACCACGTGCCAGGCTCCTGAGGTCAGAGAGTCACAGAAGAAAAGATATTATGGAAAGTGCTACCGGCCACACAAAGTGCAGGAGCTGAGAGAGCATTGAAAGGGGGTGGTCCTCTGACAGGGCCCGGGGCAGGGTGGACAAAGGTTCACAGAGGTGGTGGTGTGGGAGAGGGACACTTGAAGCTGAATTCAAACTCCGGAAGTGGCAAAAAGGTATTTGAGGTCGCAGACTGCTGTGTGTACAGATGCACGATCATCTGGAACAGAGAGGCTTGCTGCGGCTAGTGTGTGGGATTTCAGGAGGTTATCAATTGGAACCTCCATGGAGGGGGTCCCTAGGATCCATGGGAGTGGGTTTGGCATTTTTCCAAATGGTGTACAGGCTTGTGGGTTTCTCTTGATCTCTTTGCCTACCCTTTCAGGCTCTTTGGGCACCTCTTCCTCTCAAACGGACTGCCATCAAATCAGTTCTGACTCCTGGCAACCCAGTCTCATCTCTAAAGGGTCGAGCTGCTTTTGTGTTGGCTTGAGTCCTCTGTTTTTTCCCTCAATTTAGATTTTCTCTGTGAACACACTTAGCCTTCCTTGGGGCTTTAGTTCTCTCTGTTGATGACATCTGCTAAATCTACACCTTCTGGCCAAGGCTTTCTTGACCTTCAAACTACAAGATAATCACTATTTACTGGAACTCTCTACACAACAGGAAAAGAATTTGTGATCTCTCCCCAAAGCCCCACCCAAGTACCCCAACCCTTACACTCTGGGCTACAGTCCACCCTCCTCCAAATCCTGCCATCGGCTGCCTGGATGGCCAACAGGGCAAATGTGTACCTTGCCCCTGCCACTTGACAGATACAGAAAGGCATCTGTAGTGACCAGGACAAGCACTCGGCCTCTCACCGCTCCAGGGCATACCACGTGCGGTGGACTCTTTGGTACAGGGTCCCACGTCCCCACGTCTGACCAGCCTTCATGATTTTGTCTCAAAGGTCACATGCCTGTTTTCCATTCAGGGCTTCTACTACCCGTGACTTTCTCCCGTACGTTAGGGCTCGCGTTGTTCTCGATCATTTCTCCACCTCCAGTGCCCAGTACTGTCTGTGCTCGATGAACGGTACATGAGTTCATCAGTGGTTGTCGCCAAAACCTTTAAAACGCCCACGCGGAAATCCAGTCGGACTTTATCCAGAGGGTGAGGCCAGTGCCTACCTGAGGCCCCGGGCAACGGACGCCTCGACTCGCCCACAAGCCCAAGCCTAGCCCACTTCAGCGGCCCGCTCACTCCGACCCCATCGTAAATTTCGCTCGAATCGCTGCCATTCCCTGCCCCGCTATCCCTCCGGCTCTGGTCTCACAGCCTGACCAGTGGTCAGCTCGGAGAGATCTGGAGCCCCAAAGCGCCAGCCTAACCCTTCCCCAAAAGCTGGTCATCAAGCGCCCGACCGTACGATGGGACGGATGAGTTTGAACAGCGAGATTGCCTAGTTCCCGAACTCCCACCTCTCTGCAGAGATCCCTCCCGCACAGCCCTCCTCCCAAGGAAACTTGACCCTGGGCGGCCGCCGTCGCCGCGCACCACCTACTCGCTCGTCGTCGCGCCGGCAGCCGTACTTGAGCTCCTCTGGCTGAGACCCGAAGGTCGGGGGCGGGTCCTCGGGGCGACCGAGTGCGCTTGCGCAGACCTTCCGGGCGGGTCCTCGAGGCGACCGAGCGCGCTTGCGCAGACCTTCCGGGCGGGTCAGAGATCACGGGGCGGGGCATTGACCTGTCGTAGGGGAGCTTGTGGAACCGCGTGGCGGCCGCGAAGGGGCAGTCCGTGTGAGGGTAGCCTTGGTGTTAGGACTTCTTCGGCTTACCCCTGGCAGATAGGGCTGTAGGGTCAGGTTGGGTCTGAAGTTGGCGGGGAGCCCAGGTATCTGGTGGGTCAATGGAAGATGGGGGAGGCTGATAGCCAGAGTGGTAGGGACACCTAGTTGGTGGGGTGGGCGTGGTGATGTTGCACTCGCACCGGTTCTTGGTCTGGCGGACCACAAGTGGCAAGCAGAAAGCAAAGTTTATTTAGGAAGGAAAGAAGAGCACCTGAAGCAGCAGGACTCGACTGAGTTGCCCTTGAATGGACTTTATCTAGACGCTAGGGTTTTGTCGGCTGCGGAGTACTGCCTGCCTGTATCTCCCGCTTAAGAACGGACGCATCCCGGGTCTGGTCACCTTTCTCGGGTCCAGTCACGAACCTGGGCATGCACTGCCCACGGCTCGGTCTTGCACAGCTATGGACAAGGAAGCAGGCAATGGTGTCAGGGGGTTGCTGACTTTAAAATCAGCCTAGGGGTTCGGTGCCTTCTGGCTCAAGATTTAAAATGATCCTAGGCTGTTGAGATCATTCTTACAGACATTAGGGGCAGAGGCCAGCTCAGGGGCCCCAACACGTTAGAGGCTCCTGAAACCTAAGCTTCTGTTTTCCAAAACAGCCCGAAAAACCCACTTGATTTTTGTTCCCTGCACAGAAGCAAAAAGAAAGCATTTTCATGTTTCCAGCAGTTTTTGAAGTCAGCAGTGTTTGCGGGGAAGTCTAGTATTTATTTCTCAATGTCTCATACAGTGATTCTCAACCTTCCTAATGCCTTGACCCTTTCATAACAGTTCTTCATGCTGTGGTGACCCCCGAACCATAAAATTATTTTCATTGCTATTTCATAACTAATTTTGCTACTCTTTTGAATCGGGCGACCCCTGTGAAAGGGTCGTTTGACCCCAAGGTTGAGAATCGCTGGTCTAATACCACCCACATCAGGATCTGGGACAGTTGTTTGTCTTTATTATAGATTCTTGTTTCCTACCTCCTGTGGGGCCCCAAAGGCCTTAACAGTTGCATCTTTCTGGGTTGTGATGTAGTGATTCTCACTCTGATGAAGCCCTGACAGGAGTTTTCATTAAATTGAACTGAATCCAGGCTCTGGGGATTTAAATACTAATGAGGCACAGCGTGCTTTCACAGCAATGAAGTGTTTTTGGTGGTGGTGGTGGTTTTCTGGAGGAACCAGGAAACATTGCTTTGGGTTTTGAAGGATGAGTAGGAGTGTAGGTGAGAGGAGAGCATGAGACAGTGTTCCAAATAGCAGGAACAGTCAATACAGGCATGTAATCCTGAAATGTGCTAAGGCTTGTTTTAAGAGCCCTGAGGAGCGTGGTGTGGATAAAGAGGAGAGCCCTGGGCGTTCACTGGCACCCAGTTAGGCACTCTGGCTGAGAGTGGTAGGCTTGGATGTCAGGTTCTGGAGTTTGGCATTTATCCAAAGAACAATTAGGGAGCTGTTGGCCGGTTTTAAGCAGGGAAAAACAGGGGTCAGACTTGTCAGACGTTGCTCGGAATGTAGCAGAGAGAGTGAATGAGCCCTTTGTAATAGCTGCGGTCGGGAGTGCTGAAGCCTGAGCTGGGACAGTGGCATTGGAGATGTGGAGAAGGGGGACAGATGAAAGAGTTAGCCGCGAAAGAACTACAACGGATTATCAGGATCCAAGCAAATAAAATCTCAAATAAAGCAGGTGCATTTTCTGACCACAGGGCAGGCTGAGTCCTCTAACCATGTCTAAGGGGGCCAGGGTGTTTTGGCATTTCCATGATGTCCTGTCCTGGGCTGCTTTTGTTCCTGAGGGAAAGCCTGATGCAATAATGACTCTAGCAGGCCCCAAGCTCCGCTGTTTAACCTGGAACCAGGATTTCTTGTACAGCACAAAATTAAAAAACAATATGTGGCCCAGAGTTCTCTGGGCTGGTCCCCCTCTTCTAAGATGGGGGCCAAATGAGGATCTGAGACCTGAATGGCCCTTCCATCGAATCCCTTCACACTGTGGCAGGTAAGGCGTCTTTCTCCCCAGGTTGTAAGTGTGGCAGCTGAGGCTCAGAAGTTGTGTGATGGGCTCAAGGTGGCTCAGCTGGTGGTGACGCTGAGAGGAAGGATCTCTTGGTCAACAAGGGTCTTTCCAGTGAGGCTTTGCCTGTCCTGCTCTCTCTGCCTGGGTGCCTCATCCCGTCAGTAATCTCGGCATTCTCGTCGTTGCCTTGTCATTCCCTAGTCTCCTCCTCAGAGGCCATCCTGTCAGTCTGTATCACGTGATTTTCCTTGTAGGCTGGTCATATCCGACGTTCCTCCCACTGCAACGGGAGCGCCCCGAGAACAGGGACACTCTTGTCTTGCTCACCACCTCACCTCCAGCAGCTGCATGTTGCCCTTCCCTCAGGGGCGGTGTAGCTGTAAGGTGCTCCCCAGTTAGCTTTTGACTCAAAGTGGGACCCTCTGGCCCACAGAAGCAAACACTGCCTGGTCCTAGGCCATCCTGACAATGGTTGTGACGCTTGAGTCCATTGTGGCAGCTGCTGTGTTTGCTGACTGATGGAAAGAGGCTGGGGAGAGGGGAAGCGAAGGAAGCCCACGTTTAGAGAACATTCCATCCCTTTCAGGTGCTTAGATCTTCATCAGCTCCCTTTGTGGCCTTTCAAGGTAGGTGCTGACTTCCTGCTAGGTGGACCATAAGTCATGCAAAGTGAGTTCAAGTAAGTCATTCGCTACTTACCAAGCCACCTCTTGGAATCTCCATTAGACATGAACTTTTTGTAGAGAAATTCATACTTCCTCTGACCCAGTCGGGAGTCTAGCTCTAAAGATCGGGATTGAGAATTTGCTTGGAATCTCTCTGGCCCCGAGCCAGAACCAGCCCCTCCTCACGTGACAAGGATAGGCTACAGAAACCTGCGAAAGTTGCAGGAGCAGCGTGAGATGATAAGTCAGGGAGCCTTGGAGTCTCCGTCCTGGGCTCAAACCCTGACTAGCCGCGGGACCCAGGGTGGGTAAGCCGTGTGACCTCTCTCGATCCAACTGTCCTCGTTTTCGAAAAGGAGCTTTTTCCCCACCACTGACTGTGCCAGGACTGTTGATGGGTCTGCTCACCAAGCCTGGCTCTTGGTTAATGGCGGTTCGGTCACCTCCCTTGTTCATAACAGGCCTGTTCCTGTCTCCACTCTATGACAGGAGATGAATGGGGCAGCTTGAAAAGGTGTCCTGATTTTCCAAAGAGCACCTAACATCACCCTGTGAGCCATGCCTCCCACAGATGCACCTAGAGACCTGTCGTGGGCTTTGGCTGCCCATAGTGGACTCTTCAGTCCCTTGCTCTTGATGGGGACATCCCAGTCTGTTCCGGGGTCTGCATCACATGTTCTGTGCATGTGGCGGCTCCCTCTTTGAGTAGTGACCTCACCCTGCCTGGCATTGTTGTTTAGGAGGCTTTCTCCCCACCTGGCTTAGAATGGAATTCCTCTGTCTCCCGGCCCCTCGCAGGAAATGCCTGTGGAATCCAGGGAGAACGCTCCATGTGTTGAGGATTTACTGTGTGCCAGGCCCATCCTGGACACTTGATATGTGTTCTCTCCTGGACTCCCCCACAGTAATCCAGGAGGGAGACATGACAACCCCCAAATCTCCATGGTCATCTAGCCCATTGCAGCTCACAGCCACCCCATAGACCAGCCAACTTGCCCCACAGCGTTTCCAAGGCTGTTGGTCTCTGGGGGAGAAGGTTGACTTCGTTCCCTGAGGCATGGCTGGGGGCTTCTAACTGCTGACCTTTCAGTCAGCAGCTGAGTGCTTAACCCCTGTGCCACCAGGGATCCTAGTATGCCCTTTACCCCACACAGTTAGGGAAGGAGTCACTCTTCCTGGTTTCATGAGAAGACACAGACGTGTTTGCTTTGCCCACTGACAATGACTGATGGCGCCCAGATAGACTCCAGGGCCTGTGTTCAGTGACCCAGAGATGGGCTCGCCGTGGGCCTGGGAGCTGAGAAGGGAAGACATGTTCTTTCTGAGGCTCCTGGGATCTTCAGGCAGCTCCTGTTTTATCCAGAGGAAGCAGCGGGAACCCAGAACGGGAGGTGACTGATGAGCCCTCTCTGTTCTCCATTGTTCTGCCTCATGGCACACGTCTCGGCACTCAGTAATCACTTGTAACACATGATTACCATGAAAGCATTGTGAAAAAGATAAGAGGATGAATATGCTTCACCTGAATTGGGTGCTCATTATTCCATTTTTCAAATTGAGTTCACCAAAGTTGTACCGCCCCCACCAATATCTAATGCCAGAATATTTTTTTCCCCTCAAAAAGAAATCCTGAAATGGGGGGAAAGGGGGAGCATAGGGGCAGGGCAGACAGGAGGTTAGAGAAGTTGTTCAGTGTCCAAATGTTGACCTGAAATGTAAACTCCCATCGCATTCACGATACAACGTAAAAGAAAGCAAGCTTATGCTTATTGGCAGTCATTCCTTAGTCTTCCCTCCCTCCAGCCCCTTGCCGCCACTCATCTGCTTTCTGGTGCTATCGGTTTGTCTACTCCGGAATCAGTGGAATCATAAAATGTGTGACCTTCAGGGACTGGCTTTTTTCACTTCATGTTTTCAGGTTCAACCATATAGTGGTCAGTCTTAGTACTTCATTGCTTTGTATGGCTGAATAAATACTCCGTTGTACAGATATACCACCATTTGCTTCCCCATTGCTCAATTGATGGAGATTCGGGTTCTGTTTTTGCTGTCATGAATAATTCTGCTATGAACGTGTATGTTCAAGTTTTTTCTGAGAACAAAGGCTTTCAATTCTCAGGTATATACCTAGGAGTAAAATTGCTAGGTCATATGGTCAGTTTAAGTTGAGCTTTTGAAGGGACTGCTAGGTTCTCCCAAAGTAGATGAACCTTTTCACACTCCTTGCAGCAGTCACTGAGTTCCAGTGTCTCCATCTTCACCCACACTTATAAGGACTTGCCATGGCCGTCTGTCTTGATGGTAGGCGCCCTACTTGGTATGGAATGGTATCTCTTTGTGGTTTTGATAGACCATTTCCTTAACAACTCCTGATTTTGAGTCTCTTCATGTGCTCACTGCCCATTTGTATCCTTTTTTTAAAAAGCTTTATTGAAATATAATGCACCTACCATACAATTTACCCACTTAAAGTGTAAAATTCAGTGATTTTTAGTATACTCATGTAGTTTTATAATTTTTACCACAATCGTGTATCTTTTTAGAGACGTGCCTATTCAATATTTTGCCTATTTTTAAACTGGGTTATTTCTCTTTTTGTTGTTGTAAAAGTTCTTTATTGAAGGGGCTTCTAAAAATTCATGGAAATTGATTTAAAAGATAATGGGAATTTTTCCATGAACTCTTTGAAGCCCCTGGTTAATCTGGGTACTAGAACTTCATTAGAGCTATGATTTGGCAATACACCCACTCCTCACTTATCAACAGTCTTGTTATTCGAGATCTTACATTTACAACAATAGTAAAAATTTTGCATGCACCTATTTTGCACATTAACAATGCACATCTAGCTGTAGTAACGAATTTTGGTCCAAGCTGAGAGTAGCCCTGGCTGTGATGGGTAAGGGTACGTGCAGCAGAGCTATGATTCTCAGTAGTCTGGCAGTTATGATGAAATTTGACAGTTTTTTAATGATATAGTCATCCATATTTTCTCATAATACTTATTTTCACATTACAAGGTGGTTTTGGAAACGGAAATGAGGGATGGGTTCAGTTTTTCTCATTTTTTTTTCTTCTACTTCCCCGTGCACAAACGTTTCTGGTTTTACTACAATTTAACTTACTTATAAGAGGGCTTCAAAAAGTTCATGAATTACCTTTCAGTTCCCTTATTTCTTCCATTTGTTTTCCTTTTAAGTATCATCTAAGAATCCATTGCCTAATCCAGGGTCACAAAGAGTTACCCCTCAGTATTTCTTGCGACTGACACTTGTCTGTTAGTTTGTCATATTGTTTTGGCTTGTATATGTTGTGATACTGCAAGCTACGTCACTGGTATTTCATATACCAGCAGGGTCACCCAAAGGGAATAAGTTTCAGCAGAACTTCCAGACTAAGAGCAGGCTACAAAGAAAGAATAAGCTGCCCACTTCAAGGAATTAATCCTTGAAAACCTTATGGATGGCAGCTAACATCATCAGATATTGGAAACCTAATGGATCGCACCGTAACATTATCGGAGATAGTGCCAAAAGATGACCTTCTTACGTCAGAAGGCACTCAAAATATGGCTGAGGAAGTAGAGTTGACCTTAATAGTGTGAATGAAATAAAGTCTTCAGGATCTTCATTTGCTGATGGGGCACATCTCAAAATGAGAAGATACAGCAGTAAACGTCGATTAATATTTAGAACTTGGAATGAATGAAGTATGAACCTAGGAAAATTAAAAGTCATCAAAATGAAGTAGAACTCATCAAGATCGGTATTCTAGACATTAGTGAGCTGAAATGGACTGGTGTTGGCCATTTTGAATCAGAAAATCATGGTTTACTTTGCCAGATTCTTGAAGAATAGTGTGACATCAAAAAGGACATCTCAAAATCTCTCTTGAAGTATAATGCTGTCTGTGTTAACATACTGTCTATCCACATGCAAAGAAATCCAATCACTGCAAATACTCTTCAAATTTATGCACCAACCACTAAAACCAGTGATGAAGAAATTACTCACCCATTGGTGGAGACTGGCAAGTTCCAAGTCTGTGGGTCAGGCTGATGAACCCAAGATCAACAAGTCAGACGGCAGGCTGCTGGCTGCCGTAGATGAAGCCAAGGTCGGCTGGCAATATGGCAGGCTGTGGTTCAAGTCTAAAGAAAAGGTAGATAGATGGTGAAGAAGTAGAAATACAATCCACATCCAGCAACAAGCAAAAGAGGTTTGCCAGACATCCAAATATATTGGAACAGGCCACACTTCCATGTAAGCTCCCTTTTGAAGGATTGACTGCTTATAGTAGCTCTCACGATGGAGGTGATTCTATTATATTAGATATCATCATGGGGGATAACTATGTCATAACTGCCAAACCACTGAGAATCATGGTCCAGCTACGTTGCCACATGTCACAGCGTACTTGGGCACTGCCTCACATTCTCTCCCCGTGGTGGCAGACACAGGTCTTGCTCCATATTACACCAGCATACACTTACCCACAGAATTCCCACGTTCACTTTGTTGAGAGGTCTTTGGACTATTTTGGTTTGTTTTGCTTGTTTCTCTCAGTAAGGTTATAAGGCATGTACATTGTTCTAGATCCGTTTTTACAGAGAAGGATTCTGAGGCCCAGACAGGCTAAATAACTGGCTCAGGGTCCCTTTGCTTGAAAAACTCAGTGAGAATTTGAAGAGGTCGTCTTAACAGAGTCCAGGCCCAGCCCAGTCCCTGCATCCCCCGTAAAGCTGAAGAAGAAACCGTTCCTGTCCTTGGGAGGCTAATGAAAACATCACCAGATGTTTACACAGTGTGCACTGCGTGTCAGACTCAGGCTAAGCTCTTGTATGTACGTTATTGCATTAAATCTACAATATCCCAATGGAATAAGGTCCACTTATTGGCTAACAATTGAAGCTGAGAGGAAAAGAGACCTGCCCAGTGTTACACAGCAAGTAAGGGACAGAGCTGGACAGTATAACTCCACAGCCAGGGCTATTAGACCCTCTTCTGTCACTCCTGAAAGTACTCACGCACCTCCTCTGAGGACCCCATGTCCAATGGTGCTTGCTTAGCAACCTACAATTCAATAGTTCAAACTCCATGGGAGAAAAATGTAGCTGGTTGCTTCTGTAAACAGCCTTTTATACAGCCTGGGAAACCCTGTAGGGCAGGTGGTTCTGTGCTATGGGGTCATCATGAGTTGGAATCAACTTGGTGGCAGTGGGTTTGTGTTGTTTGGGTTAGTTATCGTTCCAGTAAACCTACATTTGACAAATTTGGGTCGGTCCTGATTTGCCTGTCCCAGCCATGATGGACCTGGTTTGAAGGAAGCTCTGACCTGGGGCTTCATCCTTCCTCTACACATTGGCCTCCCAGCCATTTCCCTGCTACTCTTTCTGCCCTCTTTCCCCTTCCCTTCCCTTCCCTTCCCTTGGCCAACCTGTGTCTCCAGTCCTTACCTCTTCTATGTAGTCATAGTGTTGGATCTAAGGTTGGACTAGACTGACTACCTGGTGCCTTCGAGTAACAGTAGAACTCACTCCTGCTGCTCGTCTCCTTCTGCCTTCCTGCCCAGCCCAGCCCAGCTGCCTGGCAAGGGGGATCTTGGTAGAGCCCACACCCAAGCTCTTTACATACCTGTGGTGGCCAGTGCAGTGGAGAGAATAGAGCCAGCGGGGCCCATACCTGGCAGGGAGGCCAACAGGCAAGAGTGGGGGTGGGAGCTGGGCATCCCAGGACTGGCTGGTTCTGGAAGCTGATATGAGCAACAGCAACTGCTGGTGTTGTGGAGACTCTAAGAATAGCCCGGCTGCAGAGTTGGGGGCCTGCAAGGAGGCAGGAGCCTGTCCCCACCCCTCCTTTTTACCTCTGATGTGTGGCCTGGGGTTGCGAAGCCTTCTTCGGGCTTACCATTTGTTCTCGGGTGGTTTTATATGAGCACATCTTCTCCACCACCGGGCTAGACTTCTGGGATTCAGATCCAGACTGTCCAACTCAGGGGTGAGGATGGGCTTCTCTCCTGGACACAGAGTAGACGCTTACTTTTTAAACAGTTGACAACAATGGTAATAGCACCCACAATGATTTTTTGAGCGCCCACGTTTCCACTCACTGAATGCTCAAGGAGTCAGAACTTCGTTATGAACCCCCAGCATGAAGAGACTGAGTCATTCTCCAAGATTTCACTAGTTGGTAAGTGGCAGTATCAGGGTTCAGACCTAGGTAATCGGATTGTAGCTCTCAGGTTCTTCATCCCTATTCGATAAAGCGGTTTCAAAATGTTTGAGGAAACATTCACTGTCTTTCCATTCCTTTCCCCGCCCCTCGGGCCCTGCCTCCCAAGCATGAGTCACCGTGCGCCATAGAGCCGCCTTACTCTTTTTAAGGGCCGAGGCCAGAAAGGTGCGAGAGGACATCAAAAAGCTCATGGCGAAAATAGAATAGAAAGATAACAACAACAAGCAGAATTTTCTCAGCAACTTTTCTTGTATGTTGAACACCCACTAGGTACCAGGCAAACGCAGGGGGTACAGGAGAGCAGGAGAAAGACCAGGCTCTGCCCTGGTGGAACTGGCACCCCAGTCCACATGACTGTCAACCAAAGGTGGTGGCAGTGGGTAGGGGCCATTGACTTGGCGTCCACCCACTGTCACCCTCTGTACGACAGAGCACAGTGCCACCTGGTTCTGCGCCGCCCTCACATGTTTGAGCCCCTGGCTACAGCCACAGTGTCACTCCACCTTGCTGAGGGCCCTCCGCGTTTTCAGCGCCTCTCTACGTGACCAAGCGCGAGGTCCTTCACCAGGGCCTGGTCTCTCCTGATAACACAGCCAAATGAAGAGAGATGAAGTTTTGCCCTCCTGTCCTCTAAGGAGCATTCTGGCTGTACTTCTTCCGAGCCAGACCCGTTTGTCTTTTTAGCAGCCCACGGCACTTTCAGTCTCCTTCACCAACACCAGGGTTCGAATGCACAGATTTTTCTTCGGTCTTCCTTAGTCAATGTCCAACTTTTACAAGCATATGAGGCGATTGAAAATACCATGGTGTGTGTCAGGCGCACCTTAGTCCTTAAAGTAACCTCCTTGGGTGGGAGGAGGGAAACCCACATGCCTGTGTGCAGGTACACACACACACACCACACCACCCCCTATTGTCTTATCCAAGGTCCTCTCCTAACACAGCCTCTGAACGAGAAGGGCTTAGAGCCCAGGGAACATGGAGGCCCAGACTTGTGGCAAACACTTGTGGGAGATCATGATGTGACCCTCGTGAGCCTCATCTGCTGTCCCCTGGGAGCCATTTCAGCAAGGCTGGTGGGGGGTGTCTAATCCAGGGCCCAACCATTGTTTGATGTTGGGAACAATTGAAGGGCAAGGGAGCTATAGATAGATCCACAGCTGCTGTCACCTGTCCCGGCCTGGGCACTGGGCCTGAGCACTGCCTACAAGGGGCCACTCCACCCGTGAAGACACACTGCAGGTGGGAGGTTGGCCCAGCTCAGCTCTAGTGAGATGGAGTCAGAGGCTAAGACTGCAACGTACAGAGCCTCCGAAGGCAGAGACAGACAGAAACATCAAGAGCCTTAAGACATACAAGAGATCCCCACCAAATGCCAGACACCCTGAGTCTGGGTGGAAGTAGAGGGCAGAGCCAGAGAGCAATGTTGGCAGCGAGGGCCTAAGGCACAGTGCGGCTCAAGGAGGGAGCAAAATCAGAGAGCAGGGCAGAGCCAGTGACGGGGTTGCCCACCTCCGCTCACGGCCCAGCCCACATCTTGCTGCCCATCCCGCTGGGAGGGCTGCCCTGGCACACTTCTCTCCAGGGTGGTTCCCTGTCACCCTGTGAGCACTCTGGGAGGTCCCTGGGCTCTGCAGAAAGGAGAAGTTTAGTTGCCGGAATAATTCAGGAAGTGAGCTCGGGCACGTTCTGACTCCGCCGTACCTCCATCTCCCTGACTGTCCAAGGGAGCGAGGCTTGTGTGATCACCCAAGGGCCATTTCATCCTCTGGCCCCGTTCTATGTCTGCCCTGCCCTCCCTCTTGATGCAGCGAAGTCTCCATTCCCTCCTTTCTCTGGGTGCCCTGTGTGAGGGTGGGGGACAGCTGGTTCCCTGCCACCTCCCCCCCAGGAACCTTTCAGCCGTAAATCCACGCCGAGGCGTCTCTACTCCGGATAAGCAGCCCCCGCTGCCTTTTGGCTGCCCTCATCCTATTTTCTGCCTGAAGCAAATGAGCTGGGGCCCACTCGGGCCCTCTGCAGCTGCCCAGGACCCAGGAGGGGCTGAGCCTGGGACAGGCAGGGGGCTCGCTCACCCCTGGGGTGCCCACGGGGGGGGGGGCAGGGAAAGGCCCCTCTTTGGGCCTCACCCCCTCCACCCACCCTGGCATTTGGACCTTTACTGCAGCCTCCTCCAAAGTCAGCCTTCCTACCCCCAGGCTCACCCTCCTAGTCTTCCTCCACACCAGCTGCCAGAGGGATCTCGGGAATGCATCCATCCAACCCGCCCTGTCAAGCCCCTTTGCTCCGCGCTCTTTGATGAAATGAAATAAATAACGATGCCTTTGATGGTGCCCCAACTCCTGCAGGATAAAGCTCCGCGGCCAAAGCTGGCTTTTGAAGCTCTACACAGCCTCTTCCCACCTGCCCAGTCCAGCCTCGCCTCTTTTTCTAAGCCCCCATCCCACCCCACCTCGCCTGGCCCACCCTTCTCCTCCAGCTTGGCTGCTCATGCCGGTCTGCCCCGCGGCTCCATCCCCACCCTCTCTCATCTGGACAACGTTCTCCCTCCTGGGTGTCAAGCCCTACTAGTCTACTCTTCACCTGGGAACTGGGGCGGCCCTGATCCAAATCCACATCCCTTCCTCTCTGGCCCTTCTCACTATATCTGCAACCCAATGGAGACTCCAAGCCCTACAAGACTCTGGGAGATCTAGCTCCTGCAGACCTCGTCCCCCTCACCTCGTATGGCTCTTCTCGCCCTGCTCACCGACCTGCCACCCTAGCATTGTGACAGTGCCCCAGTCACTCCATGGGTTTTTGTATCTGCTGCCCCTTCTGCCTAGCATGATCTTGCCCCAGCTCTTTGCCCAGCCAGCTTTTTTTTCTTCATGTGAGATCTCACCTTAAATGGGGTCCTTAGTGGTGTCCTCCCTGAATAAAGTATACCCCCCCTCCATTACCCTCACAGTATTACTCTGCTCACTTCCCTAAAAGCACCCTCCACACGCTTCGATTACTATGAAAAACATACTTGTTGGTTTATTTTTGTCTCCCCAGCTTAGCTCCGTGAGGACAGGGACCCTGCTGCCCTGCCCTCTCCTTGTGGACATCAGACTTTATCTGTCCAATTTCCCCTCTCTCAAGTCTTCCTTGACTGTCTTTCCTGGGACAGCGAGCATCCCTTCTTCCATTATGGGGCATAAACCAGAAGCTGCTTACTGTGTGTTGAACTGAATTTATGTTCCTCTTAATGACCATCCACTTGCACAGACCCCTGCGATGCCTTGCCCCAATGGACTCTGATCCAAAGAAGGAATTCCAGGCAGTGGGATACGTTGGTGGCAGTTTAGGCTGGGGAAAATACTCCAATTGCATCTTCCGAGCCTAGTCTATCAGCCTGCCCTTGGCTTGCTTTAGTCCCCACCCCCTCAGTGATACCTTGGGTTGGAGAGGAAAGGCCAGAGGGACTCGGTCCCTTTGGGGACTTGCTCCATCAACTCATTGCTCAAGGGAATCTCCCCAAAGTAGCCCCAGCTCAATCTCCCTGGAGTAGCTGCCCTCAGATCTGACTTACAAAGCTGTGGGCACTCGGACTCTTGGCAACTTGATATAAGGCCTTGGGTGAAGAGGAGCCGGGGGTACCTAGACTGGTTCCCATCTTGGGTCCGGCCCCACTGCATCCTAGCATTGCTGGAGTCCTCTTTGCCCTCTGCCCTCGATCCTACTCCTTCCCTTTAACTTCCCGGCCAGACCCAAAGTTCTCTCAGTCTGCTGTAGGGCTTGGGGGGAACAAGAGGCATTTCAAGGTCTTTGAGGGTGGCAACAGCCTTGCTCGTGGTCATTTGGGATTCTCCAGGGTCTGTGAGCCTGGGAGAGCTGAGGCCAGGAGCATCCTGAGGCTCTGGCCTTCCCACAGCCAACAGTCCCTTATGTCCCTTGTAGATTGTAATTCTGTGGGTGATTTCTAGAGAGAGGCCCCTCCCGCCTAAGAGGATGAACACACTGCCAGCCAGGCTGCAGGTGAGCAGCTGCCCTGCATGTCCATCCTGACCAAGACTCCTCTCTCCCTTCCTGCCTTTTCTGTTGTGTGGTAGACCACGCAGCCTGGGGGTTGGAAGTTCCAGAGCTGGCCTGGGCCTGACTCTACCCGCTCTAAGCTGAGGGCCTAAGCCTGGTGGGATCCCTTCCAGCTCTGATGTCTCTGGTTTCCAAAGCCCTAGAAGTCTCTAAACAGGAAAAAAGGAAAATGGGGGAGAGACTTTTAGAAGACATGAGAAAGCACAAAGAATCATGGGCAAACTATTGTATACATTTGGTCCTATTTGCTTCAAGTGTTTTGCTGCAGGATTCCAGAATTCTGACAGATCCAGGTTCTAAACCAAGGGGAGCAGCACATGCACTGGCCCTGTCCTCAGCAGTGGGGGTGCGGGGCTGGGGGGGTGCCGGGGGAGGCAGGAAGATCAGCGCTACACTGTCTGTATTGGCCTTCTTGGTGAATGGGTTAGTTTGGGGTGAGAGGGTGGTTAGAAACAGAGTTCTCAAATCCTAGAGATCTCACACTGGAACAGACTCATCAGGGGTCATCCAGTGGGAAGCCTTAAGCCCTCTGGACCCTCTACTTGACTCTTTCTCTGTGTTGGTCACTTCTTTTCCTCTCAAAGCAGCCTCTTCCATTGCTGGCAGGCTCATGCTCCAAAGTCATTCCCCCCCCCCCCACCCGGTGGTGGTTATTTTCAACTTTTTATTGTGAATTGGATGAAGGGTAACAGAGCAAATCCATTTTCCATTCAACAAGTCATGCATGTTTTGTTCTATGTCATTGGTTGCAGTCCCCAACAAACGTCCTTTTTCCAACTCTGCTTCCTTGTTCCTGCCCCTTTGTCCGCTCTCAAGGTTCACAAAGTGCGCAGGCTCCCTCTGCTCCAGCCCCACCCTTCCAAACCAAACGTACTGCCATCAGGTTGATGCCGACTCTCAGCCACCCTATAGGACAGACTGTTGGTTTCAAACTGCTGACCATAAGGTTAGCAGCCTGACACATAACCACTACCCCAAATCCTTGGCCGGTGATAGGTATTTCTGCCATTCATTGCATGTGCTGACCATCTCGCAGCAGACTGGGTTTCCTCATTGCATGGTCACGTTTGTCTCTGAGCATGCTTGCACACAAGGAGTGCTCTGGGTAGTGGACGCGAATCCACAGAGCACTGTAAGGCCTGTTGTTTGGGCTGGCTTCTCAGCTCCAGGTTTTTACCAGGAGCTGATTGTGGGGTTCCGCTGATATAGACTAGACTTGATAGACATTCTGATGCTCTAGATTAGCATTAGCCTTGCTTCCTGAAGATCATTGAACCAGGGCAGTCTTCCTCAGCCTCTGGGCTTGCTACAAATGTTCAAGTCCAGCTCCTCGACCTCTTAACTCCACCAGGAGAGGAAACCCTCTCCAACCCAAATTTGACTCATTCTTTTATGCATGGCTATTGTTGAATTTCTGTGCTGTGCAGGCCCTCTACAAGGAACTGCAGTTATCAGAGTCAACAAGCCAGACCAAGCCTGTATCTCTATGGAGTTCTTTTCTCGTGGGAGTGGTGGGAGGAAGCAGACAAGAAACAAGTTACCTTTCTCGAAAAGAGTTTAAACAGGATGATGTTCTCACATATATGCTGAGAAGAAGAAGAAAGGAAGACAGCGTGGGCACCACAGTGGTGCCCACATGATCCTGTGCACTTTGCACACAGGACACTAACTCAAGAGGGGACGACATGGTTTTTTGGGGAAATACACTGGGCAATACACGCTCTGCTTCAAAACATGGGGCATCCATATAAAAATAGACAAAACTAGTCGGGGCATCAGAACAGGAGATTATTAACATGGAGAGGACGGTGGGAGGAGTACGGTAAGAGGATTCTGATCATTTGTTTCTTGATCAGGATGCACTTATGAAAATTTATCAGACGGTGAATAGAATAATGCAGCACTAGCTGTAATGGAAAAGGCTGGAAACAGTCTCTCTTATGGGAGCCTGTATCATTTTGTAACTTGGGGACACATTGTAGAATTAATTCTTGAAAGAGTCTGGGCATTTGTAATTTTGACAGATGTTGCCAAACTTGGTCATGTGTTTTTTTGGTAACAGTGTTATATAGTTGATACTTCACATTCCATAGGATTCACTCACTTAAAGTATACCATTCAGCAGTTTTTAGTATATCCACGAGGTTGTGTAATCACTACCACAGTTTTAGAGCTTCATCCCCCCCGATACCTTTCAGTCATCATCCTCCAGTCTTTGCCCTCCAACCTCTTTATCCCCTTTTCTGCTTTGTCTCTATGGATTTACCCATTCTGCATGTTTCAACGTATCGTAGAAATGAAATGACCTAACATGTGGCCTTTTGTGATTGGCTTCATTCACCTAGCATATGTTTCAACATTCATCCAGATGCAATCTGCATCAGCACTTCATGCTCCATTGTGTAGACATACTACTTTTGGTATATCCATTCATCAGCTGACAGGCATTTGGGTTGCTTCCATTTCTTGCTATGATTAAAAATGCTGCTCTGAACATCTGTGTGCAAGGTTTTTGTCGACCTTTGTTTTAATTTATCTTGGGTATAGACCTGAGCATAGAATAGCTGGGCCATATTGCATATGGTTGCCTTGCTTGGCAGTTTCTAGGGTAACTCTATATTTAACCTTTTGAGGAACTGCCAGACTTTTCCTAAGGAGGCACACCATTAAACATTCTCTACAGCACTTGCTATCTGACTTCTTTTTTTCCCCTTTTTTTATCGTTTTATTGGGGTCTCATATATCACAATGCATACATACATCAATTGTGTAAAGCACATTTGTACATTCATTGTCCTCATTATTCTCAAAACATTTGCTCTCCACCTAAGCCTCTGGCATCAGGTCCTCGTTTTTACCCCTCCCTCCCCACTTATCCCTCCCTCATGAGCCCTTGATAATTTATAAATCGTTATTTTGTCATATCTTGCCCTGTCTGATGTCTCCCTTCACCCACTTTTCTGTTGTCTGTACCCCAAGGAGGAAGTCACATGTAGATCTTTGTAATCTGTTCCCCCTTTCCAACCAACCCTCCCTCTACCCTCCCAGTATCGCCACTCACACCACTGGTCCTGAAGGGATCATCTGCCCTGGATTCCCTGTATTTCCAGTTCCTATCTGTACCAGTGTACCTCCTCTGGTCTAGCCAGACTTGCAAGGTAGAATTGGAATCATGATAGTGGGGGGTGGGAAGCATTTAGGAACTAGAGAAAAGTATTTTTCATCGTTGCTACATTGCACCCTGACTGGCTACATTGCACCCTGACTGGCTCATCTTCTACCCCAGACCCCTCTGCAAGGGGATCTCCAGTGGCCTACTAATGGGCTTTGGGTCTCCACTCCCCAATCCCCCCCTCATTCACTATGGTAAGATTTTTTGTTCTGATGATGCCTGATACCTGATCCCTTCGACACCTCGTGATTGCACAGGCTGGTGTGCTTCCATGTGGGCTTTGCTGCTTCTGAGCTAGATGGCCGCTTGTTTACCTTCAAGCTTTTAAGACTCCAGACACTATATATCTTTTGATAGCCGGTCACTATCAGCTTTCTTCACCACATTTGCTTATTCACCCGCTTTGTCTTCAGTGGTTGTGTCAGGAAGGTAAGCATCATAGAATGTCAATTTAATAGAAGAATTTATTCTTGCATTGAGGGAGTACTTGAGTGTAGACCCAATGTCCTTCTGCTACCTTAATACTAAACCTATAAATATAAGCACATAGATCTATTTCCCCATCCTCATATATAAATATATTTGCATATGTACATGTCTTTATCTAGACCTCTATAAATGCCCTTTGCCTCCCAGCTGTTTCCTCTATTTCCTTTGACTTTCCTCCTGTCCCACTATCATGCCCAGTCCCCACTAGGGTTTCAGCTATTCTGATCAGAGCACACGGGTGCAGGCGAAAGGAGAGGAGGAGAGAGTGGAGCACATCTTGGCCCACCAGCCCTTGAGGACGATGTTCCCAATTAGAGCAGCCAGTCCACAGAGAGGACCACAAGGCCGGCCCCACTATGAGACATGACGCCCTTTACTGACCCATAGCCCTAAAGGGGACACCGGAGATACAGTGTGGGAATGGCATCCGATCTGATCCCACCACACTGAGGCAAAACACTAAGGGAGTGCAACAGAACAAGAAGAGAATGGAGCGGCGAGGTCCCCAGGGAATGCTGAAGGTGGACTTTGGGGCCAGGGAGTGGTGCCTCAACAGACTGAACTGGAAAAGACTCCTAAAGGCCAACAAACAATCCTTGAACTAACTACAAGCTTTTCTTCCTTGTTGTGTTTTGTTTTGTTTTTTTGTCATTGGTTTGTTGTTGCTGTTGCTTTGTTGTATATTGTTGCTTGGTTTTGCTCTGTCTTGTTTTTGTGCATGTTATTATCTTTGCAGGTCTAAATAAGATAGGCTGGATGAACAATCTGGAGGAGAAAACAATGGAACCAACAGTTCTGGGGAACATGGGAGAGGGGGAGGTGGCGGGGAAAGGTAGTGGTGTTAACAAACCCAGGGACAAGGGAACAACAAGTGATCCAAGTCGGTGGTGAGGAGGGTGTGGGGGGCCTGGTAGGGTGTGACCAAGGGCTATCTGACTTCTTATTGCCAGTTCAGTAGGTGTGGAGTGTATTTCATAGTGGTTTTGGTTTGCGTTTCTCTGATGACTAATGTTATTGAACTTTTTTTCCCCTCTTATGTGTTTATTGCCCATCTGTATACCTTCTTTGGAGGAATGCCTGTCTGTTCATATCATTTATTGAATTATTTGTCTTTTTTATTGTCAAGTTGTGTGAATTCTTTACATATTTTGGAAATAGATACTTTTCAGATAGGTGATTGGCAAATGTTTTCTCCCACTTTTGATGGTGCCCATGAAAGTCCAAACTTTTTAAAAAATTGATCAAGTTTAATTTGTCTATATATTTTTGATCGGGTGTGTATTTAGTGTCATATTTTAAGTAACTATTGCATAATCCAAAGTCACAAAGATTGAGCCCTGTTTTTCCTTGTAAGAGTTTTACAGATTTAGCTCTTACATTTAGGCATTTGATTGATTTTGAGATAATTTCCCCTATGGTGTTACGTTAGAGGTGCAACCTCAGTGTTTTGCATCTTATTACCCGTGTGTTCAAGCACCATTTGTTGAAAAGACAATTCTTTCCCCCACTGTCTTGTCTTGATAGACAACAGGGCTTGTTTTTAAAGTGTTTTGTAACACACATATAGTAATATGCATTAATCTTAAATGCTTGATGCATTTTTTTTTTTTTTTAACAAAAGGAGCACTCCTTTCTAACAGACAGGTCCTCAGGCATTACTCTCCTGTGGAGGACCACTCTTCCATGCCTATTTGCCTGCTTTGAGCAGATACATATGGCTGGGTATGTCGTTTCGACGTTACTTCTACCTGGTTTATCTGACGTGCTCACACACTTGTCTTGGTAGCCACGGGTGACCATGATGGGGGAAGAAGAGGAGGGTTTCTTTGTGTGGAGTGCGTCTGAGATCTTGGTTGGAATTCCGATTCTGGGACTCTGTCGTTCCATTTGTCTAGTGTCTAAGGTTCCCAGATCCCTTGATTCTCCGTCTGTGACATGCTGTGGGGTGACAAGGGCCTGAGTGGGGTGACGGGCAGAAGAACCTGGAAGCACTGAGACACATTGTGAAGCCGATGTCAGGCGGACTGAGTGACACATCTCCAGCGCCGGCTGAAAGCGGGGGCCCTTGCTCATTGTGAGTGTCAAGAGAAAGTTAGTCTAGATTCCCTTCCTCTTCGCCCAAGTCATGCATTGGTTCCTAGGGTCCCAGGTCTGGTTCTCGTTATTTGTGACTTCCCCAGGGGACCTCAGGGTGCCCTGGCCCTCAGAGAGCTAGGAATAGGTATAGGGGAGGAGGAGACGATGTCTCTGTGCTGGAGAGGGTCGTGTCTGTGTCTCGCTCTTGCTTCTCTTGTTGACTTGCTCTTCTGCCACTGCTGATGTGTGAGACTCGGCCAGTGCTCTGTCCTCTCTGAGCCTTCTGCAGAGGGTTCTGTTTCTGGTGGTAGGCCTTCGTCTGTGTGTGTCAAAGTCTAGGTGATGCAGTTTCTCCCTCTGAGCCCTTCAGTCTTCCAAATTCTCTCACTGTCTAGTCCCAGCCTGTTCGTCTCTGAACCCCAGCCTCCCTGTCTCTCGGTGGAGTGTCTCTCTCCGGTCTTTGTGATCCCCTGACAATAGGAGGTAAAAATAGCCCGTGGGCCGCTGTGCTGGTGGAGATAAAAGGGAATTTGCCTTTTGTGTCCTGGGGCCAGGCTGGGGGGGCTGTGACACGTGGAGATTGCTGACATAGCTCTCCTCTGCTGACCTTGACAGCAGCCATAAAAGGGGAGCACAGCTCCCAGCCCTCACTGTGTGCCTGCGAGGTGAGTGATCAGGGCTGGGATGGGTGGGCGTCCCATCTGTGGGAGAGGAAGTGCTGATGTCTGAGGGCGTGTGATGGGGTTGATCCAGGGAGGCCGAGGGGGATCATTGTGGGCTGGGGGAACCTGCTCCAGTGTGGAGCCCCCGGCCCCCAGTTCCCGGTCCCTCTGTCATCTTCCAGTGCTTGCTGTCTTGGACCCCCAAGAACCCTCAAGATTTCTGGCCGTCACACACCAGCTCTCAGTGTTGGGGCCATGATGGACATGAGCGAACTCGGGGAATCTGCCTGCTACCTCCGCCAGGGCTACCAGGAGATGATGAAGGTGCACACTGTGGCCTGGGATGGTAAGTGCAGGCCAAGGTGGCACTGAGCTCAGGGTAGAAGGGCCACCCTTCCCGACAGCTGTAGCCCCAGACCTTGCCCCCAGACTTTGGGGCGCGGAGGCTGGTGTTCCAGGGACTCTGTGTACATCACGGCATGTGTGGGAGTGCGCCTCACTTTGCTCCTCTGCAAAATGGGGATACTGCCACCTGCTCCCTGGGCCATAGAGAGTGAGAACAGACTCGGGCTGGGGGTCGAGGAAGGGAGAGCGGTATGCATGGTGGCTGCCGCCACGTGTCTACCAAACCTCTGCTGGGGTTATTTTTAGCACTCTCCACAGAGCCATAGCTGCTGGGCTTTTTAGAGATAGGCTTTGCTCACAGGCAGTAATAACAACAGATACTATGTGCACAGTGCTTGCTGTGTGCCAGGCTCAGAGCAGGTGACTTGCCAGGAATCATCTCATTTGATCCTGGCAGCAGCATAGGGAAGGGGTCATGGCCAGGGTGGGCCTCATGGTGGTGCTGTCTTTGCAGCCTCTCCCACCCACTCCCACCCCCCGCCCCACCCTGGTTTGGTTTATTACCCTGCTCTCATCATCCAGAAAGTTTCATATCTTTTTCATAAGTTCCCATTCTGCACTCCCACTGCCATCGAGTGGATTTCCACTCAGAGGGCCCTTCTCTGAGATGTCCAAGGCTGCACATCTTTGTGGGAGTAGACTGCCTCAACTTTCTCCCACGGGGCAGCTGGTGGTTTTGATCTGCTGACCTTGCGGTTAGCCAGTTAATGCTTACCCCACAGTGTTTTGTGAGAGCCTGCCAATGATATAGCTGGGCCTGACCTGGGCACTTGCCTATAAGTGGTAGAGCAGGGACTAGAAGCTGCTGGTCTGTAGCCCAAGTCCATCCTTTTAGCCACCATGAAGTATGGCGTCCTCCCAGCTCCGGGGCCAGCTGGCCAGGTGGGAAGGAGCACAGACCCAGAGGGAGACCTGAGGTTGCGTCCCCAGTGAAAGGAAGGAAGCAGAAGCCCCCTTAAGAGTCACCTGCTTGATAGTCGAGGGCCCTGTTCCTATGGGACTCAAGGTTTTGCATTTGAGGAAAGAAGCCTAGGGAATGAGAGCGTTTTCTGAGGTCACACATGTGGCCCTGCTTCCCCAGTGGGAAAAAGGGAGGGGATGCTTGGAGCAGCTCTAGGTGGGGGGTGGGAGACTTCCAGCTCTGCCCTTCCAGGACCTGGCCCTACAGGGATGCAGAAGGGCCCTGAGAGGTGCAAGGGCCACAGACACAGGCTTAGAACCTGAGCAGGGTCCCCAACCCCGGAAGTGCTTCAATGCCCCAATCCTCCTTCTTCCCCCAACCCAGGAAAGAAGCGGGTCTGGGTGCCGGATGAACAGGATGCTTACGTGGAGGCTGAGGTCAAATCAGAGGCTACCGGGGGCAAAGTCACCGTGGAGACCAAAGACCAGAAGGTTCGCTCCCCCTTTCCCAGAGTTAGCGCCTCTATTCCTGGGAACGCTGCTCAGAGCCAGCAGGATCGGTTCTAAATGACCAAACTCACTGCCATTCAGGCGATGCCCATGCCTAGCGACCCTATGGGCCAGGTTAGAACTGCCCTTGTGAGTTTCTGAGACCGACCTGGCCTCCCTGGCAGGTGCTGACAGTGCGCGAAGCCGAGGTCCAACCCATGAACCCGCCCCGCTTCGACTTGCTCGAAGACATGGCCATGATGACGCACCTCAACGAAGCCGCTGTGCTGCACAACTTGCGCCAGCGCTACGCACGGTGGATGATTTACGTAAGCCGCCCACCGGGGCGGAGTGGGGCTCCGAGCAGGGGGCGGTGGGAGCAGGGCTGCTGGCACCTAGGGGGGCTGCTTCCAGTTTGGCGGTGGAGCCAAGGGTGAGGGGCAGAGCTATGGGCGGGACATAGTAAGTCTCTCCTTGGGGAATATTCTAGGGGCCACTGGGTTGGAGACGGAGGATAGGAAACTGACCCCTGACGACCCACCTCCACACTTTCTCCTCAGACGTATTCAGGCCTTTTCTGTGTCACCATCAACCCCTACAAATGGCTCCCAGTCTACACGGCTCCGGTGGTGGCTGCTTACAAGGGCAAGCGCCGATCAGAGGCCCCGCCCCATATATATGCGGTGGCAGATAACGCTTACAACGACATGCTGCGCAGTAAGGACCTCCACGACCCCTCTCACCTATCTAAGACCCCTGCCCGTTCTCCAGAAAGCCCACATCCCCTACCCCCTTCCTTTCCCCTGCTGCAATGTCTTGGGCTTGGTGGCTGGGGAAGATTGGCCCTCCCCATGCTGCCAGGCACTAGACTGAGGCCTGGTGGCACTGCGGAGCAAGCGCTGGCCTGCCTGTGCCTCAGACCCAGGAGAGGGCAAGCTGAGGCTGTCTCCTGTCTTAAAGATGTACAGCCTCCGCAGCCCTACAGAGGCTCGCTATGAATCAGAATCCATTTGATGGACAGACACCCTAGTACAGCCCATCTGGCTCTCCGCCCTGGTCCACCTGGGGCCCTCTCACCTCTGGCCTTGGAAGGTGGCGGGGCTGCCCCCATGCCATGGATGCCCAAGGTGTGCCAAGGCAGCTGGTCTTTTCAGTCTGGCTTGACTGCCCTTTCCTCTCCCCTTTCCTCCAGACCGAGAGAACCAGTCCATGCTGATCACGTGAGTACGGGGCTCCAGAGTGGGGTGGGAAATACTGGCAGCTCTGCAGGAAGGGTGTAACCAGAATTATTCTCCAAAGTTAGAATCTGAAGTGCTTACCATCTGGAGCCAGTATCAGCATCCCCGACACTCCCCAGGACCAAAATCTCCTCCCACCTGGGTCCATTCTGATGCTGACTCAGGGAGAGGGAAGGAAGGGGGTCCCTTCCTTCTCACTATCTCCTTGTTTGGGCATCCAGATACCGATCCTCCCTTTGCACGCCCCCCCTCCCCATGGGAGAGCAGAATTCTCACCCGTCAGGTTCATGTCCAGCCAAGCTAATGTGGACACTGTGTGGGCGTGAGTGTGCACGCACGTGTCTGGTGCAGCAGCCTGGTGGTGAAAAGCAAGGGCTTTGAAGCCAGACAGACTTGGCTTCAAGTTCTCGCATTTCTGAGTGTGTGCCCACGGCAACGCTCCTGTCTGCCTACCGAGCATGCAGAATCAGGAATCCCGGAGTCAGTTAAGTGCCTGGTCCTCATGAGGATGGTCAACATGACTCCTCTGAACCCTACTTCTGCATTCATGAGATGGGGTGGGAGTGGGTCTTCCTGACAGGGTGAAATGAGTGGACCCGGGCCTGACCCCTAGTTAGTGCACAGTGAGCCCTGCATCACCTCAAAGGAGGCTGTAGGCCCCCTGCCCCCGAGGGCCGAGTCATCACATGCGGGGGTTTGAGTTGGGAGCTGCTATGGGGGGAAAGGGCAGGTGGGCAGGGAGCCCAGATTTGGTGGGTGAGGGTTGGAGGGATTGGAGTGGCCAGATAGGCCTTGGTGACTCATGTTTGTGTCGTCCAAGCGGAGAGTCGGGGGCCGGTAAGACGGTTAACACCAAACGGGTCATTCAGTACTTTGCCATCGTCGCTGCCCTGGGAGACGGGCCGGGCAAGAAGGCCGTAAGACTTGCCCACTTGGGCGCCGCCCCCTGCCACTTCCTGCTGTTTTTCTTTCCTTTTTTTCTTCTCCTTTTTTTTTTTTCTTTTGAAGGTTTTGAGTTCCCTGAGCCCCTAGCCCTGCCTGAGACTCTCGCCCTCGTGGGAGACTCTGGCCTGAGCAAGGCTTGACCAGAGAGGCTGTGGCCAGGTCACGTCCATCCCCTGCTGCACCAGAGAGTGGGACCGCCCTACTCCTTCCTGCACAAGTTCTCTCTCCCTGGGGACCTGCAGAGGAAGGAGCTTATGCAGGAGGCCTGTAGGCCAAAAAATAATTTTCTGTTTCCCCTGCTGCCAGTCAGAACAGACAGCTTCCTAGGGTTTAGTCAGAGCCATGGGGATTTGTCATTTTCAAGCCAGGGATCAGGGGATGCACTTCTACACCCCATGATTATGTTATGGGTTTAAGGATTTCCAAACCACCCGGGGAACCTGTTTTTCTTTTTTGCTATTTATTTTGTCTTCAAGGTCTGCTGTTCTATTTCTAGCCCCAGAGCTGACTGTTCAAAACTCCAGGGCCTCCTTCTTCTGTCCCCACCCTCCCAGTGACCCCCAAGTGGGCTGCTTCCCCGCCCCCTGCCCCTTCCAGGTGGCAAAGGCCTCCTGCCTCACAAACAGCCCTCCTCCTCGTCCTGTTGAGCCTTGCTTTATTCTGGGGCAATTTTCTTTTTCCTTCTCTTTTTCCCTCCCTTCTTCCATTTTAATTTTTCCTTTTCCCCTATTTGATTTTCTTGGTTTTTGATTTTTGTGTCCGTTTTTGTTGTTGTGGCTGCTGTTTTTGTCTTTCTGTTTGTTTTTGCTATTGACTTTTTGATGCTCTTTCTTCCTTCATCCTCCCCATCCGGTTTCCCCAACTCCCAGGGTCTCCGAGGCCACTGTAGAAAGTTGGGGCTTAGCCCGGTGACAGGAGAGATGGCAGGGACACAGCCAGAAAGGGGGAGGGGTGGAGCCATGGGCTGTGGGATCTGGGCAAGGGCAGGAAACCTGGGCCGGGGCAGCTCTGCCACTGACCTTCTTCATGGCTGAACTAGCTCACGTGGGAACTCGGCTGGCAGGCCCACTTGGAATGGTGGTAGGCACGCCATGGACACAAAGACACCCTGATCACACCCCAGGAGACGCGTGCTGTGGGACATGGAGGCTCGGGGTGGAGCATCTCACAGGAAGAGGGCTCTTCCCGCCTCAGAGCACCGGGAGGTCTTCTCAGAGCAGGGCCGCGCAAGTTGGGTCCTGTCGGTTGTAGTCAGGAAGCTTCTAGGGGCCATATCATGGATGTGGGGATGAAGGGATGCCAAAGAAGCCAGAGACAGAGCTGGGCAAAGGAAGGGCTGTCAGCAGGAGACCCCAGACACAGCCCCTGCCTCGTGGCCCTGGCCAGGGTCTGCTGACCCCACTCTGTAGCATTTCTCCCCCCAACACTCTTGAGAGGATGGTGCTGTGGGGGCACGGGGAGAGCTGGATGTTGAGCTGACTAACCCTCACTGTCCTAACCACCGCCCTCTCCAACGCCATGATGCCTCGGACCCTCTGACTTTGTCTTCCTTCTCCCCCCAGCAATTTCTGGCAACAAAGACAGGGGTGAGTATGGGGCCAGTGTGGGGCAGGCGACTCTGAGGCCGGGGGACCCCTTCATCACAGGGGTGGTCTGCGGGGGTGGGGGGGGGCTGCGTGTTTAGAGCATGTGATTGCCATGGCTGACTGAGCTCTGGGCCCAGGGCACCCTCGAGGATCAAATCATCGAGGCCAACCCCGCCATGGAGTCCTTTGGGAATGCCAAGACGCTGCGGAATGACAACTCATCCCGCTTTGTGAGTGTGGGGAGGTGGGAGGGGCTGGCAGCCCCCGCCGGATGGATCAACCCCCACCGAGGGCTTACTGCCCCTCTGCTCACAGGGCAAGTTCATCCGCATTCACTTTGGCCCCTCTGGGAAGCTGGCATCGGCTGATATCGACAGTTGTGAGTCCCGGGGAGAGACAGAGGGGGGCTGAGGAGGACGGGGTGCAGGGAGAAGGGACAGAGGGCTTGGGTTGAGTCCCATCATCGGGTCCCTTGACCCCTCTTCTGAGCACGTCTCCAGCCTCGAGCTACTGTCCAGCTTAGGCCACCACACCCCTCACCTGGGCCACCATCCGCCCTCTACCTGGGGACCCTGCCTTCCCCCAAGTGACCTTGCTCCAAGCCAGAATGCCCTTTCTCCCGATTCTAAGCTGATGTGTCCTATCCCTGCTTAAAAACCTTCTCTAGACCTCTTCTCCCTGAGGATAGTGACCCCGTGGGGCCCTCGAGAGTGGGCCCTTAGCCTGCCCTAGTCCATCTGTTGGCCCCAGACAGGGCAGGCCTGGCCCCTGGCCCCCTTTTCCTGGCCTGTTCCTCCGGCACACAGCCCCCATCCTTCCAGGGAGCCTTCCCAAACCTTTTTCTTTAGTGTTTCCCACCATGAGCACCCTGCCTGACCCTTCCCTGATGCCCAGGCCACACCCTGCACCTGATACCACACTGGTCTCCTACTTACCTGGCCAGCAAGCGAGTGCTTGCCAGATATACACTGACATAAGGTGCTGGGCAGAGCAGTGTCCACCCGCACCCCAACCCCCACCCCTCAGACAGACTCAAAGTAAGGCCCTGGGCGCGCGCGCACGCGCGTGCGCGCACACACACACACACACACACACACACACACGCACACCCTGCCCCCCCTTGCTGCTGTAGAAACAGGATGAAAGAATGAATGAAAAAGCAAAACCTACACATATGGACACCCCCCCACATACATACACATCTACACACACATATACCACTACATAGACAAATACATCTACACACACAGACACACACACACAGGCATATACTCAATTATAGACATACACACACACATACACACATCTACACACACAGACATATACTCACACATATACACACAAATACACATACACACAGACATATACTCACACATACACAGACATATACTCACACATATACACATACATATACATACACAGACACAGGACTACAGATGGATGCACCTGGCCTGAGGCATACATTCATGAACACATACACACAAAAAATATATCTGCACGGAGCCTCTAATACGCAGACAGACACACAGGCATAGTCCCACACAAGGACACATGTACACCAATGGTAAGGCACCCTTCTCAACTCATGTGGGTGCACACACTGACATGACACCTTTGTATGCCCTCCCCTCACCCCCACGGGCATGATCCACTCTGGTGGAGTGGGGGCAGTGGCTGACCCAGCATCTTCTCCTCTCCCAGATCTCCTGGAGAAGTCTCGGGTGATCTTCCAGCTGCCCGGCGAGCGTGGCTACCACGTCTACTACCAGATCCTCTCCGGGAAGAAGCCAGAGCTGCAGGGTGAGGGCTGGGTGGGGTGGGGGGACCAGAAACTCTGGCTGCAGAAGAGGTCCTGAGACAGCCACCATCGAGGGGGGAATGACTGGCTGAACACAGCCCGACTGCCTCTTCTGCCCCTGCGCCCCCAGATATGCTGCTGCTGTCCATGAACCCCTACGACTACCACTTCTGCAGCCAGGGCGTTATCACAGTGGACAACATGAATGACGGAGAGGAGCTCATTGCCACCGACGTACGGGCGGGGCAGGGTCCCTGGGGTGGGTAGCTGGCCCTGGCGGTGCCCTGACTCCTGGGCACTCCCCACTGCAGCATGCCATGGACATCCTGGGTTTCAGCACGGATGAGAAGTGTGCCTGCTATAAGATCGTGGGTGCCCTCCTGCACTTCGGCAACATGAAGTTCAAGCAGAAGCAACGGGAGGAGCAGGCCGAGGCTGACGGCACCGAGAGTGAGGGAGCCCGGCCCACCTTGCCCCAGAACCTTTGACCTCAGCTTTATAGGCCCTCATTCTTCACCTCCAGATCCTCAACCTCCTCTCCTGGCTTACAAACTGCTGGCCTTCAACTACCACCCCTCTCCAGTTCCACCTCTGAACCCCCAGTTAAGGCCCATAGAACCCCCCAGGTGTTCACACAGGTAGCTGCCTCCTTCTCATCCCTCGTCTGTGCCCTACCAGGTGCTGACAAGGCTGCCTACCTGATGGGTGTCAGCAGTGGGGACCTCCTCAAAGGCCTTCTGCACCCCCGGGTCCGGGTAGGAAACGAATACGTCACCAAGGGCCAGAGCGTGGAGCAGGTGTGCTGCTGGCTGGCTGGGGCTACCACAGGCCATCCTGGGGCCACCAGGGCCTAACTCCTTTCCTGGCCGGTCCCAGCCAAGCCTCGCTGTGCTTCCAGGTGGTGTTTGCCGTGGGGGCCCTGGCCAAGGCCACCTATGACCGGCTGTTCCGTTGGCTGGTGTCTCGGATCAACCAGACGCTGGACACCAAGCTGCCCCGACAGTTCTTCATCGGGGTCCTGGACATTGCTGGCTTTGAGATCTTTGAGGTGTGTCTGGGCTGGGGGGGGACCCAGGGTGAAGAGAGGCCCTGGTGGACTTTGGGGGCCTGCTGAGGCCACCCTTCCCCCTCGCAGTTCAACAGCTTCGAGCAGCTGTGCATCAACTTCACCAACGAGAAGCTGCAGCAGTTCTTCAACCAGCACATGTTCGTGCTGGAGCAGGAGGAGTACAAGCGCGAGGGCATCGACTGGGTCTTCATCGACTTCGGTCTCGACCTGCAGCCCTGCATCGACCTCATTGAGAAGGTGGGCCCGGGACCACGGCCCTGCGAGGGTTGTGCGCTGTGTGTGAGCACGCATGGGGGGTGGGGTAGGTGCCTTTGTGTGATGAGCTGAACTTGAGTGTGGGCGTGAGGGCATGGCCGTGTCTGATGAGGTGTGTTGGAGATGGAGCATCGGCGAGTGTGCCCGAGCGTGTGTGTCCAGAGGCCTCGACAACAGCCCCTCCTGGGCGCACACAGAACCCCGCCACAAGCACCAGGACCTCCGAGCTGCCCAGGGAGTGAGGCAGGGTGTGTGCGCGTGCTTCGTTATGACTGAATGTCCTCATTATTCAGAGAGCGGAAGAAAGAACATTTGGGGAACGGGTAGAGCGCGGAGAGAGTCTGAAGGACACCAAGCTTCACCTTAGCGTTTTGGCTAACCCACTGTCCTTGGGCGTGGTCAGGTCACTCAGCGAGCCTACAGAACAGACTGCACCGTGGGGGTTCCAGACTAACCCTGGTGGAAGCAGACTGCCCATCTGTCTGCTGAGGGGCAGCTGGTGGGTTTGAACTGCTGCCCTTTGTGTTTGCAGCTGAGCACTTAACCCCTGCACTCTGTGGGCTCTGTAGCACTTTGGTTCATTTCCTCCAAATTTGTTGCCTCGGGCACCTTTTCCCTTTCCTGATGGCTGCTCCATTTCATAGGTAAACCTTTTCCTCGAACACCTGGCCTGAGTGTCGTCGAGGAAGGCAGGGTAGTCTAGGCAGCAGGCGCTTGGTGACCACTGCAGTGGTTGGCAGCCTTGTGCTATAAAGGGCCGCCATTGAAGATTTCCGTTTTCCCGTTTGTAGGCTAAGGAGTTGAGGCCTCACCAGATCTAAAGGCCCCACAGCTAAGCATCGAGCACGCTGAGCTGCAGACTCCGTGTCTTTCTTTTCCTGCGGCCTCTGGTCATGTTTGGGTGGGACCGTGGGCGTGGCAGGGGAGTGGGTGCTGAGGCTCACACTGTTTGTGAGCCAAGAAAGGAGCCCTGGAGGCCTGGTGGTTGCACAGTGGGCTGCTGAACCACAGAGTCAGCAGTTCAAAACTGCCAGCAGCTCTGTGGGAGAAAGATGTGGCTCTTCTACTGGGTTAGTCTTGGAAACCCACAGGAGCAGGTCGGCCCAATCTCGTAGGGTCACTGTGAGTTGGCAGCGACTCGATGGCACTGGGCTTATGAGCCAAGTGAACTCAAGGCTGCAAGCCACACAAGGCACCGGAAGCCCACCCAGCCATAAACATTCCTTCTCACCTGGAGGCCAGGGCTCTTGACTCTTTGTCCCTGGGGTGGGAGTGGGGGGGAGATGGCCAAGGTGGGGGGTCTGGAAAGACTCCAAGAACACAGGGCTTTGAGGAGCGGGGGCTTAAACTTCACCAGGAAGGAGGGCCCGAGACTCCCCCAAACGTGTTCCTTGTCCCAGCCGCTGGGCATCCTTTCCATCCTGGAGGAAGAGTGCATGTTCCCCAAGGCCTCTGATGCCAGCTTCCGGGCCAAGCTCTACGACAACCACGCTGGCAAGTCGCCCAATTTCCAGCAGCCGCGGCCTGACAAGAAGCGCAAGTACCAGGCCCACTTCGAGGTGGTCCACTACGCAGGCGTGGTAGGTGCTTGCTGGGCCCCCACTGACAGCCACCCTCCTCCCCATTGCCGTCCCCCAGCTACTCAGCCCCACCTCACCCCCCCCCATCAGGTGCCATACAGCATCGTGGGCTGGCTGGAGAAAAACAAGGACCCCTTGAATGAGACAGTGGTCCCCATCTTCCAGAAGTCACAGAACAGGCTGTTGGCCATGCTGTACGAGAACTACGCGGGCTCCTGCTCCAGTGAGTCCCCAGGGCCAGCTCGTGTCCCTGCCCGGCAGGGGGTGGGGTGGGGGGAGGGCACGCGTGCTCATAGTCACACCCCTGGAGTGACGGCTGCCCCCTTACCCCTCCTAGCTGAGCCCCCCAAGTCAGGGGTGAAAGAGAAGCGTAAGAAGGCGGCATCCTTCCAGACGGTGTCCCAGCTGCATAAGGTGAGCCCCACTACACACCCAACCGTCCCCTGCCGCCTTCACCCCTGCTCTGCCCCCTGCACCCCGGGCGGGTGGCCGTTAAGACTTGCAGTGATGTTTAACTCCTGTCCACGTGAACATCACAGCAAGTCTGTGCTGCTTCCCGTCCCCACACTGCCTGAGCAGGGCTGACAGGGAAGGCATGGGGGCTGCGGTGGTGGTGGGGGGCTCAACCCCGGTGTGGGGTGGTGGGGTGGTGGGGCAGAGACTTAGTGGGACAGGACAGGGAGGCTTTGGGGATGGTGAGGGGAACCCATCCGGAGACGAGGACAGAAGGCTATCTATATGGATCAGGAGTCCGGGAAACGGCGGTGTCGAGGCAGGTTAGGCACGCGTCCACTGTCCAATTCCGGTTCTCTGCCCCTTTGTGCCTTCTCCCCACTCTCTCCCCACTCTCTCCCCCTCCCAGGAGAACCTGAACAAGCTGATGACCAACCTGCGGGCCACCCAGCCCCACTTCGTCCGTTGCATAGTCCCCAACGAGAACAAGACCCCAGGTAGTCACCAGGGCTGGCCTGGCAGGGGTGGGGACACGTCGGTGCCAGGGTAGCAGGGCCAGGCCCAGAAAGCTGCATCTGCCCTGTGCTCAGGTGCTGACTGGCTACAATAAGCCTGTTCTTCCTCCTCGGCTCTGAAGGTGAGGCCACTGATCTCTGACCTTCTCCTTGAACCGCCCCCCCCCCCCCTTATCCAGGAGTCATGGATGCCTTCTTGGTGCTCCACCAGCTACGCTGCAATGGGGTCTTGGAGGGAATCCGGATCTGCCGCCAAGGGTTCCCCAACCGGCTGCTCTACGCCGACTTCCGGCAGCGGTTAGTGTCTCCCTGCTGAGCCCTGACTCCTGCCTCTTCTGCAAAAACCCCTCATATTGGATCAGGGCCCACCCTGCTCCCATATGACTGCAGGTTAACTGATACATCCACAGAGGCCTGATTTCCAAGAGGGGTGGCATGGCAGGTCCCGCAGGTAGGGCTTCAGCATCTCTTTGTCAGGAGAGAGCTCACCCGTAACATGGGGATAGTGGATTGAACGAACACGGCCACCATGCATTGCCTCTGGCAGACACTTTAAACAGGGAATCGAGGTTGGGACTGGATTTCCACTTGGAGCTCAGGGGAGCAGACAGAGCTGAAAGTTGACTTGGGTATTAACGGAGAATCTTTATATAGGAGCCCTAGTGAGGCGGTGGTTAAAGCACCCCACAGCTAACCGAAGGTCAGCAGTTCAAACCTGCTAGCTGCTCAGAAGGAGAAAAACTTGCTGTCTACTTCTGTGACCCTTGCTGCCTTGGCAGCTTTGTGGGGCAGCTCTACTCTGCCGGGGGTGTCTCGTGTCTCCTGAGTTGGAACGGGTTTCTTTGTATTTAGCTCGGTCCACAGGGAGCGTCCGTCACTCCTTTGAGCTCCTTCCCCCTCCCTTGACAGGTGGGAATTGGACGCACTCTGAGGTCCATTGTTCTTTCCTCCTTTCAAAAGTATCTGTGGTCATCGACATTCGTACAGGGTGAGCGGGCTTCAAAAAGCTCATGGAGAAATTCCATTCTCCCTTTTAAAAAAAAACATTTTATTGGATATCATACAACTCTTATCACAATCCACACATACATCAATTGTGTAAAGCACACTTATACATTCGTTGCCCTCATTATTCTCAAAACTCTCGCTTTCCGCTTAGACTCCTGGAATCAGCTCCTCATCCTTTTCCCCCCTCCCCCTCCCTCATGAACCCTTGATGATTTATAAATTACTATTTTATCCCATTCTCTTTATAAAAATAGGTATTGCAGCTTTATTGATTATATTTTCTCACGGAGGTCCCCCTCAGACATTAAATTTAGGCTGATAGCCACCCCCACCCCATCCCCAGTCGGTGACAGTTTTTTCCTTCCACGTGGCAATCTTGCTTTGAGAAGGAGCCGTGGTGGCATAGGGCCTTCCCATTGGGATGCTAGCCACACGGTCAGTAGGTTAAACCCACCAGCCACTGCTCAGGAGAGAGGGCCGCTTTCTGCTCGCATCAGGAGCTGTCCCGTCCCAGCAGCCCACAGGCCCGTCTCGTCCGCCCAGGGGCTCAGTGAGTCGGAACGGACTCGATGGCGGTGGGTTTGGAGATGGTTCCTGATCACCAGGCCTCTATCTACACTTTCAAGTTGTTATGGCTATCAAATATCGGATAGTCTCCTTTATTTAATCTATTAACCTCCCTCTTGGAGGGTCCTTTCCAGGTTCTAGAGCTCCACAGCCAGCCTTACCCACACAGGTGTGCAGGTGTGTCCACGCCAGGAGTGGGAGAACTGGGAGCCCTTGCTCATTTTTATAAGAATTGTCTCTCAAACATTTCTTCAGTTTGTGGCCTTCTTCATCTCACTGACCTTAATGATAAAACTGTTATATGCCTTTTGTGAAAGCCGCAACCTTCTGAAGACGTTGACTGCCGAATGCATGTAAGCACAGTCCCAAGTCTTTAAGCAGCGTGTGCCCAGTGCCCACCAGCCCGTGGTGGTACCTCTGTTCCAGCCCGAGGGCCCAGCAGTAACTTCCCTCACTCCACCCCAGCCTTCTCGGCCAGGCCTTCCCACCTCAGTCACTGTCCTGAGCGGCTCTGCCACGCCCTCCCAGGTACCGCATCCTGAACCCCAGCGCCATCCCCGATGACACCTTTGTGGACAGCAGGAAGGCTACTGAGCAGCTGCTGGCCTCGCTGGCTCTGGACCACACCCAGTACCAGTTTGGCCACACCAAGGTCAGGCCATCCCAGCGCTTGGGCTTACCCCATTGGGCAGGGGCTGTGCTGGCAGTTGGGGTCCCACGTGACCCCAAACCAACTTCACACCCCCACCCTTCCAGGTGTTCTTCAAGGCCGGGCTCCTGGGGACCTTGGAAGAACTTCGAGACCAGCGTCTGGCCAAGGTCCTGACGCTGCTGCAGGCGCGGAGCCGGGGCTGTCTCATGCGCCTGGAGTACCGGCGCCTGCTGGGAGGCAGGTGTGTGTGTGTGAGAGAGCGGTAGGGGGGAGGCCACTGTCCCTCAGCTCACACTACAGAGCCACCACACCCCAGGCCTTGTCATCTGGTTACCCCCCATGTTTGATTGGAGTGGCTGAAGGGACAAGGATTGCTTGTGTCCGCCCAACCCCAGTCTCCATTTCCGCCTCAAAGATGGGGGTGGGGTGCGAGTACTTGCCCTTGGCCCTTGCACTCCAGGCCAGCCCAGGGCACACCCAGAGTAATGCCAGCAGGACTAGGAGTACTGCTAAGAGCCTGGCCCTGGCGCTATCTGCATAATCTGGCTTAATGTAAGACCATCTCCAGAGGGGGCGGCTGTGAGAGCCTGTCTTGTCTATCCGTCCGAGACACACAGCAGCTGGCAAGTGCTAGGCACGGGAACGTGAGCCCACCAGACTGACTCCAGAACTGGGGCCTCTGCCCGTGGCTTCCGGACACCCACGAGCTGTGTGGCCTCACCTATAAAACAGGGCCCAGACCCCCCCTTCAGGGCCCAGGGAGACAACCCAGGGAGGGTGCCCAGGGCAGAGTCCGGCCCATGGAGGGCACAGCACTGAACCGCCGCCCCTGCCCAGGGACGCCCTGTTCACCATCCAGTGGAACATCCGTGCCTTCAACGCCGTCAAGAACTGGTCATGGATGAAACTTTTCTTCAAGATGAAGCCCCTGCTGCGCTCGGCGCAGGCCGAGGAGGAGCTGGCGGCCCTGCGTGCAGAGCTGCGGGGACTGCGAGGGGCGCTGGCCACTGCTGAGGCCAAGCGCCAGGAGCTGGAGGAGACACATGTCAGCGTCACCCAGGAGAAGAATGACCTGGCCTTGCAGCTCCAGGCAGTGAGTGGGCGCGGGGGCAGCAGGCTCCCCCTTGGTGCTTGGCCTGCTCTGAGGAGCCACCTGACTAGACCCTTGGTCAGGATGAGCCGTGTGGGTCTGCGGCATGCTCCCTGCTCCCTGCCCAGGGGCACACGGGTGCTTCCTGCCTCTGGGCTCTGGCCAGCCTCCGTGTGTGTGTCCACCTTCCCTGCCCAGGTTGTGCCCAAGCTGGCATCCTGTGAAAGCTGCAGAGGGAGCCCCTACCCCCCACCCCTGGCAGCGCTGTGTCCCCAAAACATACCCATGCTCCAGGCACTACTGATAACCAGAGTCCAGAGCTCCCCAAGTCCACAGAGCCACTTCTCTCAGCAGACTCTTGAGAACCACCTGTGTGGCCGCTCCAGGCTAGCGTTGGTGAGATGGCCGTGAGGTCACACAAGTCACCAGCTCGCTCACACAGGGACAACTGTGCAGCCAGGCCCTGCGGAAACAGCAGGGGGAGATTCAGAAACAACACCCCCTCTCTTCTACCTCAGCCTCCCCCCAGCCCAAGGCCTAGCCCTGCTCAGGTCAAACTGGTACAGGGCTTCCCTCTTAGAGCCTTTGTGGGTCTCTGTCTGGGTGACCCCAGCCTGCCCGACCTTCCCTTCTGCCCTGTCCCATCCTCTCCCAGTGCCCCATGCCTGAGCCCCTTCAGAGCCCGGCGGAGTGTGGACAGATGGCCTGGCGGGCAGGGGTCCTTCAGCCCGTCTACTTGATTCTGCCCGGCCCTTGCCCCATCCCCTCGCCCTCCAGGAGCAAGACAACCTGGCCGACGCCGAGGAGCGCTGCCATTTGCTGATCAAGTCCAAGGTGCAGCTGGAGGCGAAGGTGAAGGAAATGAGCGAGCGGCTGGAGGACGAGGAGGAGGTGAACGCAGACCTGGCTGCCCGCCGGCGCAAGCTGGAGGATGAGTGCACGGAGCTTAAGAAGGACATTGACGACCTGGAGCTGACGCTGGCCAAGGCCGAGAAGGAGAAGCAGGCCACCGAGAACAAGGTAGAGCTGGGCCGATGCTGCGCCTGCTGGGGGCTCTGCCAGGCCCGCGCCCACTACCCTCCGTGGGTCTCTGTCCGTCAGCTCTCCGGTGGGGTCAAAGGAAGCACTTCCTTTGCTGGGGAGGGCAAGGGGGAGGACTCAGGGCCAGAATGAGCCACAGACAGAAGCTGAAGGTCCCATAGCTAGACGGGGCAGACTCGAGCCCAGTGGCCGCTCAAACCAGCCAGTGTGGGGAGGGACATGCCCATGGTGACCCTGGCCCCGCCCAGGTGAAGAACCTGACGGAGGAGATGGCCACGCTGGATGAGTCAGTGGCCAGGCTGAGCAAAGAGAAGAAGGCTTTGCAGGAGGCCCACCAGCAGGCCCTGGGCGACCTGCAGGCCGAGGAGGATCGGGTCAGCGCCCTGGCCAAGGCCAAGATCAGGCTGGAGCAGCAGGTGGAGGACGTGAGTGGGCCTCGCTGAGGGCTGTGGGGTGGCGCTGGCACGGGCGGTGGCCGGCCTGACTGCACTGAGCTCCGGTCCTCCCACAGCTGGAGTGCTCCCTGGAGCAGGAGAAGAAGCTCCGCATAGACTCGGAGAGGGCCAAGCGCAAGCTCGAGGGCGACCTGAAGCTGACACAGGAGACGGTGGCAGACGCCACCCAGGACAAGCAGCAGCTGGAGGAAAAGCTCAAGAAGTAGGCATGGGGGTGGGCGGCAGACGTGACCCACCTGCACTCCCTAACGGGCCCTGCTCCCGCTCGACCAGGGGGTCTGGGCTGGGACCAGGCCATGGGAAGGTCATTTGAGGAGGCTGTGTGGTGTTGGTGGAGGGGGAGGGGATATTTCTCTGGGGCCCTGGGCCTGGTGGGGCCCAGGGTTCATGGCCACCCTGCAACCCCAGGAAGGACTCCGAGTTGAGTCAGCTGAGCCTGCGTGTGGAGGATGAGCAGCTCTTGGGGGCCCAGCTGCAGAAGAAGATCAAGGAGCTGCAGGTGTGTAGCGGGGACGGCCCGAGGCAGGGGGGCCAAGGCTCAGAGGGATGCTGCCCACCAGCTGCCCGCGTCCACCCGCGCGCCGCAGGCTCGCGCAGAGGAGCTGGAAGAGGAGCTGGAGGCAGAGCGGGCGGCCCGGGCGCGCGTGGAGAAACAGCGGGCCGAGGCGGCCCGGGAGCTGGAGGAGCTGAGCGAGCGGCTGGAGGAGGCGGGCGGCGCGTCGGCCGGGCAGCGCGAGGGCTGCCGCAAGCGCGAGGCGGAGCTGGGGCGGCTGCGGCGGGAGCTGGAGGAGGCGGCGCTGCGACACGAGGCCACGGTGGCGGCGCTGCGGCGCAAGCAGGCCGACAGCGCCGCCGAGCTGAGCGAGCAGGTGGACAGCCTGCAGCGGGTGCGGCAGAAGCTGGAGAAGGAGAAGAGCGAGCTCCGCATGGAGGTGGATGATCTGGGCGCCAACGTGGAGACGCTGGCCCGGGGCAAGGTGTCTACCTCCTCCACCCCCATCTCTGCCCCTGCCCTCCCCCTCGACCTGGGCTCCACCCTGGTTTATCCAGACCCAAGTCCCGCTCCTAAACCAGTCCCCGACTCCAGGTCATTTCTGTCCCTGCATCCAACTTTAGGTTTGACCTTTGACTCAGCCCTTGACCTCTAATCTGACTGCTAATATCCAACCTGTTTGACCTCTGAGCACTTCCCTCGGGCCTGGACTAACTCCGCCTTCAGACCACCCTAACCATATCCTGACCACCTGACTAGGAGTTTGCTCACTTTACTGATAAGCCCACCTGCTTGGCTCTAAACCCAGCAGAATCCTGACCTGGAACCCGGGGCTATAATCTCCGGCTTCCTGGGCCCCTATCTAACCCACCCTGCCCTCTCATTCGCAAACTCATCCTGACGTGTGCCCTGGGTGCCAGGCCAGCGCAGAGAAGCTGTGCCGGACATACGAGGACCAGCTAAGTGAGGCCAAGATCAAGGTGGAGGAGCTGCAACGGCAGCTAGGGGACGCCAGCACCCAGCGCGGGCGGCTACAAACCGAGAACGGTGAGGGCCCAGCCCGAGCTCGGCTGCCCCCACCCCCCCACCGGAACCTGCTTGACCAGCCCCACCTGCCCCTCTTGGCCCTCAGGGGAGCTGAGCCGCCTGCTGGAGGAGAAGGAGTCTCTGCTCAGCCAGCTAAGCCGTGGGAAGACCTCGGCTGCCCAGAGCCTGGAGGAGCTGCGGAGGCAGCTGGAGGAGGAGAGCAAGGTGGGCAGGCACTGGCTGCCACTGAGCTGGGGGTGAGGGTGGGGAGTTGTGGCTGGCCCAGTGGCTGGCCCAGTGCTGAGGTCCCGTGTTGCTGCAGGCCAAGAGCGCGCTGGCCCACGCCGTGCAGGCGCTGCGGCACGACTGCGACCTCCTGCGGGAGCAGCACGAGGAGGAGGCGGAGGCCCAGGCCGAGCTGCAGCGGCTGCTGTCCAAGGCCAATGCCGAGGTGGCCCAGTGGAGGAGCAAGTACGAGGCAGATGCCATCCAGAGGACAGAGGAGCTGGAAGAGGCCAAGTGAGTGCCCACCCGCCCGCCTCAGCCTGCCCCTGCCCTGAAGGCCCTTGTTCTATGGCGCCAAACTCTTCAAACCAGAAGCCAGCCTGAACCCGGGCCACTCCACTTGTGCCGTTTCCACCCGGTTCTCGAGAATGCGGGTGATGTAAAGGAAGCAGTGGCTGCTGGGTGGGCCGTGGTTCTGCCTCGGCTCCTGTCTGTGTGTCTGTGCTTGTGCCAGCCCCTCGCAAAGCCGAGGAAGCAAGTGCAACCTCTAGGAACGACTTGGGTTAGCAAACTGGGCCAAACCTAACCCGTCCTGACCACCTTTTTAATAGCTAGGTTTCTGGGCGCATAGCCCCCCGTCCCATTCATTCACATACTGTCGCTTATCTGACACCATCCAGGCAGCTGAGACAGACATCGGAAAGCCTAGACCACGTAGCTATCCGGCCCTTGCCACCACAAAGTTTGCTGACCGACCCGTGTGCACCAATGTTTTTGACAGACAATGGGGTTTTGCTCGAGCCCTGCTGGGGTCACTTGTGGTCAGCTCCACAGCCCATGCCTGTCTGCTCCTGTGGCCCAGGAAGAAGCTGGCTCTGCGGCTGCAGGAGGCAGAGGAGGGGGTAGAGGCCGCGCACGCCAAATGCTCCTCGCTGGAGAAGGCCAAATTGCGGCTGCAGACGGAGTCGGAGGACGTGACCCTGGAGCTGGAGCGGGCGACCTCCGCAGCGGCAGCGCTGGACAAGAAGCAGCGGCACCTGGAGCGGGCGCTGGAGGAGCGGCGGCGGCAGGAGGAGGAGACGCAGCGGGAGCTGGAGGCGGCCCAGAGGGAGGCCAGGAGTCTGGGCACAGAGCTCTTCCGGCTGCGGCACAGCCACGAGGAGGCCCTGGAGGCCTTGGAGACGCTCAAGCGGGAGAACAAGAACCTGCAGGGTAGGGCCTGTCCCTGGTCATGGAACCGCCCTGCGGCCGCGGTCACCTCTCAACCCTCCCAAGAGCACAGGGGTCTGGAGCCATCTGAGAATCAGCTCAGTCACACGGGCTTGAGGGGCTTGCCTGAAGTTGGGGGGCAGTCCCCCTGGACTTAGGTGTGAATGAGGAACCTGGGCTGGGCCTTCAGTGCTGTCTGTCTTGCAGAGGAGATCAGTGACCTCACAGACCAGCTTAGTCTTGGTGGGAAAAGCATCCAGGAGCTGGAGAAAGCGAAGAAGGCGCTAGAAGGGGAGAAGAGTGAGCTGCAGGCAGCCCTGGAGGAGGCCGAGGTCAGGAGCTGGCCGCAGGGGAAGGGGGGGATGGGTGCTGGTCTCCTCGACCCTGTGCTCATGGCCCCCGACTCCTATACTACCCACTGTCCCCAGGGGGCTTTGGAGCTGGAGGAGACCAAGACTCTGCGGATCCAACTAGAACTATCCCAAGTCAAGGCTGAAGTGGACCGGAAGTTGGCAGAGAAAGATGAAGAGTGTGCTAATCTCAGGTGTGGGATGCAGGGCCTGTCCATAGGCTCCCACACACCTTCCCCCGCCCCCCCACCTCCAGGGGAAAGCGGGCCACCTGTGCTTGCTGAGCCCCTACATCCCGTCTGCCCTCCCTGAGGACTTTCCTAGGTAGGGACCACTGCCCGTTTCGGAGATGACTCCCAGCAGGTAGAGGATGTGCCCCAAAATGGGTCGATCCAGTCCACCTATCTGCTCCTGAGCTTCCCTCCTCTCGTCCATGAACTTGCTCTGGTTGGGCAGCAGCAGGGAGACCGGAGGAGCCCATGTCTCCAGTCCTCGGGACAATTCCAACAGCTCCTCCCTCTGCCCCCACAGGCGCAACCACCAGCGGGCAGTGGAGTCCCTGCAGGCCTCACTGGACGCAGAGACGAGGGCACGCAATGAGGCCCTGCGGCTCAAGAAGAAGATGGAGGGCGACCTCAATGACCTGGAGCTGCAGCTGGGGCACGCCACCAGGCAGGCCATGGAGGCACAGGCAGCCACCCGGCTGCTGCAGGCCCAGCTCAAGGAGGAGCAGGCAGGCCGGGACGAGGAGCAGCGGCTGGCGGCTGAGCTCCGGGAGCAGGCGCAGGCCCTGGAGAGGCGGGCTGCTCTGCTGACCTCAGAGCTGGAGGAGCTGCGGGCCGCCCTGGAGCAGGGTGAGCGCTGCCGGCGGCTGGCGGAACAGGAGCTGGTGGAGGCCACCGAGCGCCTCAACCTTTTGCACTCGCAGGTGGGGACCCAGAACTCACGAGGATAAGTGGGTGGTGGTTGGGAGGCTGGCCGGCCCGCCCTGAGGCTTTGCTTCCCCCAGAACACAGGCCTCCTGAGTCAGAAGAAGAAGCTCGAGGTGGACTTGGCCCAGCTGAGCGGGGAGGTGGAAGAGGCTGCCCAGGAGAGGCGAGAAGCTGAAGAGAAGGCCAAAAAAGCCATCACTGATGTAGGGCAGTGCCGGGGCCGCGGGGGACCCAAGGCAGGTCCCAAAGAGCCGCCCTCCATGGGGACTGGTCAGCTCCTGACTACCACCTCTCTGCTCCCAGGCGGCCATGATGGCTGAGGAGCTGAAAAAGGAGCAAGACACAAGCGCACACCTGGAGCGCATGAAGAAGACCCTGGAGCAGACGGCGCGGGAGCTTCAGGCCCGGCTGGAGGAAGCCGAACAAGCTGCCCTCCGGGGCGGGAAGAAGCAGGTGCAGAAGCTGGAGGCCAAGGTGTGTGCCATGCTTCGTGGCCCCTCCCTTGACCAGGGCGGGTCAGCTCGAGGGCAGGCTTGGGCATCAGGTCCATCTGCTCCTCTTGAAGGTGCGGGAGCTGGAGGCCGAGCTGGACGCCGAGCAGAAGAAACACTCAGAGGCCCTCAAGGGGGTGCGGAAGCACGAGCGCCAGGTCAAGGAGCTCGCCTACCAGGTAGGTTCCTGGGTGCCCTGGCGGGGCAGCCCGGGCTGGCCAGGCCAGGTCAAACACGAGTCTCCTTTGCTCAGGCTGAGGAGGACAGGAAGAACCTGGCCCGCATGCAGGACCTGGTGGACAAGCTGCAGAGCAAGGTCAAGAGCTACAAGCGCCAGTTTGAGGAGGCGGTGAGCAAGTCCTCGGCGGGGTGCTTGTGGTGACTCCACTGCACTCGTGTGCTCTGGCAACTAGGGGTTCAGGGCGCGTGGCCAGCCCTGGTCCGTCTCTGGGCTGTGGTTTCCCCCAGAGTGGCCTGGCTGGGGGGACATGCACAACTGGAAGAGGCTCCATGTTCCCAGCTCGGTGACCCCATTGTCCTGGTGGATCTCGTGCGTGTCTCTGCTGGACAAGTTCTGCCACAGGGTCACCGCCACGTGTGAGGGGTGAGGGGGTGGCGCGGGCAGGAGCACCTGCGGGCAGTGGTCTCCAGAGCAGAGTTGAAGTGCCAGAAGCCCACCTCCTCTTCAGCATGGGTAGAACTGACATGGTCAGCTAAGGCCCTGCTGTGTCCATAGGAGCAGCAGGCCAACACCAACCTGGCCAAGTATCGCAAGGCCCAGCATGAGCTGGATGACGCAGAGGAGCGAGCAGACATGGCAGAGACACAGGCCAATAAGCTGCGGGCGCGGACCCGGGATGCCCTGGGCCCCAAGGTGAGTGGGGCTC
>NW_022109491.1:22176227-22196125 GCF_000313985.2 Echinops telfairi | reverse complement strand
GAGTGGGGCTCTGTGGTGGGCCGTTGGGCAGGCGGGTCATGCGGCAGTTTGCTCAGCCTCCTCCCCTCTCAGCACAAGGAGTGACGCGGAGCCCCTGCCCCCAAGCACCAAAGGGCAGCGGTGTTGGCTTTGCTCCCTGGAGCCCGGTGGACCCTGAAGAAAGGCCACACCTGCAGCTCGTGGGCACCCTCGTTTAGGACTGGGGTCCCATGGACAAAAGTCAGGTCCACAACTGCCACTTAAAATAAAGTTCTTTTAATAGTCTCCATTGAATTGGTTTATTTGCTGTTAATAAATTGGCAACACAAGGAGGGGCCAAGGGTGGGCTCCAGCCAGGCGCCTGTGTGGGAGCTTGGTCAGGACACCCTGCTCTGGGGTTGGGCACAGCCACCCCGGGGCCCCACAGGGAGAGGAGGACCCTTCACTTCTAGAGGGAACCCCACAGGATGAACACAGTGGCCAATGAGCAAACAGAACCAGAGAACAGGTGGGGCAGGTGGGCAGGCTGGGGGGCATTCTCTTCTCCCCCACCCCTGCCCAGGGCTCAGAAGCCTGGCTCACAGATTGAGAGGAGGGTGCCCCGGTCTCCCCTCCCCATCCTGGGACTGACAGTTGAGCTCAGACAGCTGTTTGAAACGCCCCTTTACCGCTAGATCCTGAAGGGAAAGGGGGCACAGTGCCCTGTCCTCATCACAGGGCTGGAGGGAACTGAGGCTCCCCAGTGACCTGGGGCCCTTAGGCCCAAGGACTTCTAAGACGTGCCCCCCACCAAGCCTGCACTGAAGACCTGGGGCAGGCAGAGAGCAGCAGGGAGGTGGGGGAAGGACGGGAGCAGGGCGTGTGGCACAAGTACCCACGCTCACCGAACTGGCCCAGCCCAGCCCAGCAGCCTGCCAAGGTCACTCGTCAGTGAAGTCCCTGTCTATGTCCATGTAGGGCTCCTCGATGTAGCTGACGAGGGCGGAGGGCGACTGGCGGTCTGGGTTCAGCAGGATGGACACCGTCTCCTTCCAGTATGAGAAGCTGATGCAGGAGCTCTGGGTGAAGAGGGAGAGGCTGGGGGGCGCCTGGAGAGGACCCAGGTTAAGCCCAGCACCCGCAGAGGGTGCCTAGGTAAAGGGGCCTATACCACACGGCCCACGCACCCTGAGGGAGGCGGGTCTGCTGGCCCAGGAGGGCGGGGCACTCACATTCTCCAGGCAGGTGCTGTCCTTGTCCTTGTGCAGGTAATGCTGCTGCCAAAAGCGCAGCAGGTTGTGGAAGTTGTTGAGCAGGAAGCCTGGGTACTTCTTGCTGTGCTCCATCCGCTGCAGCAGCCGCAGGTACAGGGGCAACCGCTCTTTCCGCCGGGCCAGCATCAGAATCACCAGACTGGTGTTGAGGCAGCTGACATTTTCCTGCAAAGCCCCAGGCCCCGATCAGGCGAGGCTGACTACTGAGCTGCTCTGCTGAGCCTGCCGCAGGAGGAGCCTTCCCACTAGCAGCTCAGCGAAGCTCCTGAGGCTTAAACCTCCAGGCAGGACTAGCTGCACCATCTAAGTTTATAATGTTCCCTGGGCACTGGATCGTGACATCAGGAGGGGGGTCCAGCCTCTTGTTCACTCAGCAGGCCAAGGCCATGGCGTGTGTGAGATGTGGGAGCGCAGCTGCACTGAGAGGCCTTCTCAGGAAGGGAAGGCTGCACAGCTTCTTGGTGAAGGAGGAGGGTCTCACTCTGGTCCCAAAGCCATGCTCCGCAGGAGTGTGGAGAGCGCCGGCCAATCCCAACTCTGCTCTGCTCAGCTCAGCTGTGACCCCAAGAGACAGCTGCTCTGCCGTGAGCCCCTGAGCCCCTGCTACGACCCAGGGCACTCAGTCCTGTCTGCACAGGCAAAGCTGGCAGGTGGGCTGGGAGGGTTTACTAGAGCCAGGAAATGCACCTCGAGGGTCGGCTGGGCTCCAGGATGAAGAGCCAGTTCCACCTGCCTCTCTTTGGTATGCTGGTCAAGGCCCTCACCTGGGTCAGCGTCTGCACGTGGATGATGTTGATGAGGCGGAAGAGGAAGGACATCTGTGTGGGCACCTGGGCTATGTAGGCAAGCAGGCGGCACTCGGACAGGACCTCAGCCACTGGGGACAGAGGCAGGGTGGTGAGCAGCAGCTGAGAAGTGGTCTTTGGCCTGGCCACCCAGGGCTCCAGGTAAGCCCTCGCCAGGGCCAGAGCTCCTGGGAGTCCCTCGCTGTCAAATAATTCAAATCCAGATGCTCCAGAGAGCATAGCAACTTGCCAACTCGTCTATGCAGGGACTCTTCTCTCCTCAATGCACCCACCCTCACTCACCCCATCTGGCTCCAGACCACTGATCCCTATCACAGCAACACAGGGCAACACGAAGACACCATCGGGGGTTGAGTTTCCAGGAGACCCACGCGCGGCCACAACCAAAGCTGGGCCCACTTGGGTGTCCAGTCCCTTCTGGCTCGAGGGTGGGCTGCCCGTGAGGCACCAGCGCTGATGTGCTGCTTCCCCCGGCCTTCCCTTACCTTTCATGTCCACCTGGTTTTCAAATCGGTCCAGGGACAGGGTGACACAGCGCACCAGCATGTTCGAGTCCACCAGCGAGCTGTTGATCTGCTTCAGGAACACCTGGAACTGGAGCAGAGCCGGGGCTGAGCGGGAGACGGTGGGCTGTGGGCTGGAGAAGGGTGGCTCCAAGTGGGTAAGGGCTGCCGGGGGCAGAGCCGGGTGCTGGACTCCTCTCATTGACCTGGGAGTCCCAGCTGAGTGTCCTATGCGTCCACCTGTGAGCCTAATGCCCCAGGCCCTGTCCAGCCCTCCCATCCCACGGCCTCAAGATGGTTTTTCAGTTTCACTTCCCACCAGCGGCTGGATCTCTCTGCATGCTGAGGAGCACTTATTGGGAATGCCCAGCAGAGGAGGTCTCCAGAACAGCGCGCCACAATGCCTTTTCCACACTCCAGCAGGCCCAGGGAGCCTGCGCTGTCTTACCTTTGCATCAGTGTTGATGTATTTATTGAACCTCTTGAAGGCGTCAACATTGAACTTCATCAGCTCCCCCAGCAGGTCAAAGTAGCTTTGGAGCACATCCCTGGACTTACATTCGCTGTCCACAATGCAGTACAGGATGTGCTGGGGAAGGGGAGACACAGGGGTACTGCCAGTGTTGCTGGGCCCCGGGGCCCACCTCTCCAAGGCCTGGACACGGACGAAGCCTACACAGGATCTTCGTCCGCAGGCACCCAGGCCAGTGGTGTCTGCTCCCCTAAGGATGCTGGTGGCTCCAAGGGCAGGGCCAGGTCTGAGCTACTTCTGACCTGGCAGAGCAGGGCAGGCTGGGGTACGGAGCCCTGGCTTGTTTCGCTGGCCCAGTGCTGCCAGCTGAAGCCTGTGGCCAGCTCTGTGATGACAAGATAGCCAGGGCTTTACAGCTCCCAGGTGACATGGACACCTGTCACCGCTGAGCACCGAGCCAGGCAAGGAAAGCAAGATCGAACTTCAAGGAAGGGGACAGGGCACATTTTGACCCTACAGTCTATTTTTGTGTTTAGGAATGAAACTGTTTCAATACAGTTTATGCTAAAATCAATAAATCATCAAATATGTGAAGCCAATTAATTAACTCCTTGATGACTTTTCTTTTTCTAAAACCATGATTGCACTGTTTTTAGATCCCCTTGATTTTTCCTTATGAATTTTACAAACGACTTATTTCCTGGGTTCATTTCTTGCCTGTATCACTTTTCTTTTCCCTAAACCAACGAGATCTTTGGCCAGTTTGTGCCCCCACCTTTGACAAATAAAACTTTTACGGCAGATTATTTTTTAAACAAAGGGAAATTAACTTTTAGTTTGGATCAAAGCAGCCTCAGGGTCAAAAGGCCTTGCTGGGCTGCTTCAAACCTTCCCTTTATGCATCCCCCCCCCCCCCTTAAGCAACACCCCTAGGGAACCGGCACTTGGAAACCTGGAGCTAACAGTAGGGCCGCCTGGCATTTTAAAGAGCTCTGGGGGCTCTGGACAAACAGTCTGGGTCTCGGGCAGGGGCACAACTTCAGACCATTACCTCCAAAAGGCCTCGCTTCAGCAGGAACATCTGGTCTGCATAGGAGGTGGTCCCTCGGAGGAAGCTCTCCACAGCCCGAGCTTGCCAAAACCTGCGACCCAAATGATGACCTGGCCCAGGTGGCTAAGGCTGCCTTCTTTTCCCAAGGGCTTGGGAGTTGCTTGCTGCCTTTTTATTTACTCAACATTAGGCATCAGACTAGCCACTGGGACAGGGCAGCCTGATAGCAGGACAGAGCGCCCATCCCCACAGAGCTGACAGCACAGCCTCTTCCACTCGGTTGTCACATACATGATGGTGTCTTGGGCAGAGGGCTGGTCCTGGTGAACCACCTGGGAAATGCACTCTACGCTCTGCCACCCAGCAGGACAGAGAGGGGAAGGGAAGCGGGAGGGGCCTGGCAGGCATGTGGAAAGTGCTGCCCTCACAGAGGATGGGCTGTCCCAGAGAACACTGGTTGGGGTTGACTTAGTGGCCCGGGGGCAGAACTGGGATTCATGGAGCGAGGGTGGCGGCAAGGCAGGGTCGAATGCCTGGCACCTCTGGGCTGGAGCTTACTGACAGCTCCCACCCCAGCCTTAGGGAAATGCTTCCCTTACCCACTACCTCCTGCTCCTATCCTGGAAGACTCATCTCACAAGAGTCTCAGGATCTCCGAGAAGTTTGCCTGTCTGAGAGCTCCCACAGGCAGGGGGAAGAAGCCATTCTTGGGCAGAGCCTGATGCAAGTCCTTGCCAGACAGCCCGAAGAGCTGTGCTGTTCCGCTCTGCTCTATCACTCCTGTTTGTGGGAAACACGCAACTCCAAGTGGCAGGGACGCCCCCCCCCATCTGTGCTCTCACTGGGTTCTGCTTGGTGAACCACACGCCTGCCCAGCTGATGCAACAAGAAGAGTGCAGCCAGAGCCCTGCCCCGAGAGAAGCCAGAGTTCTGGGGGTGGGTGGGTGAGAAAACCGGTGACTACAGAAAGTACTTTAGAAGCCCCTGGGCTCCTGGAGCCTTCAGGGTGTCTGGAAGCTACCCCAGACCCACCTAAAGGATGACTCGGCCGGCTCCTTCTTCATGACCTGCAGCAGGCGTGTCAACAAGCCTCTCTTTCCATCACACACCAGACTCCTGAAAGGAAAGACAGGGAAACTGGTGGCAGGCCAGAATGCTAACAGGGGCCAAGCTCCACATGGCCAAAGGACTTGGGCATGGGTGGGTCACTGCTGGCTAAGGCGGGTGAGGGAACACAGGGACACTTCCTAGTCAGCAGTCTGCCCCATCTGCCTGGGTCCAGAGCAGCTCGGAACTCTGCAGTCAGAACCAAGTAGCCAATCTGTCACACCAACCACAGGCCGGCTTTCCCTTCTCGAGCCTCTGGCAGGGATCAGAGGCCATGTAGGGAGGGCTCAGAACTGCTAGAGGGTTGGTTGGTTGTACCCAGAGCAGGTTTGAATACAGGTCGCCATGGAGCCTTGCAGGGGGGCCAAGTTAGTGCCAACAGGATGGGGCAGGCTCTAAGTCCTAGCCGGGCCGTGGACAAGTACTAGCGCCTGCAGGACTTAGCGTCACGGATCCTGACGCTAAAGCAACAGGTGAGGAAGTGACTCTGAGCCCACAATGGGGGGTCCTGGATGCCAATACACCCTCTTTCAATAGAGCAGCTCTACTTCTATCCACCATAGACACGAGGGTGCAAGTCCATCTGATTTCATTTGAGCAAAGAATTCTAAAATGTCTTAAAACAAAAAACAAAACCCACGGAATTCTACTGCCTTAAAAATTAAGCAAAGCAGCAAAGCTGACCTCCAGCCGGCAACTTCTGGAGCCTCCTGCCTCTCCTCCGGCTGCTGTGAAGCCCAGGGAGATGCTACAGGAGGCGAGGCCAGCACAGTGCTCAGCACCCAGGAAACCCATGGTGTGTGCCCGCCTGTATGGCCCCTGTGAGCCCTCCCCACCCAGGCACACCTGTCAGTGTTGAGGACGGCTTCCACCTCCGGAATGTTGGCCTTGAGCGAGATGGCACTGAGCTCGTTCAGCTCCTGGTTGTTGAGCAGCAGGTACTTGTTCCTGGCACAAATGGGTGGAGGAGTAAAGGGTGGGAACTGGTACTGCTGGGTCAGGAAGGGGCTCGTGCGGGAGTCCCCTGCCCACTTGACGGATCCGAGAACCCACAGGTACTTCCCAGCCCTGCCTCATTCTCCTGAGGTGGCCTTCTGCACCAGGGCTCTTACACTAGCCCAGTCTCTCTCTTCTGCCTGCTGTTCTCAGACAGAGCTCCTTCCAGCCAGGCCCTTCCCTGTAACTGCTGAACATTTCTATCTTATCTCTCAAAGGCACCTGTCACTCAACGAGTCTGAATTGAATTCAATTGACTCTTCAAGCCTGGAGGTCCTGGTCCAGGATCCCGACTAGGATGCCCTCAGTGACCAGAGTCAGCGGCTTGGGGGTCTCTTTGACACTCCCTCCCTCACCCAGGCCTGAGTCACTGGTCCAGTATTAGCACTGTATGAGCGACTGAATTAGGTTCTCTCTCCAAGAGACCAATTCCCCACATAACACCCAGCGTGAGCTTCAGAAAAGACGACTCTGATCATATCACTCCTTTGAGAATTAATTTGAGCCAAGCCTCTGAGCACGAACCATGATGGCCTGCCCAACCGGGCCGCCAACTAGCGTTCCAGCCTCTCTGAGAGCTGTCTGACCAGGCGACCGCTTCAACACCCCAACACCCAGGTTCCCTCACACAGGGACTTTCTGGATAGACCATGCTCCTCTCCTGTGCTTCCTTTCCACCCAACGAATCTTCCTGACTCTGGCTGTATGGCTGTGCCGTTCCTTCCTGACCACCACCGTCAAAGCAGGGCCCATCCTAGCTGCTCTCTCCCGGGCCATACCAGGAATCCTGCTCCTGCCCTCCCCAGTCACCTGACTGTCCGTATGCACTGGCACGTGGTGGGCATCTTGGCTTAGTGTCTGTCTTCCCTCCCAGACTGCATGCAACCTCTGAGCCCCTCCTGCTCATCACTCAGGCCCCAGGCCACTGCACGGCGCAGAGATGGGCTCAGATTTTACGAGTGAGATGAAAACTAAGGTTGTAGGTGCAATGTCTCAGGGGAAATAAAAGGTGCACATTCTTTAAAAATTGGCACCGTTTTCAGAGGATTCCCACATTTCCAGGTAGCCTCTCATAAAGAGGATGGTAACATACATGATCAAGAAGGAAGTTGCAAAGTGAGGCCCTGGGGCCACCTCTGTCCTCAGGCATGATCCGCCTGATCACATAGTTTTAAGAGAACTGAGATGAATATTTAAAAACGGCAACTTTCCAAGTGTAGACCTCCCATTTGGGATTTCCTGGGGGTAGGGGTGGGGGTGTGGGCGGGCGGAGATAAAGCCAGAAGTGCTGCGGGACGGTGGGCCCAGCTAAGCAACATAGAGCCCTCCATTCATGGGCCCCCAACCTCAAGGTCAAGGGTCAGCTGCCAGTCGTCTCTCCCAGAACCCTCTTTCCTACAGCAGCAGCACTTCCTTAGTCATTTTCTACTGAGGCTCAAAAAGCCAAAGGCCAGCAGGCACTCTGTGCTCCAAGAAAAATGGAGTGCACACTGCCTTGTAGAGGGAAACCACTCAGCCTGGGCAGCCCTGGGACCCTGCCCTGCTCACTCCTGCCTCCGGGGAAGAGAGCTGAGAGAGACCCTGACTCCAAGGGGGCCTCAGGGGCGTGGGTGTGGGTGTCAGCGCAGGGCCTGGCATAGAGGAACAGTTGGCTCTACTTGGTGGTGCTGAGGTTAACAGCGGGCTTCCACTAGCTCCCGGGTCCTCCTCCTAAACAGAAGCCAGTAACGGGCAGGGGAAGGAGAGAAGAGGCTGCTGGGAGATGAGCTCACAAGTCTCCTTCCCGGGAAGTACTCATACTTACTCATGGTGGTCACTGAAACTCTGGAGAAGCCTCAAAAACTGTATCTTCAGGGTGATGTCCTGGAAGACATGTATATCCTCAGGGTTAAAACCAGGCACAGGGCTCCACGAAAAAACGGGCAGTGGCTCTGGTGAGAGCCTGGCCCTGTCACTGGGCTTCTCTGAGCCTCTGTCCGCACGTACAACCTCCACATCTGACCAACAGCAGAGGGTGCTAAGGTGCAATCCTTTCCTGATTAAAACATCCCAACATCCTGGGTTGAAAAATAACAACAAAATTATTTCAAATATCAGGCTGAGCATGAAAGAAAGGGATGGAAGTCCACAGAAGTGGGACAAGGCAGGTGTCCAGAGGAGGAGTGGGTTTGGATGCCAACAGGGCAAGTTTATATACTTGGTGGAAGAATGGGTAGGAAAACTCTTTGTCTCCCAGCCCCAGGGAGTTGGCAAAGAAATGGGCCTCTGTTGGGGGATGGAGAAACCCTGGGCTGGCTCATACCACCAGGGAGGCAGGGACAGAGACTGAGCCTAAATCCTGGCCCTGGGCCTGCTTTTTTTCTCTAGAGGGCCTGGCAGGAACCAAAGCACCAGTGCTCTGAATTCCTCCCAGAACGTGGCACCCGCTGGGGAACTAAGTCCCTGAGGATCCCCGTTCCTTTAGTACCACCCCTCATGGAGCAACACTCGGTCCAAGACTGACCAAGGCCCCACCGAAAGCATGAGCGCAGGCGGAGAGAGCGCACGAGTAGGCAGGTCCCAGATGACTGGAGAGGGAAAAATGCAGCAGGAACAGAATGCAGCATAATGAACAAAGGCCAAGCAGTATGAGGTTTAAAAAAAAAAGGCCAGAAAGAATGCAAAGTATATTTGCTTGAAATTAAGAACTCAAATGGATGGGCCAACTGGGAACCTGACAGGAGCAAAGGGAACAGTGCCCAGGCAGCAGCAGCACGGGCAGCTTCACTGCCATGGAGGGCAAGGGAGTCTCCTCTTCTGGAAAGAAAACAGAGGCTCTCGGAGAGCAGAGACTAATTCAGAGCATCCCCACCCTCACCCCATATCCCTGCTTGCCCCAGGCCAGTGTGCTCCCCTGGGGTACTTGAGAGAGGTGAGAGAAGAGTTCTTGTACCCTACTGTCCTTTTCGCCTGCTGGCCGGTGGGGAAAGAGCCAGAGCCCAGACCAAGGGAAAGCGCGCTGCTGGCAGGGAGGGGACCTCTGAGGAACGCCTCAGCACAGGCCACGCCTCTCCTAAGGAGCTTCCAATGATGGCATCTCCACCGCGCTCCGCTCCCAAGGGGCAGAGTGGAGAGGGTCAGCAGAGGGCTCGACAACCTCTCCTGCAAGTAAGGCCCCACTGGTCCCGGGGCCCCTCGCTCACCGGGCTACAATCACAGTTCTGGTTGTGACCGTGGAGGACAAGGGCAGATGCTGAATGCTTCCTCCAAATCAGCTTGTCAAACAAGTTATTAAGCCCTGGTATCAGCTTGAATTCTGCAATCATCCTGTGGACCTGGATGGGCAGGAAGGGAAAAGCATTAAGACAGACGTCCACCAGATCTGGCGAAGCCTCGATCTCAGCCCGCACAGCTGCCACCTTCAGGGGGCGCACACTAGTTAGTGTGGAGGCCTGAGATTCACAGAAACACATTCTAGACTCTGCTCGTTCACCCTCACCAATGCTGTGCGTCCCACTATATGGCAGCTCTGAACCCTCACCAGTGCTGTGCGTCCCACTATATGGCAGCTCTGAACCTAACAGCATGAACTTGGGCGACAGTTACTAGCCCTGGGTTTGAATCTTACAGCAGCCTGGATGGACTCTGTACCGTAAGCAAATTTCTGACATATGGTTAGTTTCGTCATCATTAACGTGAAAACACTCCACACCACACAAGCTCCAATGGGGAGCTAGATACAAGTACTAAGCACAACAACTCCAAAGAGCCTAGAAAAGTGGGTGGTGAGACACTTTAAGAAATCATCTAAGAGTGGAAAAGTCTTTCTAAATATTACACTAAATAAGGAGCCAAAAAGGAGACTGTTAAATTCAACCACAGGAACTTTTTGAAACTGTGTGCAAACATCACTGCCGACCAGCAACTCACACCACAGCAGAGAGCTACTTGTCTTTCTATGGAGTCCTACAAACGCTTACCAAGACCACCACCACACCGAGCCTACCGAAAAACTGGGCACAGATACACAGACAGGGCCCGGAAATGCACGAGAAGTATTCAATTTCACTTTTAGTATTAAGAGAAAATGAACTCACAAGGCATCATGCACGTTTTTAAACTGGCAAAGAAAAGCTTTAAACAGGGTGTTGGCAAGGGTGTGGGACTCAGGCCCGCCCAGACTGTGGCTGGGAGCAGGGTACGCGAACTAGCACGACCTCCATAGGAGAGCAGACTGGCGCTCTCCCCAAATCACCAGGTCACATCCCTTGACCACTTAGGAAGAAATCTCATTTCTTCTCAGGCAGAGCCATATATTGTATATACCCATGTATAAGCCGGGTTTTCCAGCACATTTTAATGCTGTCTTTGTGGTAAAATTCGGTGCCTCAGCTGATATTCGGGTCGGCTTATACTCAAGTATACAGGTAAAAATTAAATGGTGTATGTCAAAGCTCCTCACGGCAGCATTACATAACCCATCCTGCCATCAATGGGGATTAAATAAATTATGATACAGCCATTCAACGGACACCAAACCAAAACCTATAGCCATCAAGCGGATTCTGACTCAGGGACCCCACAGGGCACAGATCTGTTCACAGGTTTCCTAGCTCGGAGGCTGTCGATCTTTATGGGAGCAGACCGCCCACCTCACTCTCCCGGGGCGCAGCTGGTGATGTTGAACTGCTGGCCTCTCGCTTAGCAGCCTAGCACTTGCCCACTGCACCACAGGGGCACACGCACCGGTTCGAAGGGAATCCAGGTCTGTGACGGATCGGGAATTGAACACTTGCCAGGGCCTGGGGTTAAGAAAGCAACTGTGCACACACCTGGCTACTGAACGCTGAAGTTTAATAAGCATAAAACGCCTCTGCAAGGAGACGCCAGTAAGTGGGGAAATCAGCTGCTTCGTGGGAGAACCGAAGGTCACAGGTAAAGAAGAGAGGCCGCACTGCTACCCATTTATGACTTTAGAGACAAAACGACACCAGTTTTACTAGTGAAAGATAAATGAGTTACACGGTATAAAAACAAAAGGCTGACACCGTGATGCCTTGTCAGGGCTGTGGTGAGGACAGTGGACAATGTGGGTGAGTGAGGGCAGTGGTGGGAACAGCGTCCTAATGCCGGACGCCATGCACCCAGCCTAAAGCCCAAGTCCCTTGATGAAACCTGGGAGCAGAGTGGGGGTGCTGACAGAGAGAACGCAGGGACAGGAAGCGTCATCCCTCCGGCTCACAGGGTGGCTGATTTCAGTGTAACACGATGGGTCAGAAAACGTGCGCAATGGCACACACCCAGGAAAGTCACTTCAGAGAGGTAGCCTTCCACTCCTGCCTCGGACGATGGCGCACCCAGGAGGGGCAGTGCTGTGTACTGGAGACTGTGCCAGTGGACACGAGCTTTGAGCCAGAGAGGCGTCCCACGCTGGCAGTCTCTTTCCAAGAGAGCAGAGCTCCCACCACAGGGGTCAAAGGCCACGGGACGCCCCGAAACTGGCAGCAGGAAGGCTGGGGGAGCCGGGAGCTGTGATCGTGAGGGGGCACTGCCTGGACCTCTTGGCGTGGGGGTTTCTCAAGTATCAGGTGCAAGGAGAGGGTTCTGCCACCTGTTGGGTAACTGCCAAAATTCAAATGTAACTGTCAGAATATCTTGGGGGAAATAAAGCACCTACCACTTCAGATGTCACCACCAGGGTGACCAGTACAATGGACTCAGCCAGGTCCTGGCTTCAAATGTCCCCAAAGCCCCGGACCTCTCCTCAGTGACCCTTCAAACCAGATTATTCAAGACTAAACTCACCCGCCGCCTCCCAAGCCCACTCCGTCACGTCTCTTGCGGATTTTAACCATTTCAACAAATGGCAAACCGATCCTCCCATCTGCCTAAGCCACAAACGTTAGGATGCCCTGCGGGCAAGCCCGCTTCTCCCCTCACTGCCTGTCCTCAGAGCAGAGGGAAGAACAACTTCCCACTTCAGCGTGAACAAGGACGTTTCTTACAATGCTCTGCTGCCCTCTGGCCTGATGCACCTCACCTCAGGTTTTTGCCTCTTCCAGTCTACCCACCCTCCTTCCTTACTGTTGCACTCAACCACCAGGTGAGACCCCACGACCCCAGGGTCTTTTGCTTCCTCTACTTCAGTAGTTCCCAACCGTCCTAAAGCCGCGACCCTTTAACACAGTTCCTCATGTTGTGGTGACCCCCAAACCATAAAATTATTTTCGTTGCTACTTCATAGCTGTAATTTTGATACTGTTATGAATTGGGCAACCCCTGTGAAGGGGTTGTTCGACCCCCAATGGGCTCATGACCCACAGGTTGAGAACCGCTGCACTACTTGGTAGGCTGCCCTGACTATGGGCACAGCTTCCCCTCACTTTCTTCAGAACACGGACAGGCCAAATGCCCTTTGCAAAGACCACGTTCCCTCACTACCCATCTAAAAGCCAACCCCACCTCCCAGAGCATTACCTTTATCACGCTCGCTCTACTTTAGGGGTAGCCAGGCTTGGAATCAACTTGCCGGCAACTGCTGCTTTAAATACATCAGGTGCTTGACTTTCTGGCCATCTCCCCTCACTAGGCTGTATATAAGGTCAGAACATTTTTATCGGTTTTGTTCATTGTTGCATCTTTAAACAATGTTTTGAACCAGCAACTGGACAAATCTAAGGTTCGTTCCAGCTCTTAAAGTCCACTCAGAACCAGCTCTCCATCAGCAGGACGAACACGCTCCTCGCCCAGACTGCGCTGATCACAGTCTCTACTGCTTTCTCTGAAAGACCTTCGTGTGTGGGTTTGAGCTGACTGGGAACCACTGCTTTCGCGGTCCGTCTCCCCCTCGGAAGGCCAGGCACTTACCTCAGGGTTGAGCCGTCATGTCAGATTCAAAGTGGTGCACAGGGAATGCTGAGCCCCAGCCTTCCCACCCAACTTCCTGCCCAGCTACTTTGATCCCACAAAGAACTAATCGCAGGGACACAGACGGTGGAGAGGGCTCCTTCTCAATCTTGAATGAGGCCTAGCACGTCCAGAGCCTCCTTCCCTTCTCCAGCTGGAGGCCGAGGGCTCTTGCTCCACCTTATTAGAATCCCAGCACATCTGGCGCCACCTGCTTGTTAACCCCATTTCCCCCCAAACATAAGCCCTTGTGTGGGAGCGTCATCACATTGGCAATGCCTTCATTTATCAGGTTTCGCCCCCTCCTCGCCGTCATTCTTTGTGCTAAAGGGCCAGGAATGCCTGTAAGCTTCTCACTCTCAACCTGTGTACCCCAGAGCAAAGAACAAGACTACGAGCTTTGGAATCAGACCTGTGCCCTTACGTGTCAGTGGGGCTACGGACACCAGCCTGAGGCTTGGCTGGGATAATGAGGGCCACTCTGGGAGAAGGCCTAAAGGAGGCACTCCGGAAGTGGGTGATCTTTGCTCGCCCTGCCGAGACTTCGGGAAGGTGCCCACCTGGTTGCGCTGACGGCCCATCAACAGTACGCAGAGGACATAGAGCACTTCCAATTTGTACATTATTTCATGCATAATCTTCATTGAGTGGGGCAGCTGGGTCCTAGTGGAAGTGTGAGGCAGGCCATTCTCCTCAGAAGCCCCTGGAAGAGGGAACACAACGGAGGCTGGGCAGCCACCAGGAGAGTGGGTGAGTCACAGATTTCTGCCCTTCAAACCTGTTCCAAACAAGCCTGAAGGCAGAGCTACCAGACCAGGCCTTGGGTCCATAATTGAGGTTAAACAGAAAATCTCCCTCCCAGACCTTTGCAATCAATTTAGAAACAAAAAAAATGGGCTCAGCAGTCTCCTACTTTGTCTCATTATCTTGAACAGGAAATAAATATCTTGACACAGGCAATACCATATAATCCAGTGCCCCCTTCCTCCAGTCATAGACACGCCCCACTCCCCCCACCCCCCTCGACAAGTACCCAGGCATCTGCCAGCGAAGTGGGCAGCACTCCCCTCAGGCCACAAAGGGCTCTTGAACATTCAGGGCCTCTGCTTGCCCAGGCTCAATACTCACTTCCCACAATCACACTGAACACCAAGTAAAGCATCTACACCCCCCCCCCCAAGGTGTAAACTTCAAAGTAAAAAGCATATATTGTTCCTGTAACCTAATTTCAAACAGAACATCAATTAGACAGCTTACGTGCTGCCATGGGGAGAAAGACTGGGGGTGGGGTGGGGTGTCAGGGTCAACTCGATGGCAGGGAGTCCGGGTTATTTTGGTGCTGTCACAGGCCTCCTCACTGGTGTCACCTTCTAATAAAAACTTCTATTTCTTCCTCTCACTTGGAGTTCCTGCATTGGCACAGTTTCTCCAGGCTAACAACTCTTACTAGCAAGAACTCCATTAAGAAATTATAGTCAGGGCAAGGCATGTTTTGGGGATCCTGAGCCTCCTTGATCCAGGAGACGGCTGTAACACTAGATTACAGCCTTGGAAACCTATGGGGCAGTTAATTCTACTCTTTCCTATAGGGTCACTATGACTGCAATCGACGTGATGGAAACAGGTGTGATTTTGGTACAATCTCCTGAACCGGTAACGTTTTCAAAGAAAATAACCTATTTCCAACTGCTGTGTTATGTGAGGGTCCCAATTTCTCCAGTCACGTTTGACTACAGCTATCCTAATGGTATGAACTGGTATCTTTTTTAAGGCTTTGGTTTACAATTTGCTGATGGTTAATGATACTGAACACCTTTTCATGTTAATTGGTTACTTCAATTTTCTTTAGAGAAATGGCTATTCAGATTCTTTGCCTATTTTTAAAATTGAGTTATAAGCTTTCTTTATCTATTCTGAATACAAGTACCTTCTCAATGCGGTGAGACCGGTGATAACCATTAGTCTCTGAAGCGCACAAGGTAAAGACCCCATGGCAGGGAGGAAGAGCGAGCCAGAACTTGGTGGGACTCTTGTTTGTCGTGAGGTTCCCACCTCTAACAGGGTATCTATCGTCTGAACACTTTACTAGTGCTCATTCTAGTGGAAAATACCTTCATTTTTTTCTGACAGTTTTCTACTTTATCAAGGTTTCAGCTTTCCCAGATTGTACGTTTCACCAGCTCCCAAACATTACGTAATGCCAGCAAACCGAGCTCTTTTCATGTCATTACGCAAACCAACCTCATTGCCAGCAAGTCAATCCTGATGCACAGCGACCCAGCAGGACAGAGAACAACTGCCCTGGTGAATGTGCAGGCTGTAAACTTGACAGGAGCGGAAAGCCTCACATTTTCCAACTGCCGCCTCTGCAGTTAGCAGCCCAAGGCACAACCTACTCTACCACCAAGGTTCCCTCTAGGCTACCATGAACACGTGGCAGTTCTCTTCAATTGTGGATAGACTGCACTCAACAGAGTGCAACGCCAACCGGGTTCCTGACAATGAAGTGAAACTTTCTGAAGTACATTGTTCCCGCAGGAGGATTTCTTGTTAATCATGGTTGTGGGTTCCAGTAACCCGGAACCCTCCAAGATCCACACGAGGCGAGGACAAGAAAACCAGAGTTGCCAAAGCAGTCGGTACTAGTTAGCAGCCTCTGCATGCCAGCTGTCTCCAGTGCAAATCCACACCCCATGGTGGAGTCGTTCCAGTACGCAGATTCCCTCCTCTGCATTTCTTCTCTTTGACCCTGATTACATTTGTATTTCACCTTTGGAAACCCAATGATGTTTCTTTTGCAATTAAGCATTTGAAATTGCAGGGGCAGTGAATTAGACAATGTGCTCTTCTAGCCAAAATCGCTAACTCCCACCAAACCACCTTTCTCTGCACGGGTCTAATAAGACAGGGTGTGTGCGCGGGGAGCGGGAAAGACACTGAGATGATTCCCCTGTGAGTAACTGTGAACAGGATGCCCTGGGGTGGCATCCTGCTGTGTATAAATGAGCCCTCTGAGACGCAGGAGGAGGGTTCTCATTACCAGCAACAGCCAGGAGTAGAAAGAGTCCTTTGGACCCAAGGTCTCTATACAGTGAGCTCCCTGGATGCAGATGACAGGTGTACCACCAGAGTAATAGAAGCAGAACCAGCAGATGGGCTTGTCAATCCACAGAACAAGGTAGGATGAATGCTTTTGTGAAGGCACTGGCTTGTGGGGTGGGGTGCCTCTGGGCACTTAATTAAGGAAGCTGGACTTGCTGACCCATGGAAATGGACCCGAGTGCCTTTGGGATAAGACCTATTGGAGCGAGTGGCTATGGGCACTTAATTCAGGGAGTTGGGTTTGCTGACACACAGACCTTTCCCTGTATGGGAGCTGCATGTCTTTGGGCTGAAGGTTACAGCGGAGTGGTATGCCCCTTTGGGCATTTATTAGCAAACTTTGTAAATGTCCCTGGAAACTACTCTAGGCATTTTCCATTGGCATTACACCTTGTTAACTTCCTTAATAAACTCTTTCATCATTAATTTTGTCTGTTGAGTTTCTGTGTAGCCATTGCAATGGACATTAGAAACCAAAGAAGTAAACTAGAGAACACTAATTAAGACAACATAGACATGCGAAAGGCAAAGCAAAGTCTCCTTCCTGGGAAGTAAGGCTGGTCTGTCAGGCTGGTTCTGGGTCTCTGCTGCCCTCTGCTGGAAGAAAGGTCTCGAGGCTTGGGTTTATCACTGGGTGGTGAAAAGTTACACCTTCAGCTACTGACCGAAAAGGCTGGCTAGTCCACACTGGAGCACCTTGGAAGAAAGGCCTAGCAATCTACTTTCAAAACATTCACTCCTTCACTACATTCGTGAGTGAAGCTAGTCCCCAAAGGGCAGACACTGTATGTGATCACTGAGATTAAAAAAAAAAGTTTTCATTCCAAAATACACCGACTATGACCCTATCAGGGTGGGAAGGACAGGGAGGGAAGGGGGCAAGCAACAGGCTGAAAAATCTGGAAACCCAGCCACGCTGAGACACAGAGGCTGCCAAAGCCAGAGCTGACTTGACCACAGTTAGCTTGGACACTAGAAATAAACGACCACTCATTTTTTCCTGCTGCCCCTGACTGTGTGGGGAGGATCTTTCCTCTTCCTATTAACTGCTCTTTTGTATCCATGGAGGTTTATATTACACAGAAGGAGAGGTTTAATATTTCGAGGTCTTAGCACAAAACCACATTTGGAGCAAAACACCAAAGAACTTGGTGAAAAGCATGACGACTCTGGACTCGAGAGTTGCCCTTGGCCTGAAAGCTAAACTCGCGCGATGGGTTTGCTCTGGTGAGTTGCTAACACTGGCTAATACTGACGGAGTTGCTGTTACGTGTCATCCAGTAGGTTCCGACTCACAGTGACCTTGTACAAACAAACAAAACTGTTCCATCCTGCATTTCTGTATGACTGTTGCTTGGGTCCACTACTACAGCCACTGTGTCCAGCTTGTTAAGGGTCTTTCTCTTTTTCAAAGAGATGGAGGCTTGCCATCTTCACTTCTTGGGAGAAGTCTGGCTGTGGATATCTAATCACTTGGCACCTTTTGTTGAAAAGCCCAGTTTCCCCACTGAATTGTCTTGGCATCTTCGCAGAAAATTCAATTGACTATAAATACAAGGGCTTATTTCTCGATGTCCAGTTCTACAACTCTATCCCATTGATCTATATGTATCTTTTCTTACGCCAATAATACATCCTCTTGATACCGCTGCTTACTAATCTGCTTCTCAATCAAGAAATGCAAGTATTCCAGCTCTGTTGTTCTTTCTCAAGATTGTTTTTAGGCTGTTCTGGGTCCCTTGCATTTCCATGAGTTTTAAGTCATTGGTTGTCAATTTCTGTTAACTAATGAAATCATAATATCATTGTCAATGAAATAATTTTGTCTTGTTTGTTCTTTGCCTCTCTATAAGAATGTCTGTACTCTGGCATTTGTTAAACCACTTGTTTTTAATGGAGCCTTCATCTACAGACATCGCCTTCTTTCTTTCCTTATCCAGATGCTTTGCAGTCTTCCCTGGCGTACTGTCCTGGCCAGCAGCTGTCGTACAACGTGGAACAGAACATCCTTGTCTCCCTCCTGATCTTGGGGAGGCGAGGCTTCAGTCTACTATGAGGTCAGCTGCAAGTGTATTGCAGATGCCACTGGTCAGTTTGAGGACCTGTCCTTCTACTCCTAGTTTGCTGAGTAGTCTGATTATGAAGATATGGTGGTTGTGAAAGGCTGTTTCTGATTATACTGAGATGATTTTTCTATTGCATTGATTGATTTTCTTATGTTGAGCCTACTTTGTATTTCTGGGATAAATCTCCTTTGGTCATGGTGTATAATCCTTCTTATATAATGGCTAGATCTGGTTTCCTAGTATTTGTTGAGGATATTCATATTCCATATTGGTAAGAAACACTGGTCTGCAGTTTTTCCAGTCCGGGGGCCCAGGAAACCCACTCCAAGTACCTTGGTTATGCTCAGATTCCTCGTTGGCCACTCGCATCAAGGCATCCAGCACCAAAGCATTGTCCAGCCACGTGTACCACTCCTCCAACTCCTGAAGGAAGGTAGTTGTGCCCGTCGACTCTGACACCTTGCGGGTTGCCAGTTTGCAAAGGCGCTCAACAAAGCCGGGGATACTGAGAAGGGCCGCTGCCAGGGAGAAAAAAGGGGAAGGATGTTTAATCAGAGATCAGCAACACCAACTTTGCAGTTTTCAACCAGCCACTGGCTCCCCACGAGTGTGACAGACTGCTTCTTACTCTGACAGTAGCTAGTCAGAGCTGCTCTTTAAAAAGGAAATGCCTCCCAAGGTGCTGTATAACACTGATGAAACATACAACTTTTTAAAAAAAAATCATTTTATCGAGGACTCGTACAACTCTTATTACAATTCATACACACATCCGTTGTGTCAAGCACGTATATTTGTTGCCATCATCATTATCAAAACATTTGCTTTCAGAAACATACAACTTTCCTCTAGTTCTTTAATGCTTCCCCCCTACCTACTACCATGACCCCAATTCTACCTTACAAATCCGGCTGTACACTGGTACAGGTAAGAGCTGGAAACACAAGGAATCCAGGACAGATAACCCCTTCAGAACCAATAATGAGAGTAGCAATACAAGGTGGGTAAGGGAAAGTTGGGGGGAGAAAGGGGAACCAATCACAAGGATCTACGTATAATCCCCTCCCTGAGGGACAGACAACAGATAAGTGGGTGAAGGAAGACATTGGTCGGTATAAGACATGAAAAAATAATAGTAATTTATAAATTATCAAAGGTTGATGAAGGAGGGAGGGTGGGGGAAGAAGGGGAAAAAATGAGAAGCTGATACCAAGGGCTCAAGTAGAAAGAAAATGTTTTGAGAATGATGATGGCAACAAATGTGCTTGACACAATAGATGGATGGATGGATTGTGATGAGTTATATGAGCTCCCAATAAAATGACTTTTAAAAAAGAAAAGGAAATGCCAATCTAAGACAAAATGAAAGTAAAGTTATACAAATTTAAGTTAAACTTCTAGCAGGAACAGGGAAATTGCCTGTGACATCCACAGTAGGAACAGAAATAATAATATTTTGTGCCTCAATGTGTCTTTAAGCTAGTTTGCCCATTTCTAGAAATTTACCACAGGGAAATGGGGCTCTTTGATGTGATTTCTGAAACAATACAGAGCTGATAACTAAATTTTCTTCAGTAGCAGACTGATTAAACACAAGGATACATCGACAGACTAGAATACAACGTACTCAAGTAAGAACGATGACACATCTTTATACAAGGGTGCGGTGGGGGGTGGG
>NW_022109491.1:22169601-22171287 GCF_000313985.2 Echinops telfairi | reverse complement strand
CAATTTCTGAATTTCCTATAATAAGCATGTACTAACAGGAATGATTTAAGAAATTTTTCTTTTGTGTAAAGAAAGAAATGGACAGATTCCCTAACTCCCATTTCCACCAATCACATTTTATTTATAATGAGCAAGATAAAATTGCTGATCAATGTAAGAGAACACAATAAGCTTAGGTGAGGAGAGAGGAGGGATTCAAATTCCGTATCTTTTTTTTACCGTCTTTTAGATGAGGTGAATGTTGGTATGCACTTGCCTATCTGTGTTTACATCGCTGACAGGCTATAAAAGAACCTGACAGAAGCGACTAACCGCGGATGGGGACAGGCTTTTCAATGAACACTTCTTGAAACTGGGTTTTTCTAAGCCACAAATATGTACCATCTAATGAAATTTTTTTTGGTGTAATAATGAGATTGGTGTTATTCTTTTTAAAAGATGTGTCATTATCTTATAGAAATATTGAAATACATGCAATTAAAATTATATAATTTCTGGAATTTGCTTCAAAATAATTCCTGATGAGGAGCGGAGGAGTGGATGGGGATAGAGACAAGAAAAAAAACAACCAAGCCTACATTGAGATACCTTTGTGTTTTTACTTTCCTGTTTGGCAAGTATCAAGAAATCTGACACAGCCGTAGCTGGGGAATGGTGCAGAGAAAACAGGCACTATCAATATTTAAAATGTATATCACCTCTCTAGGCACAGGTTGCTATTAATAGAAACAGACTTAATATAAACCAAATTTCCATCAATAAGGAACTGGATAAATTATAGTATGCCCATATAAGGAAATACAATCTATCAATAAAAAAGCATTAGATAATTCCACCTGCACTATAGTATACAATGAAGTGTTTTTTTTAAAAAGCCACATACACTACGGTGTCTGCCTTACATTACCATCTGTACAAACAAGGATGAGACACGTACATCTACACTCCCGCACACCTTTAAGCACCTGATGAGTGCGTACAGACTCTGGAGACCCAGCAGGAGCTGCTGACAGGGTGATGGGCAACAAACTCTCAACTCTACACCTGCTATTCCTTCTGGAATATTTGACTGTTACTAGTTTTTACATACTTTAGGTATGTACAAGGGGGCTACAAAAAGTGCATGGGAAAATGGAATTTTTTTTTACACACTTTTGGGAGAATCTTTAACATGACTTTTTCTAGAAATAAATAAAAAAATGAGTCTATATGAGGAGCTTCACATATTTAACCACAGCTGGCTGCTTATTCTTCCCTCTTTTCTCCAAGGCCAATTGTCCTCAGAGGACAGTTCTTACACACAGGCTCCCTATTCTTGCACACGACCACAACACCCTTTAGATGCCAGCCTACCCAGCACATCTTGGGGATGGGATGCTTGCCATACCACCCCGAGTCCAGGTGAGCCACCCACCTCTAAAGCTATCGATATTCCCTGAAGAAATGTCATAGACCCAGTTATACTCAGCAATTACCATACAACCTCAGGGGCCTGAAAGTCCCACACAGTTCCATCCTTACATGCTTAGGGTTTTGTTAATACTTTATCACATGACTTGCGAGAGTAAGTTCTGGTAGTTCTGAGAGTCCTTAAAAAGGACTTCATTTAAGACAAATGGGTGCATAAGCAAATGTGGTGAAGAAAGCTGATGGTGCCCGGCTATCAAAAAGTATAGCGTCTGGGGT
>NW_022109491.1:22152086-22167874 GCF_000313985.2 Echinops telfairi | reverse complement strand
GACCTGGTGGTGCAGCAGGACCGAGGACGGACTGATACGGGAGACCTGGTGGTGCAGCAGGACCGAGGACGGACTGATATGGGAGACCTGGTGGTGCAGCAGCTGCACGCTGCGCTGGGCTGCTCATTGAGCGAAAGGCCTGTCTGCCCTCAAGAGACCCACGGGCAGTTTTACTCTGCTCTGTAAGGACTCTGTGTGTCGGAATTAATTTGATGGCAGTGAGTCTGGCTTTGGGACCAGCCTGGCCTTCCTGAGGCTCTTGACTAGAGAAAGAAGCATGTCAGAGGGGTGGAAGGGACTATGAAGTATGATCAGAGGTGGGGAGGGGCAAGATCGGCACAGACTTTGTGCTGAACTACAACTTTCAAGCTTTATGTCAAAGGACACAAGCAAACACAGATATGGGCTTGCCATATAGATATGGACGCAAACTTTGTATAATGACTTAAAATAAAAAAATCTCCCAAAACAAAGAAAACTGGGTTTGGAGTTAGCTTGCAGTTCAATAAACTTCTCGTTCCCTAAGGATGCTGAACAATGCTGATTTTACTCTAGTCAGCCCTTAGAAACAGGTGTGTGTTGCTGCTGGATAATAACAGGATAAAAAGTAACTGAGAAACTGTAAGATGCAGCCACTAAGTGCCTCAGCACAAACAGGTACCTAATTAATTAACCTATCTTACCTTCAGTTTCCTTATCAGTCCAGAACAAATTCACAGTGGATGCTGACTCATAGCAACCCTAAAGGGCAAGGTGGAGCTGCCCCTGTGGGTTTCTGAGACTATAACTCTTTACACGATTTTAAAATGGAATGTGCAAAGACGGAGTTAGCAAAAAAGAAAGAACATGCTTAGCATATCTTAGGTTGAAAGAATGGAAGGCAAAATACAAGCCTGGAGTTGCAATATTGAAGGATTCCATGGACAAAATATTGAATGATGCAGGAAGCATCACAAGTACATGAAAAGAACACACAGTCGCTGTCCCAAAAAGAATTTGTCAACACACAACCATTTCAAGTAGCAGCATATGGTTAAGAACCAATGGTACTGAAGGAGGAAGTTCAAGCTACATGGAAGGCATTAGCAAAAAACACAGCTCCAGGAACTGATGGATTACCAATGAAATGCTCTAACAGTCTAATTGATCACCAAAAGCACTCACTCATCTATGTTAAACAATTTTGAAGACACCTATCTGGCCAACTGCCTGCAAGAGATCCCCATCTGTGCCCATTCCCAAGAAAGGTGATGTGACAGAATGTTCAAACTACAGAACAATATCACTGATAATCACATGCCAGTAAAAGTTTGCCTAAGCTAATGAAAAAACAATTGCAGCAGTACAGGGAGCTGGCGGAAACTGAAACTGCATTTGGAAGAAGTGACAAGGGATTTCATTACTGGCGTCAGATGGATCTTGGCTGAAAGCAGAGAATACCAGAAAGATGTCTACTTGGTGGCTTATGGACTTTGCAAAGACAATCGACTGTGTGGATCATACCAAACTGGATAGCACTGAGCAGAGTAAGAAATCCAGAAGTCCTATGGAACCAGTACACAGACAAAGAGGCAGTCATTTGAATGGAACAAGGTAATAATGCATGGTTTAGAACAGGGGTCCTCAAACTTTTAAAACAGGGGGCCAGTTCATTGTCCCTCAGACCCGATGGAGAGCTGGACTATAGTTTTAAAAAAACTATGAACAAATTCCTATGCACACTGCACCTATCTTATTTTGAAGTAAAAAACAAAACGGGGCAAAAACACTTGGCGGGCCGGATAAATGTCCTCGTGGCCCGCATGGCCAGCGGGCCGCAGTTTGAGGACCCATGGTTTAGAATCAAGAAAGTGTCCTTCAGTGTACAGCCGGCCACCATACTTATTTAATCTCTATGCTGAACAAATAGTTTGAGAAGTTGTACTCTATGAAGACTATAGCATAACGATTGAAGGCAGGCTTATCCTCTAATGCTCAGATGACACAACCAGCTTGCTACGGTAGTTACATAATCTGTTGTCAATCTGAGACTATTACGAGTGAAGGGGTGGAGTTTAGCCTGTCATTCAGGTCGCAGCTTGATGACCTCATTTGGAGGCGCTAAGGAGATAAGTAGCTCGCTGGAGGTAAGACACACACTCACTCCCTGTGAGACATTACTATGAGCCTGATGGAGCTACGCTAATGCAGCCAGAGCCCAGTAGCTGGAGGAGCCACGTAGAGACCAGTGCTGAGCAGCTTCTACCACCACTGGATCCATAAGACTTTCCACACACTGGCCTGTGATCTTGCTGCCTTCAGCATCAAGAAATGTATGGACTAGTATTGACATATGGGGTAGTATCAAACTTAAGGATGTCATCTGGCCTGGGCTGGGCTGTTTTCTTAATGTACCATTACTCTTGGATATAAAGCTCTTTCTTTTCTTTTCTTTTTAAGTTCTTATAAACATACGAGTGTCTATGAATTTGTTTCTCTAGTCAACCCACACTAACACACTTGCTAAAGAGCAAAGAAGTCTTGAAGTACTTGCTGGTGAAAATCAAAGACTGCAGCCTTCTGTATGAAGTGGAACTCAAAATAAAGAAGACCAAGTTCCTTATAACTGGGGATCAAGAGACAACCTCATGATAAAAGGATTTCATGTTACTTGGACCCACAGTCAACGCTCACGGAACAGCAGCCAAGCAGTCAAACAATGCACTGCATTACGCACATCTGCTGCACAAGACCTTTTTAAAGTGTTGAAGAACAAGGCTGTCACTGTGAGGACTAAGGTGTGCCTGACCAAGCCATGGTGTTTTCAATGGCCTCGTCTGCACGTGCCAATTGGACAAGGGATAGGAGGGCTGCAGAGAACTGAAGGAACTGAATTACGGTTGGGTGACGAGTATTCAAAGTAGTGCAGACTGCCAGAAAACAAACAAATCTGTCTGGAAGAAGAACTGTCAGAATACTAAGCAGCAAGGATGGTGAGACTCTGACTCACATACTGTGAACATGTAAACGCTCCCTGGAAAGGGCACATCATGCTTGGTGAGGTAGAGTCCGCACAAAAGAGGGGGACTCTCAAGGAGATGGACTGATGTAGTGGCTGCAACAATGGCATCTCACACACAATTGTGAGGGTGTAGGAATCGGCCAGTGTTTCATTGTGTTACATAGGTTGCTGAGTCAGCACCAACTTGACAATACCTAATGACAATAACAAATGTGTAAAATTAAGATCCCTAATAACCGAGAAAGTACAGTTACTAGTGCCCTTAACTAAAATCAGAATGCCCACAAAGTCGATGAAGGGCTCATATTCCACCTAAGGAAGGTTGCTCTGCAACTCTGCAGACCAGGCCCTGGAGAAGGGCATCAAGCCTGGTAAAGTCGAGAGCCAGTGAGAAAGAGGAAGGTTTGGATCTCTTCAAGAATCTAATGAAAGTTACGGACTAACCCCCACAAGCTAACGAACAGATGTACACACACAAACTTAGCACATTCTAAGCAGACCTTGGGTGCTCTCCGCAGAGCCATCTCTGAGATACGGACAGAGTGAGAGACTTCAGGAAGGGGGCTCAGTGCTACAATTTCAAAATTCTGAGAACTTGGAGTCGTCTTTACCTTGGTTGATTTCAGCAGCTGAAGGCCCCAAGCTCAAGCTCTTCTTCTGCTGAGCATTTTTGGCAAGAAGAGTGTGCTTGTCATCATTCCCTGTGTCCATCTCCGAAATAGTGACAGCCAGAATCCGGCAGAAATTCGCAAGCTGCTGCTGATCGAAATTGGATACTAAGGAACTCAGATTGGGGACTTCATCTAGTCGGATCATTTCCTACAGAAGACACAAATAATCCGTGTTCAGTCATTTAAGAGACTGGAGGAGGGGTATGCCCCTCTTCTGCACCCCAAAGAAATCTCAGTAGCTAGACCACTTAGGTTCAAATCCCAGCTCTGAATCTTACTGTACAACGTTAGCTGATTATAGAACCTTTTAGCTTTGTCTGCTCACCTTTGCCCAGGTAGCTCATTTTACATCTTTAAAAAAAACACTGAGGACTCAAGTTTCTATCAAATTATAAATTACCATTCTTGCTACAGAATTTTCTTTCTAGAAAAGAAATACCTCAAATATAAAGAAAAATCATGTCTATCTTGGATTTTGTGCTTATTATTACCATGCTTTCATATTTAGCAACATTTCCATCAAGAATATGGCTTGGCTTTGCAAGCTCAAGTTTCCTGTGAATACTCTTAATTTTACTTTAGATTCAACATGAGATTTATCTGAAACTGAACACACAGAGTCCCAGCTCATTCATCTTCCAATGTTCCATTCTACCATTTAATCAGTTTTCTTTTTACGTCCATCTGGGTGAATTACAATTTTTCACTATTAAACAAGGTTGCAGTGAACGCTGTCTGTTGTGTTCACATGAATGCCAGGTGACTATTTCTCTAGAGTGAGAACAGACATCGTCTTTTTCCTAAAGAACAGAAGCCTCTCCAAAGATTCGGTATCAAAGTTTGATGTTTGCTCTAAGTTTTAATAGCTATCCTGTATCAAGATAAAGAATTTTATGGAGTGCCTTTTTGTTTTTTGTCATTTGGTTATCTTTGTACTCCCTTGTTAAGTTCACAACTGTCAGATATGACAGATGCTTTTCTTGTTCTGAACCATTCTGTGTACCTCGGATAATCCCTGCTATCCTTCACTCAGCCAACTTAACATCCACTGGGTTGGGGATTTAGCCCAGTACAAATCACATGATCTTCTGATTGTCTATTCCTAAATCTATTTCTCAAATAATTTGCCACTGCCTGTGGGAGGGTTGAGTCCTATCTTCTCTCTAGAGCCTATGGGCATGGAACATGGCAGAGAGGGTGTCTGTAAGGGTACTCTAGGCAGGTGAACGATTCCTAAATGCTATACCTTCAAGAATCCTACTCCTTTCTATTCCTGGGGATGGAGGATGACAAGATCTACCTGTGAAGAGAGGACCCGGGAGTAGCTTCTTCCATCTCAGCCCTTCCCTTTCCCAGTTCACAACAAATTGTAGCTGCTGTAATGTTTAGAAACTGACTTGCAACCCACCTGGCTCTATCTAAACCAGCTAGAGATTCGGACCAGGGGTCCTCACTCCCAAGGTCCATTTCTCTCCAAGCCCTAGCCCCACCATTAATTATTAGGGAAGAAACATGTTACAGTGCAGGATAAGGTTCAATCTGGAAATAACAGAAACAATCATGGAGGAACAGGAGACCATCAGTCAGGAAGCCCATTTCTTTCATTATAGTTTTATTTACTTGATGTATGCTATAAAGACAAACAAAATAGCTGTGTGTTTTCTCTGCAGAATCTTTGCCTCTGCAGAAGATGGGTAACCACTACCGTTAATTTTATTATTTTCCCTTGTCATCAGAAAAATATCTTTACCATATCTGATTTGCTTTTGCTTGTTTTTGAACTTTACAAAAATGAAATATAGAGCCTTCTGTAACTAGCTTCAATCATTCAATAATGACTTCTATGATTCAGCCATGTTGCTGGCAACTCTTCGTTCATTTTCACTCTGGATAATATTCCATTGTGTGAATACAGTATATTTATCCATCTCCCATTGATAGATGGTGTGGGAGAGAGACAAGTCTGTCTGTTCCTATAAAAATTTATTTTCATAGAAGCGATAATTGTCATAGGGTCACTATGAGTTGGAAGTGGGTTTAGTTTGAGGTGTTGATAGTTGACTGCTTTTCAGGTTTTGGTAGTAAAACAAGTATGCATAAGTGTCTTTAAGTGTTTCTGGATAAAATGTACAGAAATGGTTTGGGGGAAGTGGTTTCTACGCTGCTCTGACCAAGAACAAGAGTAAGAAAAACATTTTTCATTACAATACATATAAATGTGTGAACACATATATGCATGTATAAGTATAAAACAAAGCTTCTTCAAAACAATATTTACCCTTTCACATCTCTCTTGGTTTCAATGTAGTGTTTTCATTTAGAAAATTTGTTATAGGACTGAGCTTCCCAATCAGTGCCTGGGCACAGGTTAACAGGTGGTTTATACCAAAATACTGCCGCCTCAGCCCTTAGAACAGTGCTTTCCCAGGTGCCCAGCTAGACATGTGAATGTCCCACTACACAAGACGGCAGCAGCAGCAGCAGCAGCATAGAAGCACTCCTGTTGACCCGCAGTCAAAAGGGTATTTGTGAGGGAGCACATGTGGTCTGTGTTCTTGGATTTCCAATCCCCTATTAACAAAGCATTTCAAACTGCATCAAGGTACCCATCATGTCTAGCAACCCCATCAGCATAGTGGGTCATCCAGAAAGGAGAAAGGCGGCCTGATGTGGCAGGTGGGAAAAGCTGTGAAGGAACAATGTTAGATGCTGAGACCACCAGGGAGTCAGTCTGGAGTTCTTGCCAGGAAGGCACTTCCACACATGGCGGGAGCACACAATTACTGGAAAAATAACCAAGCCTTTTCATCAAGGGCACAAAGGGTCTATCGGGAGCCTGCACAGTTCTCCAATGTGTGCTTACACACAATGAATGAGTCCACTGTAGTCCTCCGAATGGGCAATGGCAAGCAGGGCCCAAGGACAGTAACAGCAAGAGACACATTGGAGTCACCAGAATGCGCATAGAGACCCTAAAACAAAACTCAAAGGAGGCTGGTTCTGCCCCCTCAGTGAGAGGAGGAAGAAATCTGTCAATATGCAACCAAAATGCAGGCTCAGGACAAGAACTGGGAAAGTAAGTTCCAAGTCCTACCAGGTGCTACACAAAAAGTTGAAGTGATTCCCTCTAACAGGGTCTATGGCTATATATAGTTTTCTTCTTTCTCTCTCTTTTTTGGTGGTGGTGGCGGGGTGTTGTGATTGAGTTGTTTTGTTATTAAGTTCTTGATGGAAAACCTTTAATGTTTTCATTTCAATCAGTTTTTGTTTTTCTTTTAAAGCATTCTCTGGATATGAATGGCCACCTTATGGTCAAGTGGCAGGATTTCAGTACTTAACATTTGCATCTTCTATGTTGGAACCAATTAGCCAATTTAAATTGTTGACAATGAATGAGAAAAAAACAGAAGTGGATTTAATAAGTTAAGGTCAAACATTACCAGAAAGGAGGACATAATACACATGGAGGTTTCATAGCAGTTCAAAAATAGGAAAGTGGTAGGAAACTAAAGAGTTGCAATACAGTATACAGCAGTAAAGGAATGCTAAAAAGAATTTACACCATTGTAATTAATGAGGGGCAATTTAGTTCCAGTGAAAACCTGAGCTATCACATTAAATTGATGAAGTCAATCTGAATTCATGAATATTATAATTAGTCTGATTTTAATTTAGGTATTCTAAAGTCATATAAGACTCAGTATATGAAGTAGAACCTAGTTTTATACTTGAAGATATTTAAGTAGCACTATAAAAATATTCAACTCTAGGAGCGTGGAAGAATTTTTTTCCAAGTAGCCTCCGTATATAATTCAAGCTGAAGGATTCAATCATCAGAGACTCATACCCCCATTAAAACATCAACCTGCCTGAGACAACAACCCAACTCACCTTTTTAACGCCCAAAATATCTTCAATGAGGGTTGCGGTTTGTAAGAATGTTTTCTTACTTGTCATAAGTGTAAACAGGAAGATCACAAAATCATTCTTTTCTGCCAGGCGCTTTGTGACTCCTTCCGTCTGTCATTAGGATTAGGGAGAGGGGGAGAAAAAGCAGAAAAGGTTGTATCCACCGGTTAAAATATGGAGCCAGCAATACATCCATTCCAGAATCCTACCTATGAGAATTCACGAGTCAACAAAGCTGGAATGTTATCATTTAACCCAAGGGATTACTTTTATTTAAAGCATATATTTTATTTTAAATTTCCTCAAAGATTATCACAAATACAAAATACTCTTTGAAAAGTATCCTAAACCAAATCAAAGGAACTTAAAACAATGGCTAAATCTGCTTCAGACAGAAGATGGGGCAACTTAGTACACAACACAACTCTTTCCAATTAGTTGGAGAAGAAACAGCTCCCATGGTTAATGTTAAAAGTCAAACTCTTCCTGTTTGGAAAAATCAAGGCATCACTTAGTAAACCCTACTCTTCCTCTAGATTACGGACTTCTGACGCATCTACTACTATTACAGCCAATTTTCTTTTTAACAAACCAATTCTTATAGTCTACTATATTAAAAATTCAAGGTACATACAATGGATCATGATGACAAGTGGGAACTACTTTGCAATGTGCATCAAAGCAATCTTATTATGTTTTGCTACATTATTATGTTAAAGCTTTATTATCTGGAAGTGTTTCTTTAATATTTTTATACATAGAAAAATACAGTATATACTTAAGACAAACATTTGACCTAGCAATGTTAGACATGAACCTAACTGTACCAACACACATAAAATTCAACTTAAAGACAGACCTAGGAATGGAATTTGTTCAAAATCTGGGGACTGCCTTCTGCCTATACTTGTTTATCTTCATTTAGAAATGAGAAAAGAGCATATCTTATTATGGTATAAAAGCCTTGGGAAAATCATAAATATTCCATTTAAAAAAATAAACAGAAATGTTTTCCTCTTTAAAATGTAGTTATCCAATAAATAAAACATACATGGTACTCTAGGCATAGAAAAACAACAATTCTTTTATGAAAAAGGTATATTTAGGTAAGTTTGATGGCAAGCTTTTTGTTTGTCTTAAGTATAATACACTTCACCAAAAGAACCAGGCCACCCATTATTATATAAAGGCCTACTGTTTCTTAATTGAACCGAAATACATCAATTTCTAGAGAATTTTGGCTATAGCACCAGGCCACAGGAAAGCTCTCAAATAGCTGAAAGTTGTTTGGGTAGAGAAAATGTTGTCTTGTGACTTGGAGGCAGTCATTCATCAATTTGTACTTGAAGGCATTCCTCAGTGAACTTGGTCCTAGTCCTCAGAGTAAATAAAGCACAGGTTCTGGGCTCCCGGAAGGGGTTGCTTCCTACTGGAACCCCGATCAATAGGGCACGCATGCAGTACTGTTAAAGCTCTGCAGCTGCCTGAGGAACCTTGATCCTCTCCACGCTGGCTTCCAGCTTGAGCTGCTCCACCAGGCACTGCAGGGCGTTCACGCTGGGCCCAGAGACATGGCAGCAGCTGTGGGAGGGTGGGTCCCAAAGGAATACTTACAAATGCCCGACTCATAGTCCATAAAGCCTCCTGGCATGCTCCTCCAGGAGACCACTTTGGAGTTGAGAATGAGACAAAAGCAGGCATAGTTGCCTCAGTTGGCCAGTAAAATCTAAATCCTATGGTCTCTCTTTGGAAAACAGCCTAAAGTCACTTGGAATAGAAATTGATGATTAACATGGGCAATTCTATTTAGAACTCAATCCAGGTGAGAACACATGAGAAGGTGTTTCCTATCAGGGCTTATATGACAAGGCTATTCTCCAACTTGAAATCAGAGTTTGAAGCATGGGCTTTAAAGGTCAGACCCAAGTTCTAATTCCAGCTGGGCAACTCAGAGCAAGTCACTTCTCTATTGCACCTCAATGTCTTCATCTGTAAAGCGGTCACCTCATAACACTCTCTGAGAAAATTCAATCTGACGATGCACACAAAGGGCCCAACAATTCCCAGTCAGTCTATTCTCTAGTCTACACCTCCCGGTCAAAGTCAATTTCTTGGAATACTCAAAAGCCTTCAAGTTCCTTTGCGACTCAGTTAAGTCCTACCCTTCTACTTGCTTGATATTTCCATTCATAGGCCTTTCAAACAGGCCAAGACCCTCTCCCTCAAGACTTAGCTCATGCAGGGGCCAGGTTGAACCATCTTCTGTTACGTCCATGCACGCACGGCCATTGCCTACTTCTACTACTTTGCTCTTCCTTTTAGGAATATGCTCACCAACTCCATATCTATCTGTTAAAATCCTACATGCACATTCAATCTAGCAACTGCAAGCCTATGTTTCCCAGGTGAGACAAAAATGTAAAAGTCTGCATACAAATTGTATAGCTGCTTTTTTTATAATTGTCCCAGGCTGAGAGTAATCAAGATGCCTTTCAACAAATGAATAACCCAAACAAACTGTACTACAGTCATACAAAGTGGAGCTATTTAGTGATAAAAAGAAATGAAGTTGTAAGAACCCCCCAATAAAGTGATTAAATAATGAACACTTTAAAATGATTAAAATGGCAAGCTTTAAATAAATAAATTGATCAATGATGTCAAAAAGGAAAGAAATGAATTCCGGAGCCATGAAAAGACACAGAAGAGCCGTAAATGAATACTGCGAAGTGAAAGGGGCATGTGTGAAACACATACACAGCACGATTCCAGCTAACCTACATGTGGCATAATTCCAACACAGGACATTCTGCAAAAGACAACTATAGAGCTACAGAGGCATAGATCAGGAGGGGTTCAGAGGGAGGGGAAGGGCAAATAGGTGGAACATGACATTTTTAGGGCAGTGAAATTATTCTGTATGATACTGTATGATACACGGCAGTATGCATTTGTCAAAACCTATGGGGCTGCACAATTCAAAGACTGAGCTCTAAAGGGAACTACGGATTTTATACCAGCTCTTTGAGTATATCATAGGAAAAAAACCTAATATTTCTCTAAAAAATATCTATTTTAAAAAAGTCCTATATGCCAAGGTTTAACCCAACACCATAAATGATGCAGCTGAATATTTATCGTTTTTGTAGGGGGAAAAATGATCCTAGTGGTAGTTGTATACCTTTTTCAATCAAAAATAAGTTTAATCACCAAAATAAAAGGAAGTTTTCAATTAAGAGGTAGAATGAGAAAATATTTGAGAGCCACATATCTGTTAAGGGTCTAATATCTAAAATAGGTACAGAAGTCTTTTAAGTCAGTGACAAAAAGACACAGACCCAATTTAAAAATGGGGAGGGAAAAAAAGAGCCAAGGACTTGAACAGACATTTCACCAAAGATTACATACAAATGGCCAAAAAGCACTTAAAAGATAGCTACCACTTCACCCATGCTAGATGGCAATTGGGAGAAAAAGGGAAAAGAAGTGTGGCATGTCTGTGGAGAAACTGGAACCCACACCCACTGCTACAAGAATGCTAAATGGTGCCAACACTCTGACAAAGAGTTTAGCAGTTCCTCAAGAGGTTAAACATGGAATCACCAGGCGACCCAGGGATTACACTCAGGTATATACCCACAAGATTCAAGGGGCTCAGTCAGATACACAGCAGGGACTCAGAGAGATGCAGATACACCAGTGTTCACTGCAGCAGTGTTCACATCAGTCAAAAGATGGAAACAACCCCAGTATAGATTAACAAGTGGTTAGAAAAACAAATATGGCATACAGATACAATGGAATCTAAAGTCATTCATACACAGAAATACAGTTCTAGTACTTGCTAAAACATGAACACTAAAAACATGCTAAGTGAAATAAGTCAGTTAAGAAGTATTGCGTGATCCCATTTATATGAGATTTCTAGACCAGGCAAATGCAGAGAGATTATTACTGGTTACCAAGGGTGGGGGGCTGGGGGAATGGGAAGTCACTGCCTAAGGTGTACTACCGAGTTTCTGACACAATGAAAAACTTTTGAATATGTGATGTCTGCAAATGGTAAATACAATTAATGTCAGTGAACTGTACACTTAAAATGGTTAAAATGGTAATTTTTGTTATACATATATGAAGGGGGTTCACACAAAAATTGATGGAAAAATTCCATTATCTTTTCATTCCATCTTTTCACAAACTTTTTGAAGCCACCTAGCATATTTTAACCACAATAAAATTTAAAACGTGTGTTTTGTTAGTTATGAAATAATACCACAAATGAGAAAAGACAAGCCGACCAACTCTTCAAGATGCCACCACCTTCGAGAGACCTTCTTGAACCTATTTCACATTCTCTCTCTCTCTCTCTTCCTCTGTAGTCTCAAGGGCCCAGTCTGCACTGTCCAGATCTCTTACCACTCTGTCCTCATTCCCCACATCAGTTCCAGTTTACTGTATGCTATCTGAGAGTAGGACTATGTCCAATCTGTCTCTGTATTCTTGGGAGTTAACAGAAAGACTAGGACAAAACACAAAAAGTGTGACAGAAGTTAAGGAAACTAGGTGGTGAAAGAGCTCAAAAGCCAAACCCTAGTGGGAGCCTAGTGGGACCACTGGAACTATGGCCCTTGGTCACCTTTCAGGTGTGGAGCTGAATTCACCCCCATGTTAGAATGGTCAACTGTTCAGAATCATGAGGGTATCATTTACCAGATTCAGAGGATTGAGAAAGGATAAGGAAATGGAAACAGGAAACAGGGAGAGAGTAAAATAAAGTGATGATTGAGGGGATTATAATGGCTGAGTAGACACAAATGTATATAGTTCAAATTGCTGAAGAAAGACGGATGATCTGGTCTGTAAATCCTCACCTAATTCACAATAAAAAGTTAAGGGGGGGGGTTCTCAGCAGGAATAAAAAGAGGGTGGGGGGGTGGAAGAGTTAGAAGAGTTGGATCCAAGAACCTGGATTTAAAACTGCAGCATTGCTAACCTAAACAACCCCACCCCACCCCCAACACACAATACACCTCTACCACCTTAGGCAAGCAGTAAGCACAGTGGCTTTAGTATTTTTTTCCTTCATTCTTATTCAGCCTCTAAACTGAAAAAATCCCTCAAAGCATACTGTAACAGATATGAATTCTGTTAAAGCATTTCAAATGTATGCAAGCAAACACATTTTGCTAAATAGGAACCCTGAGCAGACGTGTCAAGGCAAATTCAATTTTCCCAATGAAGGTGTCAATCAAAATGTGCTGCATATGTAAATCTTGAAAAATTACATTATTGAGCAAGGTACTAACTAAAGAAAGTAATCCAAGTCTGAATCCGTACTAATTATTGCCCTATTTCTAGTCTTCAGTAAAGCAGTGGCACATCACAAAATCATTTTCCTAGCCACATAAGATACCCACATTGGCTTTAAGATGTGAAATAGCAGTAATTCTAGCTTTATTCAGAAAGACAAAAATTTTCTAAACAAAACAAAAAATAAATAAATTTACCGCCCGCACAAAGCTTAAAAGCATGCCTTCAGGCTGGCATACAAATAATTCCACCGCCTCCCCTATGTCAATCCTTTCAGGGACTGGTTAAAATGCCTCTCACTCTGGAAAGCCTTCCCAATCTTCTTGAGTATTCACCATCCACTGACAATTCCTTTCTACATCAGGAGCCTAATGGGGCCTCAAAGCCCTAAAACTACTTACAAAGTTTTGAGGCCAAATGCATCCTCCCCTCCCTAACACCACCCCCCAGTCGGGGGGAGGGGGGCTTCCCAGTCATCCTCAGAGGCTCTTGACCTACTTACTACCTACTTAGTACCTAAACCAGGGGCTGCAAACTAGACCCAGCAGGTCAAGCTTAATTTGGCCAGCAGTATTTTGAAATTTTGAATTTGATATTTTTAGGCAGGACACACTTGCTCCAGGTTTGCCACAATTTTCAAAAAATCCCCAATTCAACCCTGGATAATTTCAGACATTTTCTGTTTATTGTCTGGTCCCTGGAGGCACTGGTGTTGGCTGTTCAGAAAGTGCTAGATTCTCCAGCCTAGAACCAGCAGATCAGCAGAGTTGCCTTTCTCTGTTTGCATTAATCTGTTTACTGGAATATCAGAGGTTAGTATCAAGTAAAATGATTTATCCAAAAGTTTGAACCAGTTTGCCAATGATGAATCATTAATCCAATACTTTCTGATACAACAATTTGTTACAGGTCTCAAGTGCAGGAACAGTTGTGCGTTTCTTGAAGCTATGGCTTGTTTTTGTTTCTAAATCTGACTATGCCATTAGCCCTTGAAATGTGGCTAGTCTCAACTGAGATGTGCTCTGAGAGCAAGATACACATTTGATTTAGAAAGTTTACTATTAGAAAAGAACATACCTCAATAATCATTTGTATTTATTACATGTTGAAATGAAAATAATCAATATATTAGATTAAATAAAACAATTTATTTTTACTTAAATTTTTTTTTAAACATCACTAAAGGGAGATTTAAAATTAATGGCTTACATTCTATGTACTGCACTGCTAGAGATGCTAAACTGTGTAAATGTTCAACTGTACTTCTCTATTTGTACTGGCTGAGCTAGAGAGCTTAGCCCCAAATTTATGCTTTATCCACAATACAGATAATCTTTTCTACGGCTTATATTTTTATACCAACTTAATTCCTGGATAATTCTTGCAGCTCCATTTAAAAAAAAATCATTTTATTAGGGGCTCATACAACTCTTTATCACAATCCATACATACGACCATTGTGTCAAGCACATTTGTACATTTTGTTGCCATCATCATTCTCAAAACATTTGCTCTCCACTTGAGCCCTTGGCATCAGCTCATTTCCCCCCTCCTCCATTCCCACTCCCCCCTCCCTCATGAACCCCTCATAATTCATAAATTATTATTATTTTGTCATATCTTACACTGTCCGACTTCTCCCTTCACCCACTTTTTTACTGTCCATCCCCCAGGCAGGAGATTATATATAGATCCTTGTAATCGGTTCCCCCTTTCCACTCCACCCTCCCGGTATATCCACTCTCACCATTGGTCCTGAAGGGATCATCCGCCCTGTCCATTTTTTGCTTCATCCTTTCTGTTTTTAACTAAGTTTATGATTTTAGTAGATTTCACATACGCCACACAAAAAGCAAACCCATTGCCATTCAGTCAATTACAACATCTAGCAACCAATCCTCACAGGAATAGTGTGTCTCATCTTTCTCCCTTGGGGCAGTTGGTGGATCTACACCGTTAACTTTGAAGTTACAGCCCAATTTGTAATCCACTATACCACCAAGGCTCCTACAAAGCATGAAATCTTTATCTGAATAGGAAATAAAATGAAATTACATAAACTTTCCCTTAAATTTTACAAATTTTGTTGTTCAGCACACACACAGCCAAAGCATACACCAATGGGCAGTTTCTACACTTGGTGCATTGACTACGTTCTTGAAGTACATATTCTGCCCCTCCTTTGCAGAGCCCTACCCCGCCCCCACCGCCCCCCTTTCACAAACTCACCAGTCCTGACCCTGCCCAGCAAAGCTTCTGAGTTGGTGTGGGCACTTTGATTCTGTACACATAGTTCTTAAAAGAACATAATATTCCCTCCCCCAGAAGAATTTATTTCAGAGGACAGCACTGAAGCTGCAGCTCAGGGAAAGGGACATGTCTGATCAGAGCACACAGGTGCAAATGAAGGGGGAGGAAGAGAGACTAGAGCATATCCTGGCCCACCAAGCCTTGAGAACGATATTCCAGTTCAGAGCAGACAATCCACATAGAAGACCATATGGCCAGCCCCACTATGAGACACGACATCCCTCACTGACCCATAGCTCTACAGGGGATCGGGTATCAGGCATCAAAGAACAAAAAATCATATAATTGTGAATGAGGGGGAGTGTGGAGTGGGGACCCAAAGCCCATCTGTAGGCAACTGGACATCCCCTTATGGAAAGGTCTCTGGGAGGAGACGAGCCAGTCAGGGTGCAGTGTAGCAACAATGAAACATACAACTTTCCTCTGGTTCCTAAATATTCCCCACCCCCCTATCATGATCCCAATTCTACCTTACAAACCTGGTTGGACCAGATGATGCACAGTGGTGCAGATGGAAACTGGAAACACAGGATATCCAGGACAGATGATCCCCTCTGGACCAGTGGTGAGTGGTGATACCGGGAGGG
>NW_022109491.1:22092580-22151986 GCF_000313985.2 Echinops telfairi | reverse complement strand
TATAACCTCCTCCCTGGGGGATGGACAACAGAAAGGTGGGTAAAGGGAGATGTTGGGCAGTGTAGGCTATGATAAAATAATAATTTATAGATTATCAGGGGTTCATGAGGGAGGGGGTGTGGGGGAGGGGAAAAAAAGAAAAATGAGTTGATTCTAGGAACCCAAGCAGAAAATGAGTGTTTGGAGAATGATGAGGGCAACGAATGTATAAGTGTGCTTTACACAAATGACCTATGTATGTATTGTGACAAGAGTTGTATGAGCCCCAATAAAATGATAAAAAAATTAAGAAAGCTGTGCACTGGGGCTGTATCCTTTTACCATGCTGATTCAATCTGTATGCTACGCAAATAATCTGAGAAGCTGGACTATTTATGGAGAAGAATGTGGGATCAAGATTGGAGTACAGCTCATTAACAACCTGTGGTATACAGATGATCCAGCCTTGCTGGTTGGAAGACAAGGGCTTAAGCACTTACTGATGACAGAGCCCTGGTGGCAGTGGTTATGCCTTAGCTGCTAAGGTCAAGGTGAGCTGCTTGAAACCACCAACTGCTCCTCGGGAGAAAGATGGGGCTTTCTACTCTCATAAAGAGTAACAGCCTCACAGAGGCAGCTTGTGATGGTTACCTAATCTGGTGTCACTTTGAGGATTCATAGTTAAGGGGTGGAGTCTCGTCTGTCAATCAGGTCATAAGCAACAAGGCCTCTATGTGACATGGCCTTCCCCTGAGAATTCTGGGAACTCCTGGATTCCTCCTTAGAGGCGGGGCACAATCTCTCTCTCTGGCTCACTCCCTGAGAGACTCTCTACTAACAAGACACATGAGACTATGCTAATGGCAGCGAGAGGCCTGGACCTGGAGAAGCCACGTGGAGCCTCACGTCAATGCTGAGATGCTTATACCGCCACTGGATCCACAAGATTATCCACCCACTGACCTGTGCTCTTCCTGCATTCGGCCTCATTGCCTGTGTTTTGTTAGTCTGAAGAGGACTTTAAAGATTGGTATCAAACATATGGGCTAATATCAGACTTATAAACTTGACCTAGACTGGGCTGGGATGTTTTCTCAATATTCAACTGTTCTTGTATATAAAGCTCGTTCTTATTAAAAACAAACAAAAGAACCCAGCAACCCAAAAAACAGTAAAATACTAAACCAAAATACACAACAAAATCTTCTTCCAACAAGTGAATTCTGACTCATGGATCTTTTGTACTAGCTTAAAAAAAAAAAAGACTTTAGTTTTAAGACTTCAGGGGATATTTTTGGTTTAAGTTGTAAAGATTGTCTCAGGGCAACAGTTTCAAAGGTCAAGTATCCCCATGGCTCCAGAAAGTTTGGAGCCCAATAGAACTTGAAATTCTGCTCTACATTCCCTCCTTTCATCAGGATCCTTCAATGGATTCTGACCAAAATGTTTAGCAATGGTAACCTGGCATTCTGGATTCACAACAAAGGAAGCAATTGTTCATGAAGGCAACTAGCCACATGTCCCACATTTTCCTATTTCTATCTTGCTTTCTGTTACTCCAGATGAATAGAGACAAACTGTGGTAGTTACATAATCTGGTGTCAATTTGAGTATTAAGAGTGTAGGGGTGGAGTCTCGCCTGTCAATCAGAATATAGCCAATGAAGCCTCTGTGTGGGCATGCCTTTCTCCTGAGTATTCTGGGAACTCCGGTATTTCTTCCTTGGAGGCGGGAGACATAGCTTCTCTGCTCACTCCCTTGGAGACTCTCTACTGACAAAGCCAATTCCATGCTAGACATCTTTGAGAAGCCACATGGACCTACCCTGATGCAGCCCTGGGTGCTAGAAAAGCCATGAGGAGACCCCTGCCAGTGTTGAGACGCTTAGGCCGCCACTGGATCCACAAGACTTCCTGCCCACTGGCCTGTGATCTTCCTGCATTTGTTACTGCATGTGTTTCTTGAGTCAGAAGAGGGCATTATAGATTGGTATCGGACTTATGAACTTGATCTGGACCAGTCTCTTTTCTCAACATTCAACTGCTCTTGTATATAAAGCTCTTTCTTATATGCATGTCTATGAATTTTTTTCTCTAGTCAACCTGGACTGAAACACCAACTGTTGTGCTTTTAAGGCCCCAGGCACTCTACAATGAACCAGAACAGATGCACAAAACATATCTGTAGGCCAATTAGTGGGCTAGCCCATGTCCCTAAAGGAACCGAAGCCCATTAAGTGTTTGGTTGTATGCAGTCAGTCTCAGCAACTACTGTTTTTATTTATTAACTTTTGCCAATTTAACTTTCTCCCCAACACCATTAACACTCTTTTCTTACCCATCCTCCCACCTCTGACAAGCAGTAATAAACTTGGGCTCTGTACATTTGGCTTCACTTGTCTTTTTATAAAAGTCAGGCCAAACAACTTGTCCTTTTGTGATCGACTTACTTCATAATGTCCTCAAGTTCCAACTGCCCTGAAGCAGGTATCAAGACTTCATTTCTCCTGCTGGCTGAGTAATACACTGCACTGTAAGTCTGTACCACATTGTCTGCCCAGTCATTGCTGAAGGCTATTTGGGGTATTTCCACCTTTTGGATGTTATGAAAAGTGATGCAATGAACACTGGTCAAACTCACTGTCATGGAGTTAACTGCGACTCCTCGTCACCCGACACGACAGAACAGAGCTGCCCCTGCGGGTTTCCAAGGCTGTAAACCCTGTGGGCGCAGAAAGTCTTATCTTTCTCCCACAGCACGACCACCACCAACCTTGGGGTTAACAGCCCAACACCTCCCCGACAGCACCAAAAGCCTTCACTGGTTACAAGTTACTTTCTGGGCATTTAATAAAGTTTTATTGGCATATAATTAGAATATTATACAATTTAATCATCACCACAATCAATTTCAAAACATTTTTCTCGCATACTCATTGCTGTTAACTCCCCATTTCCCCCCAAATCTCCCCTGCTGTTCCCCTAAGTAATTATAAATCCAGTTACTGTCTCTATAGATTTACCTATCGTGGATTTCACATACAGAAAATCATATAAAATACAAGCAGGAAGCGAACAACAAAAACCCAACAAGGACTAAATGAAACAGGAAAAAACCTCAATCAAAAAGAAAGCAGAAAAATACTAAAAACAGAAACTTTAAAATGGGTCAAAAGGGAGATCAAATGGTAAGGTGTTAAATTTAACCTACATTTGCCACAATTGACTTTATAATGCTGTCTAAAAGTAGGCTAGTCACATCCTTAGGCTATGGTCAGAGGAGATTAATCTATATGGAAAACCTGCAAATGGATCTTGGGCTTCAATTGTCATCTATAGCCTTCTCCAAACTAGATGTCTACAATTTAGGCTCTGATAATTTCCTCCTCATTCAGATTTGGTTTTTATTATTTACAATCCTTGGATCACACAGGCTGATGTGCTTCTTCCATTTGGACTTAGTTGACACTTTTGTTTTGATCTTAACCAGCCTACACCCCAAAACAAAAACCAAAAAACAAAGCCCCTGCCATTGAGTTAATTCTGACTCACGGTGACACTATGGGACATGAATTCTACCTGTACAATACCCTTGTCATTTTGCTTTGAATTCTGATCCATTATTTATATGGTTAACTACATTATGAGCTTTTAGACAGACCACATCTTAAAAACCTAACAATGGATTTAAAAAAAAATCATTTTATTGGGGGGCTCTTATAATGGTATTAAGCACACTTGTAGATATGTTGCCATCAACATTTCCAAAGCAATTTCTTTCTACTTGAACCCTTGATATCAGCTCCTCTTCCCCCACTCCCTCCTCCCCCCGTGCCCCGGATTGATGCTTTTTTTAAATAAATAATTTTATTGGGGGCTCGTATGACTGTTATTACAATCCATACATACATACATCATGTCAAGCACATTTGTACATATGTTGCCATCATCACTTTCAAAGCATTTTCTTTCTACTTGACCCCTTGGTATCAGCTCATTTTTCCCTTCTCTCACCCCATGAACCCTTGATAATTTATAAATTATTTTTTCATGTATTGTACTATCCAATGTTTCCCTTTACCCCCTTGTCTGTTGTCCACCCCCCTGGGAGGGGGTTAGAGATAGGTCATTTTGATCGGTTCCCCCTTTCTCCCCACATCTTCCCCTTACCCTCTTCTCAATATTGGTCCCAAGGAGTTTATCTATCCTGTATTCCCTGTTCTTATCTGTAGCCATGTACATGCTCTGGTCTCGTGTACATGCTCTGGTCTAGCCAGATTTGTAAGGTAGAATTAGGGTCATGATTGTGGGGGTGGGGGAAGCATTAAAGAACCAGAGGAAAGCTGTATGTGTCATCGGTGCTATACTGCACCCTGACTGGCCCGTCTTCTCCCCATGACTATTCTAATAAAGGGATGTCCAATTGCCTACAGGTGAGCTTTGGGTCTCCACTCCATACCGCCACTACCCCATTCACATTATGATTTTTTGTTCTGGGTCTTTAATGCCTGATACCTGATTCCATTGACACCTCATGATAGGCTGGTGTGCTTCTTCCATGTGGGCTTTGTTGCTTCTCGGCCCCCTTGTTTATCTTCGAGCCTTTAAGACCCCAGACGCTGTATCTTTTGATAGCTGGGCACCATCAGCTTTCTTCACCACATTTGCTTATACACCCATTTGTCTTCAGCGATCAATCATGTCGGGAAGGTGAGCATCTCAGAATGCCGCATTATTACAACAAAGTGTTCTTGTGTTAAGGGAGTACTTGAGTAGAGGCCCAATGTCCATCTGCTACCTTAATACTAAACCTATAAATATATGTACATAGATCTGTTTCTCTATCATCATATATAAATATATTTACACATGTGTATGCCTGTATGTTAAGGTGACCAGAAGTCCCGCCAAAAGCGGGATTTTTAACAATTTAACAGTCCCGGTTTTTAACAATTTTTACCCCGTCCCGCGGCGTTTTAAAAATTCCCGATTTTTGGAAAGAATGCACGACAAGCTTGAGTATATGGTTTTCGGCTGCCATGTGGCTATTTCGCCAGGATATGAGTTTTATCAATGGTGTTTTGCCAATGTTAAAATGCGGTCACCTTACTGTATTTAGACCTCTATAAATGCCCTCTGCCTCCTAGTTCTTTCCTCTATTTCCTTTTACTTTCCTCTTGTCCACTACCATGTTCAGCCTTCCTTTGGGTTTCAGTAATTCCTTTCGGTGTTGTTGTTGGAGCTATTGTTTTATTTTCTATTGTTGCTTTGTTTTGCTCGGTCTTTTGTTTGTGCATATTATTATCTCTACATGTCTCTCTAGGTAAGATAGGCGGGATAAACAGGCCGGAGGAGAAAAAACCTGTATGACAGTTCCAGGGGGGACATGGGAGAGGGGAGGTGGGGGAAAGGAAGTAGGTGTTAACAAACCCAGGGACAAGGGAACAAGTGATCGAAAATAGATGGCAAGGAGGGTGTAGGATGTCTGGTAGGGCTTGATCAAGGATTGATGCTTTTTAAATGCCTTCATGTTTATTTACTATCTCATATACTTGAGATATATGAGATAGTATATAGTGATAGTATTGTGACAGTATATCACAATAACCTTATAATGTTAGTATTACTAAAATTTTTAATAAGGAAAGTGAATAGCCATGAAGCCCAAACCTAAAACCCAACATCAAGTTTTAACACTAAGCAGTAGGCTCTTCTCTTTCTGCCTAATGACATTTTAAAGCACCACTCACTCAATGGTTAACATGGTAGAAAGAGACTCCTGTTCAGTACATGGGCGGGGCATCTGAGTGTTATCTGGTAAACAAGGAAAATGAAGGAACAGGCTGGATCTCAGAATGTGGAGTGGGAAGGCATCATAAAGGTCATTCATAGACACCCTTCCAATGCTTGCATTTCTTTGACAAGTGCTCATACCCTACTCGGACACCTCCAGAGCTAAAGAGTTCAGTGCCTGCCAAGGCAACTGTGGCTCTTACAAATTATGAGCCTATGCCTTAGTCTTGGTTCTCAGGAACACAAAAAATAAGTCCAATTCACCAAGTATCAGAAGACAGTGCTCATGTCTGCCACCCCCCACTGGAATCTTCCCTACTCAAGCATTGCAGTTGTGACGGAGAGACAAGCGGAGCTCCAACAGCCGGGGTACTTACACAGACACAGGTGTTATACAGGATGCTCAAGCAGTCCTTGGACATTTCATCACTTACTGAAAGTGAAAGGGGAATAATTGGTTATTTTTCTCATTACAAAGATGGTATAGCAATAATTACATTTTTTGGAACATAAGAACTGTTACTAACAATTCCCTCCAAAATGATTATTTCCTTTTGGTGGAACTCCTTTCACACCTTGCATATCAAATGGAATTTTAAAAGTGCCCATCAGAACTACACAGCAATTTGTACGCTGCGTTTTAGCTGGAAATAATCACCACTTTCCTACCATGTCCCAGAGTCGTCCTAATCTCCAACTGTGTGGCTTCATCATTACATAAGCTGTTTTTCTTTTGTGGCTTCTGAGCTTTTTCTCTCTCATTTTTACTGTTTTAATGAATCAAATTTATTTGCATATCATTATATACGTTGTGTTTTTAACTATTCCAAAAATAAAATTATTTAATACTGATAAGTATCCTTAGTATGCTTCTGTTGAATTGGCTCCTCAAGATACATGTTCAAAAGCAGAACGACTAAAACCAACAATAGAAGGTTGAATACTTAAATAGTTTCCGTGAAAGTTCTGTTCTGTTACTTGAGTTAGGCAACTGGCTGTTTATGCCTGGCTTACTAATTCCAAAAAGGAACTAGCTATCTCTTGAGCAGGCACAGGAGAAGCACAAAAAAAGGAAGATTAGTTTTTATGACCCCAAAATCAGATGATGATAAAACCTAGTACAAATTGTGGAGCAAATACTTTGCCATACATTTCTCTTGTTTATTTATTTTTTATTGTGCTCATCTACTCTTGCGCTGTTATCAAAAACTCTAAAATATACTATGTCTCTCTGAGAGCTCAATAGGCAGCCTTGCCAAGCTAGTCTGAGAAATTGCAGGCGCTCTGTACCTCATCGTTATCATATGGGGTTTTGGGCTTATTGATTTATAGACTTCAAAGCAGGGCAGAACACCAGAACAGTGGATCTCAGTATCTACAGACCCCCTAAATTCAAAAGGAATTAGAATTTATTCATTCACCAAATATTTATTCAGCACCTACTCTCTATCAGACAGTGTCTACAAGGATGAAGGTGTATAAAAGAAGACATTCTTGGCCCCAATGAAGCTCATAAGTCTAGTGAGAGGAAGAGAGAATGAAGAAGTGCACCAATAAGTAATCGTAAGACGATACTCACTACGAACATGACGAGCCAATTTAGGCAGAAGAGAAAGGCTGCAGAAGCTTAAGATAAATGAATACTCTTAACTACAATAAGTGAGGTCATAAGTGTCTAATATGTCCTACTGGAGTTAGGAACACACACACACACACAAATGAAATGATACCCGGCTTTTAATGCCAACACAAAGTACATTTATTTTTTTTTAAAACTAGACATTTAATACTTAAAAAGAATGTACGTAATATCTAAGCTAATATATAATAATAAAATAATATCCAATACTTATCATCAATCTTAAGAAATAACGTTAATACCAGAACATGTTTACTTTACATGCACTGGTGATGTCTGGACTTAAAAACAAAACACAGTATCTGTCTTTGTAACAAACACTGTTATCAGCTGCCACCTCGCCTGTCCCAGCTGCTGGGAGCTGACTCACTCCACAGCATTTTCAAGGCTGTGACTTGTTGGAAGCAGACTGCCAGGTCTGTCTTCAACGGGGCCTCTGGGTGGGTTTGAACGACTAACCTTTTGACTAGTAGTCAAGGGCTTAACCATTGTACTACCCAGGGATTCCAACCAAAAAACTGGTAGGTGCACTGTTTTGTTTTTAAATTATCAATCTTTGCAGGGAATTTCTTACTCTTTCAATTAACCATGTACCAAAAAAATAAGACTTTTGAAGAAGACATAAAAGTTATATTGCAAGGCAAGAACTGTGAAAAGTACAGAGATGCCACTCTTAGCAGTTTCCACATTTTTAAAGCATCAGATCTGCGTTTCCACCCAGAGTAGGCTGACTGGAGAGAGCTGCTTAGTCCAGGCCTAAAGAAGACAGCCGCAGCTGAGCGTGGGGCACTCACTCAAGTTGGGATGTGAGTGACGAAGGGAAGAAGAGCAACACATGGGAACCACTGCCACACCAGCAGGTTGGGAAGCCAAGACAAGAAGGAAGAGGACAGGTATACTCACTCTTCAGTTTCTGTCCCCGAATAGAGACTGTGGGCCTCATAAGAATTTCTACAAGGAGCTGTTAAAAAATAAGAGAGAAAGAAATCTTCAAAATAAATCCAAAACACAACTTATAAAAACAATCTTTGCCATGACTCCGAGTCCAAATGTCTGTCACAACCTTCAGTTGTCCTCTTGTTCAGGACACTGTGGCTGGTGGACTTCACTTAGAAGTACTGTACTAAGAATCCGGAACCTGGTTCTAACCCCAGCTCAGTCACCTATTCCCCATTTATGTACCCATTTAAGGCTCATCATTGCCCTTCTCTGGGCCTCAATTTCCTCATCTTACCAAATAAGAGTAGTAGACTAGGCAATTACTGGGATTCAATGTGGTTCATTTTTTAAGGTGTATAATATTATCACTACTATGATTTCACTTTTCCTTAAAGATGAATGTGTGTAAATTTACAGAAAGTGTCTTAGATCTCCACTACTGTCAGCACTAACTGCTGTAAGTACATATTTTTAATATAACAATTTTGCTTAAACTGTTTAATATAAGCATGCAGTAATAAAAACTTATGTTGAGACAAAAAGTACATTATCATATTCAGCAGAAACAATAATATATACATATATGGATCTAAAACTAGAACAGCAAAATAGATAAGCAAAAACTGACAGAACTAAAGAGAGAAATAAAAAGTTAACAAATAGATACATCAATACTCCATTTTAATAAGACACGTAGCAACAGAAGACTTAAACACAACTACAAACTATCTTGACTTGAAAAACACCTATAGGACATTTCACCCAATAGCAATGGATTATACACTTACTCACCTGACAAGGATCATGCCTTAGGGTAGACCATGGTTAGGTAATAAAACAACCCAAGATAAAGTGAAAAGAACTGAGATCTTACAAAGAACGTTCTCTTGACCATAATGAACTAGTGGTCATTGATGCACAGCTTCATTAATATACTAAAAACCACTATACAGTATTATGGCTATAAAGATTAATTTCATTGTATGTGAATTTTACCACAGTAAAGTTAGATCAGCAGCATTTCTGTAGAGATTGCTCCTTGAAGGAAGATGACATTACAATCCAATGCCCTGAACTAAGAGAGACTGTGGAAGGTGAGTCCTTCAGCCTGGAGCAGCAGCTTACAGTACCAACATCCTCAGTTACTGCTGGCCGCACCATGGACTGTCATCTAGAAAAGAGTCAGGGTCGGTTTTTGGCCCATCTGTATTGGACGTTGACTGCATCAACATGAAGGAGAGAAAAGAAAGAAGTCTCCTGACTTGGGGCAACATCCAAGGTTTCCCTAAACTCGGGCCTATTTTGCTTCATAAAATAGAGCTCTAAGGTGGTCCACTAAGAAAAATTAAAGTATGAGCATAGAGTGTATGCAACTTTATAGTGGATCTTTTCACTAAGAATTTTATTGTGCCATTATAAACCTTAACATTATATTAATGGTGGCTAAAGTGGAGCCAAGTGGTTGGAGATAATCATTATCTTCCTTTTGGTGAATACTTGCAGGCATTACCAATAATGCTCCACTAAACCTCTCTGTATTAAAGAATCTACAGAGTTCCCACCTCCATCCAGGGCAACAGTCAATGGGACTGGATGAGCCATTTCCCCAATAAAGCCAGGCAAGCACTCTCCCATTTCAAGTCATTTAATTTATATGATGACCTTGGTCTAGACCTTTTTCATCAGATTGAATTACTTACTTGGTGTTAGTCTGGGTACTTTAGAGAAACAGATCCACAGAAATTCATGTATAAGAGAGAGTTTTATATAAAGGGTAAGTGCACATCCAGAAAACATCGCAACCCAGTGCTGCCCAAGCCCACAAGTCTAACATTAACCCATATGTCCGACACCAATCCACAGTCCTCCTCCATCTCACAAAACACACACTATGATGCCGACTGCAGGAGGAAAGCCGAATCAGTGAACGTGTAAGCATCTCAGCGCTGGCAGGGGTCTCCACAAAGCTGCTCCAGGGCCTAGGGCTGCATCGGGGTAGGTCCATGTGGCTTCTTCTCAGGGATGTGTGGCAGGAAGTGAACACAAGAGACCCGAGAACTAGGAAGGCGAGGCTCACTGAGCCATTTATCTCTCCGCCCTTCATCTAGGTTGGCACAATAAACTTTATCACTTGGCCCCCACAGGTATTTGACACTTTTCATCTTAAAGGTTGGGACCAGATGACAACATGTTATAGAGCCTCTCCCATACGTCCTCCCAATTAATATCTACCTCCACCCGCCCCCAAAAGGTAAGCTAATTTTTGTCTAACTCGAGGTAACTAATTCGAGTCTAACTTCTATCTCAATGTACTTCAATGGAATTAAGTGTTTTCTGTGTCTGGACTCGTCTGCTCAGCATTAAGACCAAGATTCATCCAGGCTACACATGTAGCAACAGCTCATTCTTTCTCACTGCTATGAGGTGCACCTTACACGGGCAAACCACAAATTATCCATCTCCATTCTCCTATTGAGGGACATCTGGCTTGTTTTCAGCCTGAGGTTACTCAGTGTGCTATGAATAGTCCTATATGTCTTTTGGAGGAATATGTATGCATATATTTCCATTAAATATAAAAGTAGTATGTTAGTCTGGGTTGACTAGAGAAACAAATTCATAGATACTCATGTATATAAGAGCTTTATATAGAGTAATTATAATATTAAGATCCCAGCCCAGTTCAGACCATGTCCATAAGTCCAATTATTAGTCCATATGTTCGATACCAGTCAATAAATTCCTCTTCAGACTCATGCAGCACATGCAATGATGTTGAATGCAGGAAGATCACAGGCCAGTGGGTGGAAAGTCTTGTGGATCCAGTGGCGGTGGAAGCATCTCAATGCAGGCGTAGGTCTCCATGTGACTCCTCCAGCTTCCGAACTCTAGCTCCATCAGCATAGCTCCATGTGGCTTGTCAACAGGAATGTCTGAGAGAGAGTATGTGTCCCGCCTCCAGGGTAGAAGACTGGAGTTCCCTGAATCCTCAGAAGAAGGCCATGCCTACACAAGGCCTCACTAGCTATGGCCTGATTGAAAGGCTAAACTCCACCCTTTCACTCAAGTTGACAGATTATGTAACTGCCGCATAAGGGTAGAACTGCTGTAACATAAAGGTATGGATTTGTTCTTCCTTAGTATATATTGCCAAACAAATTTCCAGACAGGCTGTGCAAATCTATATTCCCATCAGCAGTGTATCAGAGATTCTATTGTTCCATGCTCTTGCCAACCCTTGGGGTCAACAGTTTTTATCATTGTAGCCATTCTAGTGGGGTTTTATTTGTATTTATCTGAGGATTAGTGAAGATGAACTCTTCTGCTTATGTTTAATGGTTGGTGAGACTATTCTTTTATGAACTGCTTAAATCTTCGGATCATTTTTCTATTAGTTTTCTTTTTACCTCTCTGATTTGAAGGAGTTATTTCCCTTGACGAGCCCATTGAAAGTAATTTGTGTTACAAATAGCTTCTCTATCTTTCTGACTTGTCTTAAAGGTATTTTATTTCATTTCATTGTGGTAAAATATATCTAACAGGGCATTTGCCACTTCTGCCACTTTTAGGTATATAATTTAGTAACATTCACCATACTGTACAATTATCCTTACCATCCATTCCAGATTTTTTCCATAAACTCAGTAATCTCTATACAGTAACCCTCCATTTCCTCCTTCATCAACCTTTCAGCAAATACAAATAAACTATGGCCTCTATGCATTTGCTTGATCTAGAAAATTTGATGAGGTAAACTTGGATATCTGTCCTTTTGTGTCTTTCATTTAGCACTGCATTTTCAAGGTTCGCTCATGTCACGCTCTATACCAGAATTTCATTTCTCTTCATGGAAGAAAATTCTACTCTATGTGTATACAACATTTTATATCTGCTGATGGATGCCTGGGCTGTTTCCACTTTTTAGCAACTGTAAATAATGCAATGACCTGCTTTCAATTCTTCTGGGTATATATCAAAAATTGTTGGGCCATTAGATAATCCGATGTTTAACTTTTTGAAGAACCACTAGCTATTTTCCATACCACCAGTCTCTTAATGACATTTTAAAATAAATATCAGTCTTTTACAGTGAAAAAATATATATCAGTGTACTCATTTTTAAGTAGTATGCTTGTGTCTTATCTAATAAATCTTTCCCTATCCCAAGATCATGAAGATACTAGCTTTTTGAAGTTTTTTACTTTTCATCTTTAATTCTATATTACATCTGGAATTGATTTGTGTGAATGGCATAGAGTAACTAGGGATTTAGGTTACTTTTCTGCTACATGACTCTCAAGTTGATCTGACAGCACTTACTATAAAACCACCTTTTCTCTACTGGATTGCACTGGCACCTTTGTCATGATTAGGTGACTATACATCACACAATTATTAGGCCTAATTTTAAGTGGCAGGAAAATGACTATGAAAAGGAACACTGAAAGAAAAGCATCTTACTGCTACCACAGAAACCAGATTGCCCTTGGATGCTGGAACGGGGGTCAACATTCAACTACCCTCACAAGATGCACTAACCACCAAATTTAGAATACTCCCTAACACCCAAATCATCAACTCTGTGATATTTGAAGGGCTCTTATTCCAAAGCAACTGCCCTGTTTGGAAGATACACTTTTAATAGCTTTCTTTTCTTGATGTAATTTACACATAAAAACAATTCCAACTCACAGCAACCCTATAGGACAGGGTGTAACTGCTCCATAGGGTTTCTGAGACTAAATTTTTACAGAAGCAGATACACATCTTTCTCCTACAGAGCAACCAGTGAGTTTGAACTGCTGACCTTGTCGTTAGCAGCCATATGCCTGACCCATGTTACTAGCGCTCCTTAATTTACACATACAGCTCTACAAATGGGGTAAATATTAAGTAAAGCAGCCAAAGGGAAGAAGGATGGACAGCTATGTGGGTATGGGCTAGTCAATTCACCTGAGTCTGTTCTTTCAATACAGCATGAGAGATCTTAAACTCCTAGGTCCTCGAGGCTCTAAGAAAATGGTTAGATTCTAGATCCATTGGTCTATTCTGTAGGGAGAGATAGCAAGACTTCTGGTAATGAGCTGTAACACACAAGAGTAAAAGAGGAACAAAGGTTCAACTCAAGGTTTTTGGTTTAAGCCAGTGGTCTCAACCTTCCTCAACCCTTTAATACAGTCCCTCATGTTGTGGTGACCCCTAACCATAAAATTATTTTCATTGCTACTTCATAAACTGTAATTTTGCTACTGTTGTGAATCGTAATGTAAATATCTGATATGCAGGATGTATTTTCATGTTACAAATTGAACATAATTAAACATAAAGCATAGTTATTCATCACAAAGCAATATGTAATTATATATTGTGAAATATTTATGTGTTTTCCGATAGTCTTTGGCGTTCCCTGTGAAAGGGGTCATGACCCACAGGTTGAGAACCGCTGGTCTAAATAAATGGAAGGATGCCAATGTCATTTACTAAGATAAAAAAGCCTGTAGGCAGGTGAGCTGCAGTTAGAGGAGATGAGCATGTTAAGTTGGAAGGATATCAAATGGAGATATCAAGTAGACTGTTGGATATAAGTCTGGAATTCAAACAAAAGAAGTGTCTGCTCTAGAGCTATGAACACAGGAGCTAAGAGCATGAAGATAGTATTAGAAAGACATTAGTGCAAATGCCATCAAAGGAGCAAGGGATTCAAGGACCGAACCCTCCAAGACTCAAATGTTAAAAAGGTCAGGGGGGGAAAAGATCCAGCAAAAAGCTGAAGAGTGTTCAGTGGGGTAAGAAGAAATTTAAGAGTGTACTATGTTCTACAACCCAAAGAATGCAGTGTTTTGAAAAGGAGGAGGGCACCAACTGCGTCGAATGCTACTGCTAAGTAAGGTGAGAACTGGAAACCCACCACTGGTTTAGCAACACTGAGCTCACCAGTGAGGATGAAAGCTAGACCAAAAGGCATTCTAGAAAGAATGGGAGAACCAGAGACCACAAATAGATAAAACTCTCCCAAAGAATTTTGCTGTGAAATATAACAGCTGAGAAAGGAGATGAAATAGGAGTTTCTCTTGAGTATGGGAGAAATAACAGTATGTCTTGTTGATAACTGAGAACAATCTGATAACTAGTACAGAAGTTAACAGACACTTGCTAGAATGATGTATTACCTCATAAAGCTATTATAAAAATTAGTATTTTTAATCATTTTATTGGTGGCTCATACAACTCCTATCACAATCCATCCATCCATCCATTGTGTCAAGCACATCTGTATATTTGTTGCCATCATCATTCTCAAAACATTTTCTTTCTACTTGAGCCCCTGGTATCAGCGCTTTTCCCCCCCTCCTTCCCCACCCCCAGATATTATAAAAATTATTAAATGACAAATTGTGATGATAAAATTATTCCCCAACACCCCCCCCCAAAAAAAAACAAAAAACAAGCCATATCTGATGAGTCAATTCAGACTCTAAGTGATACTATGTAGAGTTCTGAAGCTATAAATCTTTATGGGATCAGATGGGTTTGGGTTTAAACCAACAACCTTGCGGTTAGTAGTCCAACACTTACTCAGGAGCACCACCATGGCAGCGATGAAATTATTTAATGAAGGAGGTAGTGTCTCTCACTTACAAATTACTCAGCATATTACTACTCAAACATTCACTAAGCAAGCATCATGCTAGGGGCTAATAATATATGACTTCTGCTCTCAAACAGCTTCCAAAGTTAGGCTAGACAAAGAAACATCAAATGACAATCCTGTGTGATCAGTGCCATAATGGGAATCAATCTTTTTTTTAATGAGTTTTATGAGAATAAAACGGTGGAACATCCACTCAGCTCAGAGATGAGAAAAGTGGCTGTATGGCTTCCTGGCAGAAGTGAGATCTAATCTGAGAAATGAGTAATAAGTAGGTGCACAGCAGGGGAGGGAATAGAAAGGCAGTGTTCAAACCAGGGATCTAAGGAGAAATTTGCTCGGCTTGACTGGAGCAGAGGGTTGTAGGAAAGTCACGGGAGGAGAAGGTGGGGAGACCTGTAAACCATTCTCAGAAGTTTGGGTTTTATCACGAAATCAATCGGGATACTGATGCGTTAGAGGATTACTGAAAAAGAAAAAAACATGACTAGGGGGAACAGGACAGTGCTGGATAAGTCAGGTCTAATTTGTGGGAAACTGAGAACTGGGAAGACTGTATGCAGGCACATTCCTATGCTCATAATTAAGAGTCTGGGAGGCAGATTCTGGTGGAGGGAGGCCTTCGCATTTGTGGGTTGGACATCGATCCCACCATATTCTTCTAAGTAAAAGTTATTCCCCACGATGTCCCCACCATAGTAATGTCACTTTTAAGGTGCTGCTTGCATTGCTTACTATACTCTGGAAGGTTACCTGCTTGAAGGCTATCTACCTGTAGGTTATCTGCCATCAAAAGCAATCAAATCATCCAATTCTAAGTATGGCCTATTCCCTTCTGATAAGGATCATAGATTGTTCCCATGGAGAAGGGCTCAGGGACACATAAAGTCAATCCAGCTCAGAGATGACCAAGGTTAGGCCACCATGGGAAAGGTGAGCACTTGCATGTCTTGTCTAAGGTTTCCTTATATTTACCCTTCAATTGTACAAGCACCCCCCTCCCACCCCACCCCCGGCCACCTAGACCCATACAACTGTGGAGGCTGGTCCCCACAATAATTGAAGCTGGAGACAATGAATTTTTAGGGGCACCAATCACCTCACCCCCAATGATTCTTACCAAAAAGGCTGAGCATCACATGGGTAAGTGAGATGAAGGCACATCAGGCAGACCATGGCTGCAGTTTTCTCCAGGCAGGTGAAATGGAAGGCAATGGGTCAAAGCAGTGAAGTGTTTTGGCAAGCATGGAAAAACTAAACCAGATGATGAAAGAAGCAGCCTAACTTGGGGGTAGAGGGTGGGGATGGAAGAAAAAACCCTATCTCCAGATTCAGAAAATTTAATTCCTGGATTCCTAAACACTAGCAAGTACCATCTTAAAATCTATGTTGGTGATTTCTGAGAAGTCATGGAGAATTAGAAGGGTATTTGAAGGTCATGTCTCTAATAAGAAGCCCCATTTTAAGCACAGAGGTTCAGACCCAATAGCCCCTCCACTGGAGAACAAGGAGACTGCCTGCTCCTGTAAAACCTTTCCAGTATTGGAACTTTATGGAGCAGTTCTACCCTGTACAGGGTATGAGTCAAAATCAACTTGAAGGCAGTGGGTTTTGGATTATCTTCACTAAGAAAAAGTGTGGGGTCATGGGACCAGGCAGCAAAAGGGGCCAAAAAAAAAAAAAAAAAGCAGTAAAGCTGGAAGCAAATTTCAACCAATTCCAGAGACTGCCAGTCAGTGGCACTTGAGTAATTAGAGAAATCTGTGTCCACTAGAAAAACAGCAAGGTTTCACCAGAACAATACATATCAAAACTGTAATTCCCTTCCTTTCTTGACTGGATTACTAGATTGAGAGGCTAGGTTGGGGAAACTTAAAACACAGTAAAAAGAGTTTGTAGAAAGGTAGTTGACAATACCTTTCTGAAAATGTTGACAGGTATTAGCGAGCAGAACAGCTGATTCCTAATATATCATTCAAATAGAACAAGGGGACGCTAAATGGCTTGAGTTTAAAATCAGGAAAGACGTGCATGTGGGTTGTATCCTTTCACCATACTTATTCGGTCATAATCTGAGAAGCCAGGCTACAAGAAGAACGGAGCGTCAGAACTGAAGGAAAACTCATTAACAGATAGCTGTGAAAGCAAAGAGGGTCTGAAGCACTTACTAATGAAGATCAGAGACTACCGTCTTCAGTATGGATTACACTTTTAAAAATTGTATGATATGTGTGTGAATCACATGCCAATAAAACTATTAAGGAAAAAAATCGCACAATTGGACCAATAGTCAACATCAGGATAATCAGAAAGATCAAAATGGTCAAGGATTTCATTTTACTTTTGCCACAGTCAACACTCATGGAAATAATCAAGCAATCAAATGACATTGCAATGGGTCAATCTGCTGCAAAAGACCTCTTTTCAAAGTGTTCAAAAGCAAGCAAGTTACTTTGAGGAAGAAGGACACTTGACCCAAATCATGGTATTTTCAAAAACCTCACATGCATGAATAAGGAAGACCAAAGAAGAACTGATGCCTTTGAATTATGGTATTGGTGGAAAATATTGACTTTATTATGGACTGTCAGAAGAACTAACAAATTGGTGAAAGCTGAAAGCAGCACAGCCAGAAGCAAACTTCAAAGACATAAAATAAAAACATTAAAATATCAAAATGAAGTAATTCAGTAGAGGGGAAAGTATGAAACAAAAGTTGAAAGCAATAAAAAACCTAAAATCCACAAAAGCAAGACTTGATCAATCTGACAACCTAAGAAATAAACATTTCTAAATTTAAAAACAATATAAACAAACTCAAAGTACAACTGACAAACGAGGGGGGAAATGACAAAAGACCTCAGAAAATTAAGAGTGTTTACAAGCCAGCATAAACAGGCCCAATAACCAAACAGAAAAAATAAAAGAAACAAAAAGCAAGACAGTAACAGAAAATTGGTAGAAAAGTAAATTACTTATAAATACATACAATATTCACTCTCAGATGGAAGTATATATATATATTTTAAATCATTTTATTAGGGGCTCATACAACTCATCACAATCCATACATACATCAATTGTGTAAAGCACATTTGTACATTCATTGCCCTCATCATTCACAAAACATTTGCTCTCCACTTAAGCCCCCAGCATCAGGTCTTCATTTTTTTCCCCTTCCTCCCCAGTCCCCCTGCCCCTCAGGAACCCTTGATAATTTATAAATTATTGTTTCGTCATATCTTGCCCTGTCCGACGTCTCCCTTCACTCACTTTTCTGTTGTCCGTCCCCCAGGGAAGAGGTCACCTGTAGATCCTTGTAATCAGTTCCCCGTAAGTTTATTTTTAAAGTACAAAAAATACCGTCTTTTTCCTATCTGTTAGGTACCATGGAGTTGGTTCCAATTCGTAGTGGCCCCATGTCCAGCACAACGCAACACCACTTGGCTATGTGCCATCCTCACAGTTGTTCATACGTTTGAGCTCTTGCTGCAGCTATTGTGTCAACCTATGTTACCTAGGGCCTCCTTTTCACTGCCCCACTACATCACCTATCTGGTCAGTACATGAGAAATAAACATTCTAAAAGCACAGTGTTCAGTGAAAGGGGATTTGGGGCACTAGTAATGCTTTTTGAAAAATTTTTGAGTGGTATTAACAAAGGTATATTTTGAAGTAATTACTAGTGTACTTTTCAGTATGTAAGCTATATTTCAATAATAAAGTCCCCAAGCACATACACATATACATACTAAGTTGGTGATGGTGAAGGTAAACAGACACATACTTTGTTGTTGCAGATCTAAGTTAATAAAATCTCTTAGGCATATAAAAATGGCAAGCTCATATACAATAAAAGACACATAAGCTTTCATCCTGTTTGTACACAAATGTAATGAAGCTCTGACCGCAGCATTGTTTATAATTCAAATGTGTAAGAAAAAAATGCCCATCAACTGAGGCCTGGATAGATAAAGCAACGTATAATCACACCAAGTAAGACTACAAAGCTATTTAAAATAATGAGGTCAATTTACATGTACTGAAATGACACCATCTCCAAACTAACGATGCAGTCATGGAAAAAGCACGCCACAGAGCCATGCAACCATGAAACGGTTGTGCCACTCTGTGGGGAGAAGGAAAACCTAAGGTGGTGGGGTGAGGGTTTAACTCAAACACACGCGAACACATGCACCCACACAGAACGTGTCTTGAAGGACACACAAGTAACAAATCATCACAGCTGCTCTGAGGTGGAGACAATGGGAAAGACCACTGCTATCTGAGTTCAAATACATTAATTCTTCTAGAATATGCTGCTTTCCCACGGGTGAATGCCACTGAGATAAGAAAAGTGTGTGCTAAAAATTCTGAGTTCAAAATTCTCAACCACGAAGTAGTAACAGTAATAGTACCAGGAATAAGCAACTACTTACATCAACACCTCCAAACAAGTCAAAAATATACGTGTTTGGATAAGTGGTTTCTTGAGTAAGTTTTCTCTCTTCAGTGACAAATGCCATGGCCTCCATGGAGAGCAGAGGAGATATGTCCTAGTCGGGGGAAAAAGTATACAGAGAAGCATTTAGTTTCATACCCAACCAAGACCAAAATGGCAGAACCATCTGATCAACCCACGGTGGGTAATTAAAGTTACTAAGTTTGGGGGTGATTAGTTTTATAGCAATACCTCCAAAAGAAAAAGCTGTTCCAGATTCCCACCCCCACCACCCATGTTTCTCACCAGAAGCCTCTGAGGGAAGATGAAGCAGTGGGCTGGAGCAGTGATTCTCAAATTTTGATGACCATCAAACTAACCTGACAGGTGTGCTCAGATCAAGACTGCTGCACCCTGCTCCGAGAGATCCTGACTCAGTAGGTTGGGACCAGGCCTGAGAAGGTATATTTCTAACAAGTTCCCAAGTGGTGGTGACACTGACCATACTTTGTGGATAAAGAGTAGGGCTCTCTCTCTTCATAAGAAAGCCTGCTATGCCCTAGGTCCTTGGCTTTTATACTTTAGCCCATTTAATCCTTGAAATAATTCAATAAAGTAGACACAATTTTACCCATTTTACAGGTCTAAAAAACAAAATAAGAAAATAAAAGCTACTTACCCCAAGTGATAGAATCAACTACAGACCACTTATAGAAAAGACTGAGCCACTTCCTCTGGGTCTCATTTTTCTCATCTCTAAAACCAGATTGCTGGCAGCAGACACCACAAGCCTGCACTCTGCACTAAGACAATGTGGGCTCAACGGAGAGCCGCCATAGGCTTGGGGTTGGGTACTGCTAAGATTCCATCTCCTCGAATGAAAAGAGGAATGTAGAAGATACCAGATTTTGCCAGCCAGGCATCTCTTCAGCTCTCGTCTTCAAGTAACCACCACCTTATTTACTTCTTTGGAGATGAGCCCGTTCCTATTTCCATACCGTTCTGCTGGGGCTGCCAAACAGCAACTCAAGCCCAACCGCAGGGGCAGGTCAACAGGCTCTCACTGCCCCCCCTCCCCCCCCCATCCTGTGGCTGGTACATCTTGCAGACATGTCACCTTCTAGGTGTAATCACATGGAGGAATAGGAGGCCACACACCGATGTCAAGAAAAGAGGTAAGACGGTCTACTCTGATCAGGCCCTGAATTCACACCTGTGCTTTCCAGTTATGTGAGTCACCAAAGAGGTTTCTTTGCTTAAGCTAGACTGAGTTTCTGTCACCTGCAATCAAAATATTCTTGCCTGATACACAGAAATAGTCAATTACTTCATTGAGTTACCTTAAAATTAAATCGGCCTGGTGCTCAGAAAGCTTCAAATAAGTATCTGCTGGGTGAATAAAACATGATCCCGTGGCAAGAACTCACAAATGTTCACCTCCTTCTTCCTCCAGTCTCCACGGAGGTTTTGCAGGAATTAAATGATATAATGTATCGTTCTTTACAGAGTATTTTTAACCAAGTGTAAGAGGCTGTAATTATTTCTATCCCAGTAATAATGAGTGGGTGGGGGGAACAAGAATACAAAAATGACTCTTCTTAAAAGCGAAGGAAAGGCCACATTAATGCAGGGAGGGTAAAGGGAGAATGGGTAGGAAAGAGGGAACAGATTACATGGAACTGTGTGTGGCCTCCTCCCTGGGGGACAGACAACCAAAAAGTGGATGAAGGGAGACGTCGGACAGGGCAAGATATGACAAAATACCCATTTATAAACTATCAAGGGCTCATGTGGGAGAGGGGAGCGGGGAGGGAGGGGGAAAATGAGGACCTAATGTCGGGGGTTTAAATGGAGAGAAAATGTTTTGAGAAACGATGTACAAATGCGCTTTACACAATTGATGTGTGTATGGATTGGGATAACAGTTGTATGAGCCCCTAATAAAATGTTAAAAAAAAAAAAAAAAAAAGAAAGGCCACATTAATGAGTGCTTGCCACCGTCTCCAGAACCCCGGGCGCAGCTCTGCGGAGCTCAACAGGGAGCGCGGTGTCAGAACTGACTCGATGGCTGTGGGTTGGGTTTGGATGTTGTAGAAAGAATTACTGTGTGATACAATAATCAAAACGTCACTTCTGAAAAACATATTATCATTCAGTTTCATTTTGACCAAATACACGAGGGGGGTAGGGGCGCTTAAAAAACGGAATGAAAAGATAATGGGGTAGTCCCACAAACCTTTCCAAGTTCCATATAGAACTAGCATGGGTTTACATTTCAGCTCGTTGGCTCTCTAAATTCAAATTTGAGGCCACTCTACCCTGAAGTTTGAATAGGGTAACCCAGACTTACAGAATTTGAAATTCGGGGGTGGGTCCAGCACTGTTTTAATAAGCCTTCCTGATGATTCTGATATGCACTCAAGGGAGAGAGGCATTTCCACTTCTCTCTCAATCATCAAAGACAGGCCCTTTCAATCTTCTTTTCTAATCTCATTGTGAATTAGATCACGGCTTACAGAGTACATCAGGTTTTCATTCATCAGCTCATATGCATTTTGTTTCATGTCATTGATTGTGATCCTCAGTGAAATATCACTTATCCTACATCCTCCCTGAGTTTGATTCCCATTCCTCCTCCTTACCCAACCCTTTTGAACCTTGTCCTTAGACAAAGGCTACCCCTTTGAACCTAAATGGTTCATTATTTTAAGGTGTGTATGGCTCACTGGAGTTACAGTTCCTCTTACTCTTTGGCCCTATTGTTTGACTGAACATTGAGCCATGGAGATGAGTTTAATTTCAGACCTGAAGGACGACTAAGGGCCATAAAATCTTGGGGGTCCAATGAGTCTCCATCTGACCAGTAAGCCGGGTCTTTTAAATTATTTTATTTTTTTTACCTCACATTTTTCTTCCACTCTATCCAGGACCTTTTAATGTGGTCCCTCTTTCAGAGTTGGTTCAGGGGTGGTAGTTGGGCACCATCTAGTACTTCTGGTCTCAGGATTGTGGAGAATCATATTCTCGTGGTCCACTAGTCCAGTGAATTACTTACATGTCTCTTCAATTTTCACCAGCCTGCTTTCCTCTGAACAGAAAGAGACCGATTATTGCCCCTTAGATGGCTGCTCATGAGCTTTTAGGACCCCAGGTGCCACTTCACACCAAAGCAGGATGTAGAACACTGTGTGTGGACTGTGTTATGCTGACTGACCTCACTGTTCTCGGAGACCATGGTCCAGGCCTCCAGGCCCAGAGATTCATTTCCTCAAGGTGTTTGGTTATGTCTAAATTTTCTTAACTTTGTTCCCTGAATGCTCTCCCATATTCATGGATATATTTGCAGCAAAGACAAATAGAATTATTATATACATATTCTCTATCTATCTATATCTATATATTTGTGTGTGTGTGTGGTAGGGGGATACACCCACTCTCTTTTACATATACTCATTCAGCCTGTGTATGTATCTATTCATGCATCTACTTGTGGATCCCCTTACTGCAGGGCTGTGTGTATAGCAGTATTTACCTCTTTGGCCTCCTCCTCGTGTCTTCTCCTGCCTCTATCATTTTCTGCTGACCTCTCTCCTACTATATATTGCCTTCTCCTTCACCCCCGCTAACACTTGTCCTACCATCTAGATAGTAATTTAACCTCCCTCCCTTCAGTCTTCTTATAATAGTCATAATTATCAACAACAAGGCCCTTCCCATAACCCTTCAACAACAGGAGATCCTTTAAACTGTTCAAAAAGAATGTCATCAAAAATTTTGAAGAAAAAAGAATGTCATTCAAATCAATCCAGGACCTGGCTGTGCTGTCCCAAATAACGCAAGCACCGCCACACGGTCAGAGTATAAAGACCAGGACACACACAGGAACTGGATAATGATTACCTAAGGATGGTTGGGTTGAGGCCATTTTTATCTTCATCTTTGCACTTCAATACTTCCCAAAGTTTCTACAGCTTACATAATAGAGGCCATTTTCAAAAGCAGACAGCTTATGTCACTTGGAAGTCCAGAACCCAGTGCCCCCAAGAGCCTAAGGACTCACCTTGAGGATGTTTTGGCACTCAACGAAGTCACTGTGGAGGTGGCTGGTTGCATACAACTTAAGGAGCAGCTGGGGAATTCCACTCCATTTGGATTGTTTGTCTCTCTCCGCCAAAAAAGTTTCAGTGAACTGTTAAAAAAAAAAAGTGGGAGAGAAACATTTTACTGGTGAAGAAAGAACTACTGGCAGATAAGGTAAAGGAGAACAGTTGCCTCCAAACTCACGTAGGCCAAAAATGTCAAATGCCTTTCTGGAAACGTCCCAAACAGCCTATGTAATCTACAAGCCATCTCCTTGCCTTGCGATAAAATGCCCCTTGTAGTCTGTCATCTACTTTCCTTTCCAGCATCGCCTTTCAGATGCACATTCTAGGCTCCTGAAGTCCATGTTCTTTCTCCCTCGTGCTATTCTGTACGTGTTCTTCTACCTGCCTAAAATACCCCTCCTGTTTCCTCTACCTGAAAGTTCCTTCTTCACCTTCAAAACAAAAGATAAAGAACCAAGAGTCTTCCCAGATTGGCCTTGCCCTCTCCTATTTCTAAGTGGTTAGGTACCCCTCCAAACCTAAACTTTAACCAAACCAAACTCACTGCCATCGAGTCGATGCCAACCCATAACAACCCTATAAGACAAAAACTGTTTATGAGTAGAAAGTTCCATCTTTCTCCCTTGGAGCAGCTGGTGGTCTTGAACTGCTGACCTTGCAGTTAGTAGCCCAACTCGTAACCACTACGCCACCAGGGCTCCTCTCCCTAACAATTCAATAATTAAAAAGACAAAAGTAATAATAAAAATTAAAAAGGCAAGCAATTTAAAAATAGACAAAGATATAGTCATTTCCCCAAGTTAGATACACAAAATGGTCAATAAGTACCTGATGCCAAACATCATTAGTTATCATGAATATGCAAATGAAAACCATCATTAGTCATCAGGAATATAAAAATGAAACCATAATGAGATGCTACTTCATCCCTATTAGGACTACTAGTACCAAGAAGTCAGATAGTAAAAAGTGTAGGCCAGAATGTGGAAAATTCTCACACATGGCAATAGGAATAAAAATGATGTGCTCAGCGTTGTGTTTGTTTGTTTGTTTGTTTGTTTTTTGGAGAGGAGTGCATAAAGTGCAGCCAATTTGTAAAACTGGCAGTTCATAAAACAATGAGGCATAAAATTACCATGATATATGTATCTCCGAGAAATGAAAATGCATCCCTACAATAACGTGTGCACACATGTTTACAGGGGCATCATTCTAATAGCGCAAAGAAGAACACATCAACTGAGAAGTGGAGAGACAGCACTTGGCCATAGAGGAGGAAGTACTGAAACATGCCACAGTGTGGACAAAACTCGAAAGCCACTGTGCTAAACGAACAGTCGGTCACAAAAGGCCAAATATTTCATGATTCCATGAGTAGGAAAAGTCCAGTATAGGCAAAGTAAGCAAGAAAGAAAGAGGATTAGTGATTGCCAGGAAATGGGCAGGGGGGGGAAATAGCAACAATTCAATCAGTATGGGATTTCTTTTAAGAGTAATAAAATGTTCTAAAAATTGATTCTGGTGATGAATGCCTAACACAGGGTATATAGTAAAAACCAATGGGAAATTGTGTATTATGTAAATTGTATCTCAATAAAGGTGTTTGAAAAAATAAATTATGGGCATAATCTAAAAGTAGGATTGTAGTAATGGCTACCTATCAACTTTATAAAAATTATTTATGTCCATTTAAATGAATGAATGTTATATTTTATGAACTGTATTCAATAGCTGGGTAAAATAAGTGATTCATAAAATATTATGTGACCTCACTTATATGAAGGTTAAGAGCAGGCAAATGAAGAAACCAATGTATATTGGGGGGCGGGCGGGGAGAGACAAAAATAAAAGGGATTGTTAGTTATGGTACACTGAATTTTGGTTTATATTGATGGAAAATTCGGGTTGCACAGCCGATTGATGTAATTGCTGGCAGTAAATTGTACACCAGTAAAAGTCTGCATTAACGAAAATTATGTGACAGATATATTCACCACAACAAAAAAAGAGTTGCTGGGGAGGCTTATGTATAATCAGACAGCTCATGGGCCGTGCTTCCTTGTTTGGGAGGTTTAGGGACATACCAATTAACTGTCCAATAATGTGTTTAGTTAACTTGTGTTTTACCTCCTAGTTTGCTGAGCAATGCCCAGTCTTAAAGCTTGCAAACAGCCATCCAAGCACAGCAATTGGTTTCTATTTCCCTGGAGCAAGAGAGGAAGAAGGAGAACCAGGAGTAAGACGGGAAATGGAGTACGTAGCTAACTATCTACTTTGCCATGAGAACAGAAGAACTGGATGGCATGGTGCCAGGCTAATATTTTACTGAACATTTTGATCAAAGATTTCAATGAAGAATCCTAATCAAAGGGGGAAAATGCAGAATAGAATTTCAAATTCATGGGGGCACCAGATTTCTGGAGCCATTGAGGCTGGATGAGTCCCAGAAATGACCGCCCTGAAATAATCTTTTAAAATTAAAGATTTAAACTAAGAAAGATCCCCTTGTGTCTTCTTTAAACCAAACAACAGTTAACTAGTAAAGAATGTCTGCCTCAAGCACTGTGCACTTTTAAGAAAGATCCATGAAATCAAAATAACAACTTAGAACAGCAGTTCTCAACCTGTGGGTCGCAAGCCCTTTGGGGGTCAATGACCCTTTCACAGGGGTTGCCCAATTCATAACAGTAGCAAACTTAGTTATGACGTAGCAACGAAAATAATTTTATGGTTGGGACGTCACCACTACATGAGGAACTGTATTAAAGGGTTGCAACATTAGGAAGGTTGAGAACCATTGACTTAGAAGGTTAGACAGAAAACCTAGGAGGCAAAGGAGTGTATGTAAATGGAACGGAACAGTTCAGAAAGGAGGGTAAGAGTGGTTCCCAAACTCAAAGAACATAATCAGTGTCATGGAATTATATATGCTGAGTATATTCTCAACAAACAAGTAATAGTAAAATTGGACCAGCAAACCCACAATTCTAGTGGGGGATGTTTTACACATCTCTTAGGCACAAAATCAGTAAGAATATAGAAGCTATGCCACACAGTTAAACAACAAAATCGACATATATACAAGACTATACCTAATAATTGCTACCTAGACCTTCTTTAAAAGAACACAAGACCCCCCCACTATCATGATCCCAATCTACTTTACAAATTCAACTAGACCAGAGCATGTACACAAGTACAGATAAGAGCTGGAAACACAGGAAATCCAAGACAGATAAACCCCTCAGGACCAATAATGAGATTAGAAATACCAGGATGGTAAGGAGAAGGTGCGGGGAGAAAGGAGGAATCAGTCACAACGATCTACATATAACCCCCTCCCTGGGGGACGGATAACAGAAAAATGGGTGAAGGGAGACATTGGTCAGAGTAAGACATGAAAAAATAATAACAATTTATAAATTATCAATGGTGAGGAAGGGAGGGGAGGGGAGGGAGGAAGGAAATGAGGAACTGATACCAAGGGCTGAAGAAGGAAGAAAATGTTTTGAAAATGAGGATGGCAACAAATGTACAAATGTGCTTGATACAATGGATATATATATGGATTATAAGAGCTGTATGAGCCTCCAATAAAATGATTATAAATAAATAAATAAATAGTAAAAAACGTGAGACATTTACAAAAATGACCATTTTACTGGGCAACAGAGCAAATGCCAACACATTTATAAGAAGTGAAGTCATAATTCAGTTCTTTTAGTTAGTTCTCTGACCAAAATGCAATTAACTTGAAATAAATGACAGCTTAATAACTCTTAAACCCTGAGTTTTATAAATTAAGAAATATACTTTTAAAATGCACGCGAGTCAAAGAAAAAATCAAAGTGGAAATTGGAAAGTATTCTGAAATGAATGACAATGAAAATACTACGTATTTAAACTTGTGGAGCATAACTAAACCCCATGCTCAGTGGCCAGCATAAACCTAATACGAAACCTGTGAAAGGGTTACAGGTTTTTCTCATTCATGAACATGAGAGGTAAAAAAGTCTTAACATGAGCATCATGAATCAAACTTGGCAATCTATAAAAGGATGTCATTTGTATCAGAAATTCAGAGTTGGTCTAATATTTGAAAAATGATTCAGTGTGATTCTCCACATTTTTAACAAAGAATTAACAATTATATGAACATCTCAACTGATGCAGAGAAAGTACTGATAGAATTTGACATCCATTTATGATCAATTCAAACTGAGAAAAGGGAGCTTTTAATGAGTAACTCAAAACGCCACACTCACTGCCACTGAGCTGATGCCAATTCATAGCAACCCTATTGTACAAGGTAGAACTCTGCCCCTGTTGAGTTTCATTGTCTCTTAATAATGAATATTTACGGAAACTCTCCACCAAACACATGTAGTGGTCAAACGTTAGGCCGGGAAGATGCCACTTCTAACCCTTGTACAGGATGTCCCAGACAGCACAGTCAGGCAGGAAAATAAAACACAGTATTTGAAAGGATAAATATAACCATCATTTGAAGATGATATATTGACAGACAATCATATACATAGACATACCTCTTATTGTTGGGCTCTACTTTGTTGTACTTCGCAGATAACGGTTTTATTTTTAACAAACTGAATATTTGTGGCAACACTACATCAAGCAAGTCCATTGGTGCCATTTTTCTAACAAATGTCTCTGTGTGACATTTGGTAATTCTCACAATATTTCAAACTTTCTCATAATGCTAGCACCCACTTAGTAGACTAGAGAACAGTGTAAACATAACTTTCACATGCACTGAGAAACAAAACAATTCCTGGACTGGCTTTAATACCGAAAGTCACCTTAAAAGGTGGTCTAGAACCAAACCTGCAATATCTCTGAGATATGTCTGTTCAGTTCAAAAGAACCTAAATACAATTAATAAAACATAAGAGTAATATAAGAATAAATATTGATTATATATTTGTTAACAGTTTAAAACTACTACTCTAAAAATACTATTTACAATACCATAAAAAATACCAAATACCAAGGAACAAATCTAACAAGTTATGCAAGATCACTACATAGAAAATATGGGGAATATTTACATCAATTGGCATAACAATGTTCATGAAAAGCATGTTCTACACCCACTGTGGTAAGGAGCTGTCTGTGATCTTAAACGCTACCAAGCAGCCATCTAATACACAACTATTGGTTCTTTCTTTGGGAAAGAGAGAATGAAGAAAAGCAAAGATTTGAGGTAGCAAATAGTCCAAACGTCTCACCAGACCACAAGAACTACAGTGCACAGGGCCTCAAGTCTAGAAGAACTAGATGGTGCCCAACAACCACTACCAAACATTCACACAGAGCCATACAACAGACAAGCCCATAAAATAAACAGCAACAACCCAAAAGAATGTGATCCTTAGAACAACCAACTCGACAAGATTAAAAGAGCACACTGGTCCAAAAGCCAAGACAGCAAGAAGGAAATCCGGACCACAGGAAACAGGAAACCCTGGGTGGAAAGGGGAGATGCAGACAGATTGTCGGAATGCAACCAGTGTCATGGAACACTTGATAAGCAAAGTTATCTAATGAAAAACGAGTATGCTCTGTAACCTTTCACCTAAAGCACAATTAAAAAAAAATTCTATCACCAATCCAAAGATAAGGAGCGAGGAAGAGGGAGGGGACTGAGATGAGGCCAAACCAAACTCACCGCCACAGAGTAGATTCCAACCCTGACAACCCTACAGGACAGGGCAGGACTGCCTGCTGTGAGTGTCCGAGACGGTGAACGCTTCACAGGAGTAGAAAGCTGAGAAGAGAGCAGGAAGAGTGGAGAGTGGGGAAAAGAGGAAGAGGAAGAAGGGGCAGAAGGTAAGCAGGGGTAGAGGAGCAAGAAAACAACACCAGGTTTGGGAACTAAAAGGTTCAATACTGGAAAGTGCCATTCTCCATAGGAGTGAATGCAACTGCAATGGAAAAATTTTGTTGTAAAACACACACACACACACACACACACATAATTTTGTTGTAAATATGTACACTCATTTTAAAATTGTATGGAAAGGGTAACAGGCCAAGAAGAGCTAAGGCAATCTTGAAAATAGGAAAACATACTCCTACTCAAATAAGCAAAAAACCCCAAATACCACATATACTCAAGTATAAGCTGACCCGCATATCAGCCAAGGCACCTACTTTTATCACAAAAACTAGGTTAAAAATGTGCTGAAAAACTTGGCTTATACACGAGTATATCCAGTACCTACTTCTATAGAGCCACGCTGACTTCTAGTAAGCTTACACGGCAGAGAACCGCCCCACAGTCTTTTGTTTCCAGGGCTTTAAATCTTTAAAGTTCACAACCACATCTTAGTCCCTCAGAGTAGCTGGTGGGTTTGAACCACTAACCTGGTTAGCAGTGGAACGCTGTAACTGTTGAGTTGCCAGGGCACCTCCTATTCTATATAACTCAAACCAAAGGCACTGCCATCGAGTCAATTGGTGAACTTGCAGCTAGCTGCCCAACACATAACCCACTAGGGCCACCAGAGCTCCTTCCCATTCCGTATACCCTAGCCAAAGAATCAGCAGTATAGTGCCAGTGCAAAACAAATCTACTGCTTTCAACTTGATTCCAACTCATAGTGATCTTATATCAGGTTTCTGAGACTATGAATCTGTAAGGGAGCAGACAATCTCATCCTTTTTCTGAAGAACAGCTGATCAGTTTGAGCCTCCAATATTGCAGTTAGCAGTCTAATTCTTACTCAACAGTGCCACTGTAGCTCCACAGACAGACCAGGACAAAACAGATAGGACCATGCATATACAGATTCTTGACTTATGACAGAGGTGACATGACAGAGCAGGAGAGGGAAAAGAGGGAATTTCCAGTCAATCATGTTGGGACTACTGGATAGCAATGTATATGACAAGCCTCACACCACAGCCAAACGCCAATTCCAACTGAAGTGTACAACTAAATGTAAAAGGCAAATAAAAATAATAGTAGTAATGTTTCTGGAAGATAATTTCTTCATGATTAGGGTAGGCATAGAGTTCGTACATAAGAAATAAACCATAAGCACTAGCCATAAGAAAACAGACATATAATGAATTCTATTAAAATTAGGCACTTCCGCTCATCAAAAAACTGAAAAGGTAGCTGCAGAGCAGGGAAAATATATGCAAGACATCACTACAACAAAGGTCTCATTATCCAGGAAATGTAAAGAACTTCAAATCAATTAAAAACCAACAAAAGACACACAGACAAATGTGCACAAGATTTAAGTAAGCAAGTCACAAAAGAGAATTTTCAAATGGCCAAAAAGTATGCCTGAAGAGATGCTTGTTCTCATTAGTCATCAGAGAAATCATATTAAAACCACAACACAATACCACTACACACCCACTGTTGTCAGGAGCCTTCAAGTTGACTGGGGCATAGAGCTGCTACCTCATGTAACCGAGAAGGACTGCCCCACAAAAGTTTCTTGGAAGCAGTCTGCCTCGTCTTTCTCCTGCTGTACTGCTGGGTGGATCTGAACTGCCCTTTGTTAGCACTTAACCTTTGTGCTCCTCACAGACCCATTGGAATGGTTAAAATTTAAGACGGGCCACATCATGGCTAACCAAAGTGGAACAATACAAACTCACAGACACTGCTGATAAATTAATACAATCACTTGAGAAATCTGAGTAATTGTTACTGAGGCTGAACCTATGCATATGCTATAACCTAGCAATTGTTTCCAGATAGGCACTCAACAGACACAGAGAGATAAATACCAAAATGTTCAGGTGAGCATTATTTATACTAATTTATATTATTATATTTAATAGGCAAAAACTGGAAAAGATCTCAAATAATCATGGAACGTAGAATGAAGTGATACAAAACCAGAACACTATCACTCATTGCCACTGGGTTGATGCCGACTCATAGTGACCCTATAAGATAGAACTGACTGCCCCCCATGGGTTTCAAAGACTAACTCTTCACAGGAGTAGAAACCTCATCTTTCTCTCACAGTAGTGGATGCGGTTGGCGGTTTCAAACTGCTGATCTTATGATTAGTAGCCCAATGGGTAACCAATATACAGCAGTGAAAATGAATGAACTACAGTTTCACCAACACCATGGATGAGTCTAACAAAGGGTGTTGGTGGAAAACACGTAGATTCCAAAGTGCATACGGTTTTAATTCTACTTACATAAAGGATAAAAACTGGCTCTACTAAATGTAATGTTAGCCATCAGGCCATCAACTCCATTTGAAGAGAAGGGAAAGCACAGATTTGGTAGGGCTATGGTAGTCATCTTGTAGTTGCTACCTACTCAACAGTTTTGCCATCGTTCACTAAATAGGACTGTGTTTGGATGTTATATTTTAACACAAAAAATTCATTTAACAGCCTAAACAAAATAATGTTTCGGACCAACATGGAATGACCTCTAAGAAACATTTTGAAGTGGGAAAAAAGCTAGCTGCCCAGTAGCGTGTATTTTGGCAGTGGGTGCATGAGTGTTTGTGGCATTGCTTATTATAGTTTTTTGTAGGTCAAATATTAAACTAAAGAACAAACAAACAAACATCTGGAATACGAAAAATTCTCCTTTAGTATTGTTAGTTACCAGCCTACCTAAAGTTAGGTTCCATTTTTCTCCCAGAGATTTCACTTTCACTCCTGAGGCTTCCAATGGCCGGCTCTGAGGGCTTGGTCAGTGGTGTGCGTACAGTCAAAAGATGTCTGCTACTCTGTGCAAACCTAAGCAAACAGCTAATAGCCAGGATTCTGCAGGTGGGGAAATGTCAGTTGGTGAACACAACATTTTTCACTTGCATTTTATTTTATTTTAAGTGTCCAACACCATGAAAAAGACTCCTCTATGTACTTCACAGGGGAGTTTCGGAAAGCCAGCAAGCGGTGATCCTTAAACTTTTAGAGGGTAAAGAGTGGGGAAACTGGTCATGCACATCTCAGAACAAAACCACCGAACAGTTACCCCGAATGCTTCAAACAAACGGACCACCATCACTCAGATGCTAGGAGGAAAAAACGAGACTCGACCTAGAATCTAGCCAGTTGCCGTTGAGTTGATTCTGACACGTTTGTATTTAGCGAAATGAACAAGTGTCTGAATAGAAGACATTTTCAGAAATTCACGGTTTTAAAGGTAACACACGCTTTCGTGGAAGGCTTCCAGATGATGTGCTCCTCTAATGAAAAGGATGACAACCCGAACGAACATGCATGAGAAGCAAGGGTGGAGCGACTGCGACTTGCTTACTTTGGACGCATCATCAGGAAAGACTAGTGATAGAAGAGGACTTCGTGTTTGCTAAAGCAGAGGGTCAGTGAAAATGACCGCAGCCCTCGGTAGATAATAATCGCAGCAAAGGGCACAGATGTATCAATGACGATGAAGATGACACGGGTCCAGGCAAGTTTGTCCAGGGCACCAGGAGTCCGCACCAACTCAACAGCTGTAACAAACAGCAGACCTCCCAAACTCCAGCTCAGTGCCACCGAGTCAACAGGGACAAAGCAGAACTGCCCCTGTGAGGTTCCGAGGGTATACAAGTACAGACAGTTCCCAAACTCCAGCTCAGTGCCACCGAGTCAACAGGGACAAAGCAGAACTGCCCCTGTGAGGTTCCGAGGGTATACAAGTACAGACAGTCTCATCTTCCTCCTGCAGAGTGCCTGGTAGGTTTGAACTGCTGACACTGTGGTTACTAGAGAGCAACTATTTCAAACCAGAGCAGGAGAACTCCAAGAGGAGTTAAAAAAAAAAAAGAAAGAATTTGGGGAACAAATTTTATGTATACAGAAAGCAAAACAAATGCTACACAGATACTTTATCATATCATAGGAAGGCAAAGAAGAGGCCAGGTGGTGTGACTACAAACATCTGACAATCTGGAAAAGGGCAAAAGAATTAAGAGAGCAAACAAATGAGTGGCTGCCAAAGGCTAGGTTTGGAGGAGGAGTTGATGACTACCAGGGACTTTTTCTATGTCCCAGCCATTAGTGGAGAGGAGCACTGGTGGTGTCATGGGTTACATGCTGGACTGTTGACCTCAAAGTCAGCAGTTCAAACCCACCAGCTGCTCCGTGAAGAACGATCAGGCTTTAGAGATTTCAGCTTCAGAATCACCGAGGGGCAGTTCTACTCCATCCGGTATGGTCACTATCTATAGGATGACTCCACGGCAGTGAGGCACATCCATTATGGTGCTCTGACAACTGCATGTTTGTTCAACGGCACTTTTAAACTACTGACCTGAGGGGGAAAACTATTCCAAACACATACAGTTGTATACTATTTAGCTCTGCTATAAACAATAATTACGTAACATAACTATTCATATAAACCCCAAACCACTCACTGCCAACAAGTCAATCCCGACTCACAGTGACCCGACAGAACTGCCCCTGTGGGAGTAGAAAGCCTTATCTTTCCCCTGCAGAAAGGCTGGTGGTATCAAACTGCTGACCTTGCAGTTTGCAGTCCAAGGCATAGCCAATGTACCTCCAGGGTTCCTAACCATTAAGATGAACAGCCAAAATTATGATATAAATATACTGGGAAGATGGCAGAGACAAAATATGTGATCTAGGATGGGGTGAATTAAATTTTACATTTCTATAAGAGAAAGAATAATGTCTATGTGGTAGTTAGACATTATGTCAACTTGATAGTACCTGTGTGGAAGTAGGGGTGGAGTCCAACCTGTCAATCAGGCGGTACACTGGTGATGCCCCTTTAGGGGTGTGGCCTTTTCATTGAAGAGATGGTAAGAACTCCTCTCCTTCTGGCTATTTGCCCTCCTGCTTTCTGAGGTTCTGTGTCTGCCTTCAGGGTCACTCCATATGGGCTGCCAACAACTGAGAGCTCTCAGTGTCCTGTCAGTCTCTTGACCTTGGGTCCCCGTGACTCTGCACCCACCCGCCTGTGATCTCCCAGCTTCCTGTCTAATCTTCAGTGTCATCGGCCTGCAGCAACATGATTCTGAAGAGAGCTCTGGGCTAGCATCAGACCTATGGACTAGAGTTGGATTGGGCTGGGACACCTTGATATAAAGTTCTTTCTTACATATAGAAGACTTGCACTGGTTTTGTTTCTCTAGACAAGCCAGCCTAACAGAGTCTGGAATTTTAAAAAGTTAAGGAACAGCCTTTTAAAGTGTGGATCTTTAAAAATCCTGGCTCTCCTGTTCCCAGGCCCTTCCCCTTGGAAAGAATGAGCTACAGTGTGGGCAGTGGTTGCCTAAGGAGCATGGTCACGAAGAGTGTGGCTCAGGACACTGCTGGTTTTTTGTTACAAGCCTTATGATCCTCAGTCTCCCAATAAGCGGGGAAATATTCAACATCACAAGGAGTCTGACTACTACTACGTTGCCTTACAAAGCATTTACTTATCTAAAAATAAGCATGTGGATTTTGTTTTCCTTGTAAACAGCTGAGCACCATGAAGAAAGGGCTACCATCCAGTCATTTTCACAGCCGAATTACAGGCAGGTGTTGTGTGGGTTTTCGGCTTGGATTACTTGTGGTTTGACAGTTTATACCAGTGGTAATCTCTTCCATCACACTCCCTAAGCTGTCAACTTGTTTAGTGAATGTGACATTTCCAGATAGACCTACCCCTCACTTATCCCTATCTCATTATCCGACATTTCACACTTACAATAGTAATAAAAACCTACTATCCAATTCATTTGGGTGTTAAACTGGGTTTCCTCCCCATGTCCAGCTCTGTCTGCAGAACCACCCAAGGCTGTCAGGCTTGCAATGGAAGCAGCCAACTCTCCAGAAGGCCTCCTGCTGATCCCAATGCCAACACCCAAGCCATCATTACAGCTCTTCCTACAGGCCAGGAGACTAGGGCAGATTGTGACTGAGCTTCTGAGGAAGACCTGGGCCAGGAGGCGGCAGGGGCAGTTGTTGCTGGTGCTCCTCTACTCAAGGGCCCTTGAGGGACCAAGTCCTGTAATAGGCAGGTTACAAAGGGTAATTCAGGGCCTGGAGGCTGCAGCAGAAGCCTGCCACTCCCTCCTCCTCAGTGGCCCAGGCCACCTACTAGTTTCCTGGCTCTTGGGCTTATATTTCAAGCCCCAAGACAAGCAGGGCATCACTTCTCTTTGGGGTCTTCCCTGACCTATAGGGCAGCAGCAGGCAGTTGAGAGTTGCAGCAAGGAGCATGAGCAGCAACCCCACAAACCATCCTGGTCCTGTCCCCCGCGCCCCACCCTGCCTGATGTGGAAACTACAGAGCTACCCACTGTACTCCTGGTCCCGCATCAAGTGCCAGGTCAGGGCTCCAGAGCACAGAGCTGTTGGGGTACAGCACTTTGAAGGGTCCAGGGCCAGCGTTTCTCTAGGTGCTTTTCATCATCTTCCTCCTCCTCCTCCTTCCACACAACACAATTCTGCATAAGGACCTAGTTTCTGAAACCTAACCCTGCAGGAGAGAAGTGGGTATAGTCATCATTTTCATTGACTGATTTTGTCTTTACTGCTTTTCCTTTTAAGTAACTAAAAGCTGAGATCCATAAACATAATGTATACCTTATGTCTATAAGTTCTAAGTGTAAGATGTCTAAAGTCTCAAAATACACTATAAGTAAACAGTCATCTTAAAGGAAAATAATGAAGTTTACATTGCTATTTCGACTATAAATGTTAACCACGGAATAACTGCAAGCACTTTAATAAAAATTCATGTTGTCTCATTATAATTAAAAGTGAATTTGGGGGGTTGTGAATACAAAATCCTCCCATTTAAATTAATGGCATTCACGTTTTTAATCTGTGAGAATTTATCTTATCCACAGGTTTTTCAGTATCAATTGACCTCTGACATGCAAAGGGAGACTTAAGTCCTTAAATTTCACAAACATTAATGTTTTGAATGAAGCCTATTGACGTTTTTTCTTAAAGGGGGTTAATCTAAAGAAAAAAGTATTAAGCAAATACAACTCAGGTAGACTTTAGATATGCCAATAATTATGACTGGCCTTTGAGACGTGTTTAACAAAGGGGGAATCACACAACCCAGTTTATCACCAGACTATCACTCTGAAGTCTGGTAGAATGACCTGAAATATGAGTGACACTGCCCTAGAGTCTAGGGTTTACTAAATCTATCCCATATCTATTAACTCCTACTGCTTATGCAGGTCTATGGCAAGGAATCTGGATTTGATTCTAAGTGCAACAGGATGCCACTGCATGGTTTTAAGCAAGGGATTTATAAGAACTGATTTGCTTAACGACTCAAATGTACTGAAGAATCTGAAAGGGCTCTGTAAACACTGAAGGACTGTACCAGCATGTTTTATTACCATAACAGAAAAGGAAGAAAATTGGGCAAACTGAACTCCAACTAGGGCAGCCCTCCCATAAATCATGTGGCCAGTGGCGTACTCCCCGCGGGCTTCACTAAGTCCCATTTAGGAAGAGGAGGAAATCTTGGGAACATCAAATTTGGTGAGAGAGTAAGGAGTGTGATTTTTGTCACATAAAATCTGAGGGTCCATAACATGTCTAAAGAGAAATGTTGAGACACCAGCTAGGTAAAATCTGAGGTTGAAGGGAGATAGATTCAGGATCCATGAGAATACATTTATTCATAACTAAACTAGATAACCTTTCTAGCATGCATATTACATTTCAGAGACCATTTAAAATGTTTACCTGGACTAACTCACAAGGAGCCGTGGTGGTGTAACGGGTTAGGCACTGGGCTGCTAACAGAATGGTCAGCTGTTTAAACCACCAGCCACTCTGAGGGAGAAAGATGAGGCTTTCTACTCTCTTGAAAGTCAGAATCTCAGAAACCCATGGGGCAGTTCTCTTCTGTCCTACAGGGTCATTTGAGTTGGAATTGATGCCGTGGCAGTGAGCAGTGATGGTATTGACTCACTGGTCCTCACAAGCTTAGGAGATTCACCCACCAAGGAACCAACTAACTGCTGTGGAGTCCATTTCAACTCCGGGTAAGCCCATGCATTTCAGGGCAAACTGTACTCCATGGGCTTTTCAATGGCTACCACCTTTCCGAAGCAGACTGCCAGGGCTGTCTTCCAAAGCGCTTTAGGATGATTCCAACAGACCACCTGTGTAAGCTAGTACCAGGAGCCCAGTACTTCACCCTTTGTACCACCCAGGCTGTCTCTTAGGAGGTTTGGCCCTCTTTATTACTCCTGTTTTACAAACTAAGAAATTAAGGCATACTTAAGAGTCTTGTCCAGAGGCACATACCAAGTATGTGCCAGACCCAGTTCCAGACGATCTGTCTCTGAAGCTCTTTTAACACCCCAGGACCATGTGGGGAGTGAACATGGACAATGCCAGAAAGGGATTGAGCCCTTAGATACACTATCTTGATTAAAAATATTTATTAAGTATATATCAAAGTCATGGCACTCTTTCTGGTTCTGCAGTTACAGACACCAAGAAAAAAATAATGTCTCAAGAAGCCCAGTCTAATAATTACTAGCTCTGTCCCATAGCAGTTGATTTTGACTCACATTGACCCTACAGGACAGAATATAATTATCCCATAGAGTTTCCAAGGCTCCAATCTTTACGAAGCAGATTGCCACACTTTCTCAGAGTAGCTGGTAGGTTCGAACTGCTGATCTTTAGGGCATTGGTAAGGTGTTTATTGAACATCTACATACCACACACTACATAAGCTTTTTGACATTTTTCCCACTTAATCTTCCTAAACTCTATAAGGTAGATGCTATTACTACCATTTTAGAAAGAAAGAAACTAAAGCTCAGAGAGTTTAATTTAATCTAGGTCACCAAGCTAATAAGATGACAGAACCAGCATTCAAGCCAGGCCCGTCTTACTTCAAAATCCGATCTTCTCCTCATTGAGGCCATAGAAAGTAAGCTTACTGTGCTTGGGAAATAGAGTGAGGAAATAATTGATCCTATGCAGCAGGGGAGAGGGTGTTGCAAGGAAGGGATCAAGGAAAAGTTACCAAGAAAAGAGACATGTTAATAGATGGTATCCACTTTGATTTCACTAAATTCTGGGCAGGTGTCTTCATCTCAACCTTTGATACAGCACCCATGCCTGTAAACAACCACTCATTACCATGATAACCAACTAGCCAGGCTCAAGAATAGTCCACTAGTCTTCTATCTGGTGAGTGTTTCCAGGCTCCTCTACTCCAATCTACTCCTCTACTCCTACTCGTGGGCAACCAAGTTTTCTAAAATGTCTTGTTTGTCAGGCTAAAGAACAAGGCTCCTCACTGCCTCGAAACACTTATTATCAAGATGAGAATTTAGGAGTAAATTGCCTAACCTCTCTGAGCCTCGGTTTCCTCATTTGGGTTAAGAGGTCGAAATCCTACCTCCTAACTCAAAAGATTGAAGATTAAATGAAGTCACCATATACCTTGCACAATGTTGGATCCGAAGTTAAGTGCTCAATAATGGTTTCGCTCCCTTTCTGCTTGTCCCCACCTACCCAGCTGAGTAAGGTAATTGCTTAAAGAACTACAGAGCAAGTCTTTCCAGCAAAAATGGAGAGGAATGCAAGAGAAAACAAAGTTGCTCATCTGCAGTTGTCTGAGGTCCAGGAAACGGCTGCTCACCCAGAACTGCTCCCTCATTTGCAATCTACCCACACCCAGACCCCCTGCCCCTTTAGTGGTTGTCTTTCAGTGACCTGTATAAGCACTATTTATGTAATTTAAAATTTGATTTAAGAAAATAAAATTATCCTGTGGCATTCAGTACTCATGCACACAATTTCCACCCGACTCCCACCAACCACTTCTATTAGCGTCTTGTGTATGATTCAAGAGTTTCTTTATGCAAAAACTGTATTTAAAATAGGCTGAATGCAATCAGAGTGCAGTGTAGCAACAATGAAATAAGCAATTTTCCTCTAACTCTTAAATGCTTCCTCCCCCCACTACCATGATCCCAATTCTACCTTACAAATCCGGCTGGACTGGAGGATGTGCACTGGCACAGATAGGAACCGGAAATACAGTGAACCCAGGACAGATGAACCCCACAGGACCAGTGGAGAGAGTGGCGATAGCGGGAGGGTGGAGGGAAGGTGAGGGAGAAAGGGGGAACAGATGACAAGGTCTACATATGGCCTCCTCCCTGGGGGACGGACAGTGGAGAAGTGGGTGAGGGAGACGTTGGATGGGGTAAGATATGATAAAATAATAATAATTTGTAAATTAGCAAGGGTTCAGGGGGAGCGGAGAGGGAGGGGGAAAATGAGCTGACACCAAGGGCTCAAGTGGAAAGCAGGTGTTGTGAGAATGATGAAATCAACATATGCACTAATGTGCTGGACACAAATGACGTATGTACGGATTGTGATGAGTTGTATGAGCCCCAAATAAAATGACTATTTAATTTTTAAAAATAGGTTGAACGGAAGTTCTGCCAACGTGATGGGCAGGAGGTGGGGAGACTAGGACTTAACCATTCTACTTTACACGAAAGCAGTTATCTTCCACTCATTCAAAAAAAACTACTCATCATATATTGGACACCTATTATAAGCCAGATACCTTGTATAACATTAATAGTAGCTGATTACACTTCAGCCCTTACTATGCATCAGAAATGCACTTAACGCTTTACACAACTGCCTCCTTTGATCCTCACAATCATCTTAAGAGGTGGGTTACTAATTATTATCTGCATTTTACAAACGAGGAAACTGAGGGGCAGAAGGGTAATTAGGCTAAGCCTTCGAACCCAGGCCTGCCTGGGTTCCAAGTGCTCACTCTTAATCATGACGTTCTACACTAGCAAAACTGACATAGTCCCTGCACCGTTGGAGGGCAACCTGATGTGGAAGACAGGCGAGAATAAGGCAGACAACAAAGAAATATGTAATTACGGACTAAAAGAAGTGTGAACGAAAGGAATTCAGTGCTGTGATGAAATAACAATGGGGGCCTAATTTGAAAGATGGGGGTGTCCAGAAAGGCCTCTCGGGGAAAATGACATATGATCCCCTTGGGAACGTTTGGGGGCCGCAGTGCTGGCATCCCACTACCACCCAATTCATAGGGGAGATGCTCGAGGCTCACAGAGACTAAGTAAACGCGCTCAGGGTGCCCTAGACGTGTAGACGTGGCGCAGGGAAGGGAGGATCCAGGCACTGGGCCCACGGCTCGTACACGCCATCAATGCCCACAGTAGCCCAGCCCCGGTCGGTCCCTAACCGAGACCTCTAGCTGGCCGCTGTCCTTGGCCAGCCGAGGCTGACAGCATCCGAGTTGTCCACACAGCAAGGCGGCGGCGGCTGGCCAGGGAGGGTCCCGTCCGTCCTTCAGCAACCAGGAAAGGCCTCTTCCCTGGTCCTCCAGCCAGCTCCCGCCCGGTCAGCCCCGCCCCGCCCCTCCGGGCAAGCCCCATACCTGCACGGCCCGGACCAGGCCCCGGCCGGTTAGCTGGCTCTGCCGTAGCTGTAGCAAAATGTTTGCGGGCCGCGGCCGGCCGCCCCAGCCACCCCAGGCCGCCGCCGTTGCCGCCGCCCGTCGCCCTCGGCCGGCCCCAGACCCAGCCGCCGCTGGCGCCGCCGCCATGTCTCCTCGTCGGACAAACAGGAAGCAAGCGGCCCCGGGGCCGCGGAGAATTCTACGGGGCGGCAGAGGGGTCGTCGCAGCGCCCCTAGTGGGCCGACGGCAGAGGCGCAAGCCACGTGGCAGCGGCCGTGCATACCGCGGAGGCTATTGGGAAATGTAGTCTCGTTTGAGGCGGGATCGTTGGGAAAGACAAGGGGCGTCGCCTGCACCCAGCTCCGCTGGTTTTTCCCGCCCCTCAGTTTTGTGTCTTTGCGCAATCTACAAAAGTGGAAAACAAATCCCATTTCTTTCTTTTTTGTGAAAGTTGCAGCCAACTAACCAGGAAAAATCTCCGGGCTTCAAGTCAGGAATAAGGGCTCTAGCCCTAATCTCCTCTATTAGTTCCCACGGGGATGGGTAACAATGGTGCTAAAACAGCCTAGGATGCAAGCTACAGGGAAAGACAGCAAATCAATACACGATAAATATTCAATAACAAACAAGGTAAGTCACGAAGAAAAGGAGCACAGAGCTGTGAAAATACTGGGATGGCAACAGGTTGTTGCAAAGTTAAATAAGGGGAGGTATTGGTAAATTGTGACATTATATTGTCAAAGGAACCTTGTTCTAATTACACCCTACCAGATAGGTTGTTTACTCTACTTAGAGTCCATGCAACTAATTACTTCCTACCTACCATATAGTATGCTCTCTCCAATCCAAGTCCATACAATCTATCTTTTGCCAATCTTTTGGGGCAGGATGGAGTCATTTCCTCCCCTATCATCTTCCTGGGAATATATCTATATATCTATATATATATACACACACACACACACACACACATATAATATATTATATATTATATATATACATATGTGCGCACACATACCATACACATATACATACATACATACATATTTTTAATATATGAAAAAGAGATGCTGAGTGTGATATAATAGGGAGTGGTGGAGCCTGACTCATAACTAAGGTCATTATTAGTTATATCCTGCAAGTCAGAACACTTTGGGGAAGTGAAAATTATATTAATAATTACACTGGCACGGCAGGCACATACCATGGAGGACAGGCCATCAGGCCAACTTGGCAATGGTGACCATCCCCTGCCTCATGAAAACAGCCTCCGATAGCCTCCAGAAGATTGCTGCTGTGGCTTTTGATTTTTTTTCCAGAAAAGCCCCAAACCTAAGCTTTCATGTGGAGTTCTCAAGGGCCAAATCAAAAATTAAATGTAAACACTGCCTGTTTGTGACCCCTCGAATGGGGAGATTAGTAATAAATAAACCCGTGTACTCATGGGAGTTTATCGTGTGACAAGGGAGTTTAAGTCAATGGGGAAAGAGGAGGAAAAGCCAACAACTTAGGTCTCTAGCCTAACAGCTAAAACTAAAATGACTCTCAGATATCTTAATATTAAAAGCCAAATAAACAATAAAAGCAGAGTTCTAAAACTGGATTGGGATGAGTATGCATTAGATTGCACAAGCAAATTGGCACAGGACTGGGCAATATTCAGCATGAGTCAGAATTGACTTAATGGCTACTAACAATAACACTCAAAATGAGTGAATATTATAATGTTTAACTTATCCTTCAAGAAAGGTGTCAAAAATTAAAATACCAAAGTATTAAAAATGAATCTATGAGAAAATACTTTCATGACTTTGACGTAGGAAAGGTCTTCTTAAGCAGAAAACCTTCCCTACTGCCATTGAACTGAAACGATCCTCTGTAGAGCTTCCCAGGTTGTAAATCTTTATGGGAGCAGACTGCCTCATCTTTCTCTCACAGAGCAGCTGATGGACTTGAACCATCAACCGTGTGGTTAGCAACCCAACAGCAGCACTAGGGCTCCTTTATAGAAAATCTAGAAGCCATACATAGGGAAAAGCTTAACAGATTTCACTTGACCAATAGCAAAACTTTGTGTATAAGGAATGACAGACAACCATAAAAGGCAAGTGATATTCTGGAAAGAGTTAACATTTTGAAAAATCTACTCCCCCTTCTGCCTAGAGTTCTTCCCCATGACTTCTTTCATCCTGTTCTCCAGGAGACCAGGCCTTGCTTGACCATCCATAGAAGGCAGCATTGCTTACACAGTTCCATCTTCTGACCTCTTTTGGTTTTGACTTTTCATAGCACTTTTTTCTGCTGTACTTAGAACAGTACCTGGCACATAATAAGTGGTGGAATATGTTTGATTGGGCCAATGAATTTGTGAACAGATGTATGAAATCTTTACAAAATTATAAAGCAAAACATATCCAATTAAAAAGGTTGGTAGATAGGAACAGGCACTTTACAAAAGTGAAAGGTCAGTAAACGTGTAAAAGCATACATATCCTCAGCGTTATTAGGGGCTGATGGCAATCGTGAGAATACAAATTGGTAGACATTTCTGGAAAGCAATTTTCAGTAGTGTGATTCAGTAGGAAGTTCATGACTTTTGACCAGTAATGTATTCTTTAGGGATCTCTCTTGAGATTTGTGGTGTATGATGATTTACATACAAAATGCTTATTATTGCATTATTTGTTTAAAATCATTTGAAAACAATGTAACCACAAAATAGGAAAATGGCTAGATAAATATACCCATATAGAATATTTAAGCTGCTCTCTCTGCTCAGACCTGGCTCCCGAAGTCATGACTGAGAGGCCCCCTGACGTCAAGCAGGGGTTCAGTATATACTTCTGAGCCTGTAGTCAAAGTCACCGAGAATCAATTTGCCAGATTGACCTGCGGCTACTCCGGCTTCTCCAGCCCCTGTGTGGAGTGGAAATTTGTCCAAAACGACATCAGCAGCCTTGTTTGCTATAACAACAAGATCACCACTTCCTATGAGGGCCAAGTTACCTTCTCACCATATGACATCACCATCCATTCTGTGACTCGGAATGCATGCATGGTGTGCATATGTGTGTGTATGGTCTCAGAGGATGGCGGCAACAACTACGGGGAGGTCAACGTGCAGCTCATTGTGCTTGTGCCTACAGTGAACATCCCCTCTTCTGTCACCAGTGGAAACTGGGTAGTGCTGACCTGCTCAGAGCAAGATGGTTCCGATCCCTCTAAATATACCTGGTTCAAGGATGGGATAATGATGCCTACGGAGCCCAAGAGCAACTGCGCCTTCAGTAACTCATCTTATACCCTGATTCACAAGATTGATCTTTGAGCCCATGTCAACCTTTGATACCCCGGCATATTCTTGTCAGGCACAGAATGAGGTTGGGCTAGCAATGAAGTCTGAAGAAGTGTGCATGGAAACTATAGAGCTGAACGTGGGGGGACATGGTGACAGCTTGTGACACTGATTCTCCTTGGGGTCCTGATTTTTGGCATCTGGTTTGCTTATAGCTGAGGCTGCTTTGAGAGAGCAAAGAAAGGGATCTCGGGTAAGAAGGTGATTTACAGCTAGCGCACTGCTCAAAGTGACGGGGAATTCAGACAGTCCTCTTCATTCCTGGTGTAACCCTGACCCAGCTCATCTCTCGTCCTCTGTGCTTGCCTTCCTCAGGTGTTACCAGGACCTGGCCCTGGTCTTAGTTTCACGGGATGCCTTCTTTGTTCTTTAGTCCCCCTTCAGGAGCCCTCCTGTTACCTTAGTTTGTAGCTTTTTAAAGACTCTCAGCTCTGGGGCCTCTTCGTCCTACACACCCCACCCTTCTTACCTGCCCCTGGTGAGTGGTCTGGGACTTGTGTCAAGCTTTCAGCTCCAGCCCCATGTGGAGTCAGGCCCGCAACCCGAGTGATAGATGCTTGGTAGCAAGAGTGGCCAGGAAGCCAGAAATACACTGCGACCACTGTCTACTTGGAGTGGTGTAGACTTAGAATAAGGAGCTTGAGCCTTGTTTCTAAGCTCTCTTCTCCAGCTCTGAGCGCTTCTGGAGTGGAGGCTGAAGCCAAGCTGCTGATGTGTTGGTCTGGCGTCAGGTCTTCACTGCCTCCGGAGCCCACACTCTTCTGTCTTCTCATGGGAAGTGCCATGAATCTTCCTCTTGAACACAGACAGACAAATGCCACAAATCGTGTCTGTAGAGCAAACTGGAACTTTTATTGGAAAGCAGAGTGCGCTTTCAGGGAAGATGAAGTGGAAACGTTTTAAAACCATTGATCTAAAACAGCAGTTCTCAACCTGTGGGTCGCGACCCCTTTGGGGGTCGAACGACCCTTTCACAGGGGTCACCTAAGACCATTGGAAAACCACATATTTCCGATGGTTTTAAGAACCAAGACATTGACTTTTTACGCACACTGTCGCAAAGTGTAGCAATGTAGTTTACTGTTATGTTGACTATTACCCATGCTACACCATGCTTCAAGACAAAATTTCATTTATTTGTAATTAGAATTAAATATTTCACAATATAGAATTACATATTGTTTTGTGATTAGTCACTAGGCTTTAATTATATTCAATTTGTAACAATGAAAGTACATCCTGCATATCAGATATTTACATGATGATTGATAACAGTAGCAAAATGACAGTGATGAAGTGGCAGTGAAAACAACTTTACGGTTGGGGGTCACCACCACATGAGGAACTGTATGGAAAGGTGGTGGCATTAGGAAGGTTGAGACCCTCTCATCTAAAGAAAACAAAGCTGAAGCTGGTAGCGTCAACCTTCCCTTGCCTGAAACATGTAGTAGACATGTCTGTAGGGCTCTGGGAATGCATGTGAGATTGTGCGTGTGCTTGTGTGTGTATGTGGTCTTAGCTGTATGCTGAGATTTTGTGTGTGAAGGAGGGCTTAGCTCATTGATCAGATTGTGGTTGTGTGTGTCTGTATGTCCTTGGGTGTTGCTGGAAATGAAAACGATTTGTCAAAGGGAAAAAAGAAGAATATTTAAGCCATTGAATATCTTTAAAAAAAAAAACAAATTAGAACACTAAGATTTCAAATAAAAATCAAAGATATATAACACTAGATCCACTTCTAGGATATGCAGTCACTAAAACAAATGGAGATACTACTTACATGGAGGAAAGATGTCCATGACTTAGCTAAGTAGAAAAACAAACATGGAAGATGAATACACATGTAGGCCCATTTCTGTAGAAAACATATATGAGTACTTCTATAAATTTATATATATACATTACATAGCCTGGAAGATTATGTGCCAAATAATTAAGTGGATTAGGAGGTGAGGGAAGAATGGTCATTTTTCTAACTTTCACATGTTCGTATTTTTCACATTTTTATTATAAGCATAAATTACTTTCATAATTAAAAGTCTAAAATTTTCATTGTAAAAATTATAGATTATAACTAGAGGGATTCTTACCACACATTTTTTTCTTATCACATATTTTGAATGGAAAATAATGCAAGTTATAGAGGACTAGGTATATTATTATCCCATTAATACATCATTAGACATTCCTGCTCCATAGGTTTATATGCATAGGATTAACAGAGAGAAACATCACCAAAAGTTATCCGTGGTTATTACAATGCAGACATTTCACGAGACTTTTGCTGTCATGCATATTTTTTCCCATCGGCCATGTGTCATTTTTCACATTCAAAAAAGGGGAGAGGTGGCTTTTAATGTTAGAAATTATGAAAAAAGAGAGAAAAGTTAGTTACAAATACCGGACCAGGCCTCCTGAAAGATCCCCATGTGGCGGTCAGCCTGCCTACCCTGGGCAGCCCACGGCCTCTGGGTTCTGCCCAGAGCTTTTCCAGAGGCAGATGACTATGCATACAGCCCTCTCATCCTTGTCACAGAGATGAGGCAGGACTCTGGTGGCCCTCCAGGCTTCCGTGGCACTCTCATGCTGGGAACAAGCCTTCCTTTCACACAACTCCAGATGTCACTTTCCATTCTTAAATGTGTACCTTCTTGCTCAATCCATCCTGGTCCTGGCATCCCCCCAAACTCGCTTCACACAGGGTCAAAAATGATCACACCATACTCAGTCATTAAGGAAGCTGTGTTGACTAGGAAGTAAAATGCGATGACAGGTTTCCAAAAACCGCCGAGTAAAGGCAGGTCTTTCCACCTCATTTCTGTTCCACTCCCTTTTCCATGGAAACTATCGGGAATCTCCCTCCACCAGAGGGCCTAGCACTCTCCCCACCCCCACCCCCACGGAGAGGGTAGTTCTGTCCATTTGGGTCACAATTAGGAAAAAATGTGAAAAATGAGGCTCTCAAAGTGGTTTTTCTCCTCCTTTGAAATAAATAATCCCAAATGGTGCTATTACTCAGAGAATGAACTGCCAAGCTCAATCTCAGTTGGGAGGATTTTCTGGAGCAATTTAAAAACTCAGTTTTGTTTGGTTGTGTAGAGAAGTTCATTTTAATCAAAGCAACTGGAATAGTTATATTTAGGTCATAAAAAACAAAAACAAACAAAGCTGTCCCATGCAGCCATGTGGTGTTAGTTTGTTGTTGTTGTTTTCACTGGAAACACTGGTTGTCTTAGCTATTGAGATCCCACCAGCTGTACTATCTGTGAGGCGCCTTCTTCCTTGGCAATTCGGCCTTTCTTGAGTGTCCCATGAAAGCTTTCTTCTCTTCCACGGTCTGGAAGCCACGGCCAAACTTGGAGGTGGTGTCAATGAACTTGAGGTTAACCTTCTCCAGGGTCAATCTTCTTGGTCTGCACCAGCAGGGACTTGCGCAGAGGGAGCGCGCGCTCGCTTCTTGGTCCCCACCACACAGCCCTGCAGCAGGACAAGGTCATTGGTCACTTCACCGCAGTGGACAAAGCCGCGCAGGACGTTGATGCTCTTGGCAGAGAGATCGTGGTCGGTGGAAGTGTTGTGCTTCATCAGTGTGCCATCCTCGACCAGGTAGCCCTGGCCGATCTTGCAGATCCTCTTGTTGATCTCCGTGCCGGGGTGGCAGCCCTTCTGCCCAGCGCGGGCCACCGAGAAGGCCACCCGGGCGGGATGCCACCTTGCGCAGCCCTCGGTGGGTCTTTCGGGGCAGCTTCTTGGTGTGTGCCAGCGGCGGGCGACGCCTCTGAAAGCCTGAAAGAGGGTGCTCTGAAATATGTGACTAACACGTTCGATGGAACTTCTGAGCGGTGTGTCCTCAGTTGGGCTTAGTTTTGAACGATGTTCTTCCCAAAGGCACAACGATCGCTGGGGATCTTGCTTCCGAACCGGCAATGTTCCCTCCAGAATCAGGAAGAGGTCACACACCTGTCTCCAGGCGGCTCCGACCGGAAAGCCCAGGACAGCGGCCCCACACACAAAGGTCCAGCGAGCAGGACTGCGCCCCGAACCGACTGGGGTGGCTCCCCGGCCCGGCCGGACCTGGGCTTGAGACCCACAGGCCGCCTCCGTGATCGCGATCTCCCTTCCTGGCCACCCCACCCCGGAACCTCTCCTCCTTAGGTGCCCGAAACCGCTCTCCCCCCAAACTTTCTGCCCAGATGGCGACCCCGGCGCTCTGTTGTTTATTGAATACAGATTGTTTCTCATAGTACATTTCATATGTGCAACCTCTCTATGCTTTGTTTAAAAAACATTTACTGGGGACTGACTTACACGCCAGGTACTATGCTAGGTGCTGAGGATAACGTAAAAGAAAAGCCCTAGCCCGTCTGGGGTTCTATGCTGGTGGAAGAGTTATTCTATGAAGCACTTACCATTGGCCAAGCACTTTCTTTGACTTCTCTTTTCTCTACACTTTGGTGGGGGTGTGTGGAGGTGGGGGTGGAGGGAGTTTCAAACCTACAGAAAAATAGCATTATGAACACTCCTAGATCCCTTGTTTAGATTCACAATTGTTAACATGATGTTATTTTCATCTATCTACCGACAACAGTAAGTCAAAAAGTATTGCTACTGGGGATTCCAGTTCACATATGCAAGGGCTTCTTCCTTTTTAAAAGATCACTTTATTGGGGGCTCTTATCACAATCCATGCAGCTTCTTTCTTTTTAAATGTGTTTAAATATGTTTCTGTGGTCAGTGGATGGCTGCAGACAAGTTCTTTCAGTAAGATACTTGTCTTGGTCTCAAACCAAACCAAACTCACATCAAATCGATCCCAACTCTGAATGACCTATAGCATAGGGTAGAACTGTCCCCTGTGAGTTTCTGAGACTGTAACTCTTTTCAGGAGGAGAAAGCTCCATCTTTCTCCCGAGGACCAGCTGGTGGTTTCAAACTGCTGACCTTGGAGAGCGTAGCCCCACGTGTAAGGACCAGTCAAAACAGTGGCTTCCAATGGGATATGCAGGCCCTGTTACAGTCAAGGCTGAGAAGGTCATGGCAACTATATGGAACTCCAAAGGATCATCCCAGTACATTTTCTTGAAGGATACAGGTTAATCAGAAAGACTTATTATGAAAAAAATATATATTTGAAAACTGTGGAGGCAAGTCCTATCAGTCATGCCTGACTGCCTTGGTCAGAATGCCCCGGCCCAATCTTATAAGCTCTTCTGTCTAACATAATGTAATGCTTATTTCTATGCTGGAATGCCCCAGAGCAGCACCTGGACGATTCTACTCAGATAAGGTTTGGTAATACTCCTCTGACCGGAAGGTCCTGCTCCTGAAATGGCCAACAGCATTCCCTTCTTCCCAGGAGAGTGACTGGATTGGCCTTCGAGAAGGGAAAAGAAGAAAAACTCAGCGGACCCCAAAAGAAAGAGATGGTGCCTGGCTCCCACTGCTGACAGCTCTGAATGGCACCAGAGTGGATAAAAGCATAGAACAAAATTTAAAATGATAAAATGGGCCAAGCTGACTGGGCTGCAAGAGACTGGTGGAATCTTCAAGACAACGGCCCTTAGAGACCCTTCCAACCTGAACTGAGCCCAGTCCTAGAGGTGACTTTTCAGTCAAGTAATACACAGGTCTAGAAAATGAACAGCAATGCTCATGATGAAGGAGCTGCTCAGAACAAGCAACCATATGAAACAAAAGGTCAGTGTTGGCTCAAAACCAAAGTGTAGGGGGCGGGAAAGATGAATAAATGGAAACAGAACCCAGGAGGGAAGCAGAACAATGCTGTGACTTCAAGGGAATGACAACTAATGTCACAAAGCAAGATGTTGAATGAGGAAGTAATTTGCTCTGTAAACTTTTGCCCACCCACAATAAAGTGTTAAAAGGAAAAAGAAATCCAACCAAAACACATGCTTTAGCTGAGGAAAAGGCCAGGAAAGTTGTGCTAAGGAACTTTTTCCCCATCACCACAAACGAGGTACCTGTTCATTCTCTGAGGGAAGCAAGGGCCCTCTGGTGATAATTTCCATGGGAAACTTCACCCCATCCATCCTCCAGCCCTGGTCTTTCCTCTTCAGACTTCTTTTTGGTCCCCAAACTCAAGGAATATTGAAAAGGAACATGATTTGCATCCCCTAAGGATACCCAAACTGCCGTTTCCCATGGTGCAAATCTAAGAATGCAAACTTCTTTGGAGAAAGATTACAGAGATGGACGCACCATCTTCAGAAGTGTATAGACCTAGATGGAGAATTTGTCACATTTGATATTTTTCTTTAATAAAGGTTTCTATGACTTGGGTTTTCTTAAAGAGCAGCATATGTCTCTCTACTTACAGAATGCTTCCTTTGATAAATTTTGTGGCCAATTATCAATTTCAGACCACACTGTGCCTGCAAAGTACTGCTGTTGATTGAAGGGTGGATGAGAGGGCTTCAGAAAGTGTATGTTTTATTTCCCCTCCTCTTTTCTTGTTGGTTTGTTTGAACTTATGAAGCATAAAATCCACTCTTTTATTTATTTTTAAAAATCATTTTATTGGGGGGGGTCCTACACGCTTGTCACAATCCATCCATCCATCCATTGTGTCAAGCACATTTGTACATTTGCTGCCATCATCATTCTCAAAACATTTTCTTTCTATTTGAACCCTTGGTATCAGCTCCTCATTTTTTCCCTTCCCCCACCCTCCCTCCCTCACAAACCCTTGATAGTTTATAAATTATTATTATTTTTTCATATCTTACACTGACCGATGTCTTCCTTCACCCACTTTTCTGTTGTTTGTCCCCCAGGGAGGGGGTTATATTTAGATTGTGACTGGTTCCTCCTTTCTCCCCCCACCTTCCCCTTACCCTCCTGGTATCCCTACTCTCATTATTGGTCCTGAAGGGTTTATCTGTCCTGGATTCCCTGTGTTTCCAGCTCTTATCTGTACCCATGTACATGCTCTGGTCTAGCCAGATTTGTAAGGTAGAATTGGGATCATGATAGTGGTGGGGTGGAAGCATTAAAGAACTAGAGGAAAGTTGTACATTTCATCAGTGCTATACTGGTTTGTCTGACTGGTTTGTCTCTTCCTTGTGACCCTTCTGTAAGGTGATGTCCAAATACCTACAGATGGGCTTTGGGTCTCTACTCCACACTCCCCCCATTCACAATGGTAAGATTTTTTGTTCTGGGTCTTTGATGGCTGATGACTGATCCCATCGACACCTCATGATCACATAGGTTGGTGTGCTTCTTCCTTGTAGACATTGTTGCTTCTCAGCTAGATGGCCGCTTATTATTTTCAAGCCTTTAAGACCCCAGACGCTATATCTTTTGATAGCCGGACACCATCAGCCTTCTTCACCACATTTGCTATGCACCCATTTTGCCTTCAGCGATCGTGTTGGGAAGCTGAGCATCATGGAATACCAGGTTATTAGAACAGAGTGTTCGTGGGTTGAGGGAGTACTTGAGTAGAGGTCCAATGTCCATCTGCTACCTTGATACTTAACATATAAATATATGTACATAGATCTATTTCCCTATCCCTATATAGAAATGTTTATATGTGTACATGCCTATATTTAGACCTCTATAAGTGCCATTGCCTCCCACTTCTTTCCTCTGTTTCCTTTTACTTTCTCTTGTCCCACTATCATGTTCAGCCTTCATTTGGATTTCAGTAATTCCACTTGGTTACATTGCTCTTGATCAAGCTCTACCAGGCATCCTATGCACTCTTTGACATCAATTTTAGATCACTTGTTGTTCCCTTGTCCCTGGGGTTGTTAATACCCACTTCCTTTCCCCACCTCCCTTCTCCTGTGTCCCCCCCCCCAACCATCTAGATAAGATAGGTGGATTGTTTATCTGCCCTATCTTATCTAGATAGACATGTAGAGATAACAATAAGCACAAAAAAAGGCAGAGCAAGACAAAACAGCAACAACAAACAACAACGACAACAAACCAAGGAAAAAAGAAAAGCCTATAAATAGTTTCAGGTCTGTTTGTTGACCTTTGGGCATGTTTTCTGGTTAGTCTGATGGGGTGCCACACGCTGGCTCCAAAGTCTATTTTTGGTATTCCCTGGGGACTTCATTGCTTTGCTGTCCTGGCTGCTCTGTTGCACGCCCTTAGCATTTTGCCCCAGTGTGGTGGGATCAGATCGGGCACAATTCCCCAACTCTGCCTCCAATGTTGTCCCTCATAGCGTTAGGGGTCAATGAAGGAGGTCTTGTCTCATGGTGGGGCTGGCCCTATGGTCCTCTCTGTGCATTGGGTGCTCTGAGCAGGAATATTGTCCTCAGGACTTGGTGGGCCAGGATGTGTTCCACTTTCTCTCCTTCCCTCTTCGTTTGCCCTGTGTGCTCTGATCAGATGCGGCCCTATCCCTGAGCTGTAGCTTCAGTGCTCTCCTCTGTAATTCATTCTTCTGGGAGGGGAGGGGTATGTCCACATAGTTGGGATTGGGGCCAGCCCCACACTTCTCCATTGGTGCTCTGCTTCATGCAGGTATGTTTCATTCACGCCTTGGTGTACCTGGTTGAAGTCTGGTCCCTCTCTCCCTTTCCTGAAATCCACTCTTTTAAAATGTCTAGGTCAGTGGTTTTTAGTACACTGGCAGTCCCTGGATTACAGGATATTTTCCTAAGTGTGTCTTGAAGTCGAATTTGTAGATAAGTTGGAACAGGTTTATATTGTTCTTATTTAGCGTCAGTTTAGTGCAAGAAAAGCCTCAAGCACTTTGCAGTGGTTTACAGTCTTAACGTGCAGCAAGTGAAGTTAGTAATGATGAAAAATTTATTGTGAGTAGGGGTTGATTCAATCATTTCAAAGTGAGAGCATGGAAACTGAGAAGTGGGAAGACAGTGTATGCGGATAGAGTCTGTATGCTTATAATTAAGAGTCTGGAGGCAGATTCTGGTTGAGGGAGGCCTTCATATTTGTGGGCTGGACATCCATCCCAGCCACATTCTTCTATGTAAAAGTTATTCCCCATGATGCCCCCCCATAATAATGCCAATTTTAAGGTGCTGCTTGCAAACACATGGTTGCTTACTATACTCTGAAAGGTTAACTGCTTGAAGGCTATCTGCCTGTAGGTTATCTGCCACCAAAAGCAATCAGACCATCCAATTCTAAGTATCACTCACTCACTTCTGATAAGGATCATAGATTGTTCCCCTGGAGAACTCAGAGTCATATAAGGTCAAGGTTAGGCCGCCATCTTAACTCTAGAACCCACCCGTCTTGTTACATATGTACCTTCCTGTTAGCGTAAGCCTCTAATACAACCCCTTCTTGTTATGTATTTGTATGACATGGCTTGCTTGCCCACGATTAGATAAGGTTGTGAGAGAATACATTCACCTACTGTCTCTGGTGATCATCATGGATGAGGTGAGCCTTTGCATGCCTTGTCTGATGTTTCTTTAATTTACCCTTCAAATTTACACAACTGCCCCTTGAATCCATTCCGTTTTGGAGGCTGGTCACCCACATGAGAGCAAATGTATATACCATTAAGGGATGTGTTGATTTTGTATCAACTTGGCTGCACCTATGAGAAGATGTGGGCAGAATGAATACAATGAGTACAAAGAAGAAGAAAATGTTCTAGAATTGAATGTGGTGATAATTGTACAACTCTTCTTGATATCGAGACAGACTAGCAAAAGAAACTCCATTTTTGTTAGCTGCTAAGTGACTTGCCCTTTCCTCCCTCCCATCTCAGAAAGTTGACTGCTGGTTGACCTGCCCGTTCTCCCTCCCTTTATGGGAAAGTCTTTGCTGGTGATTAATTTTAGAATGTACTCCCATGTTCCAGGTTCAGGACACAACAATTAGTTTCGACTATTCTTCAATATATCGTTTGTTTTGATTATTTTTCCATATTGTTCCCTTTGATGTTATAATCTGAATGGTAGCTTAATCTTGTCATGATAACCAGGATGTTACAATCAATTTTGGTATTGTTTCTTTTATGATAATCTTGTTATGGTAACCAGGATGCTATAATCAATTTTAGTATATTTTCTTTTATGACAAGTAATATAAGACTGCCAATTTGAAGGTGCTGCTTGCAAACACATGGTTGCTTACTATACTTTCAAAGGTTAACTGTTTGAAGGCTATCTGCCTTTTGGTTATCTGCCGTCAAAAGCAATCAGACCATCTAATTCTAAGTACCTTGTAATGCATGCTTACTTTTCTTGAAGTTACAATTAATCCATTACTTTTGCTTTCTGCTTCTGTTCACACTTGCTTGAACCCTAGACAGGTGATAAATGAGTTTTTGGCCTTAAAGATGGACTGAGAAGTCCACTCAGGCTGCTATGAGGGGAAACATCTTTAGTTTTCCAGTAGCCCAGCTAGCTGAATAAAGATTCTTCCAAATTATAAAGACATTAGAGTGGCTGTCATTTATTTGAACCCATAACATTCTGGCGCATTGGCCGGGAAGTCACTGTGTCTTGATGCCTCCACCCAGCAGCTGCTTCTGGAAGGGTGGGACCTCTAGGGGAGGCATCCCTGGTTTCACCAGGGCCCCGGACTCCTACCTTCCCAATCAAGCGGCTGCCTGGGGACACTGGAATTTTGGAATTCCGCCAGAGTCTTCGGTTCCTCTGGAGGTAAGTTTAACTGTGGCTTGACTTGGGCAAAGGACTGGGCGCCATCTGAACTCTTCCCAGTCGCTTCTCACCAGGACACTGCCTGAGAAATCTGGTAACTTGTTGAGCTGTGGCGGCTTGTCTTTTCAGACAGTCACTTAAGTTTGGTAGCTTGTTGAATTGGCAACAAGTTTGGTGGCTTCTTGGATTGGACCTGGGATTTCTCTTCCAAGGCTTCAGGGACAGGAATAAGGGTTTTCTTTCTAAGCTGAGACTCATAATACAACAATGAGATAATACCTCGCACCAACAGTGTTAGCAAAATTCAATAAAACAGAAAATGATAAATGCTGGTCAAGATGCGGTTGGACTGGAATGCTCTAATATTGTCGGTGGAACTGTAGAATTGTCCAGCCACTATGGAAATCAGTATGGCATGTCCCTAAACAGATGCAGATACAGTACCTTAGGATCCAGCAATCTCTCTATACCCTAAAGAAGTAAAGAATACAGCACAAGTAGACATATGCAAACCTCTGTTTACTGTAGCAGTTTCCATAATAATTTCCATGATAGCAAAAACATGAAAACAACCCACAATTCCGATTATAGAAGAATGAATAAACAAACTCTGGTACATTCTGGTAATGGAATATTATGCATTAATTTTAAATGATGGATAATAAATTAAAAACGTGGCCAACAAAAACTTTATAAATAGCAGTGGAACATTGTTTGATAGAGTGGTTGGAGGATGACTTTCTCAAGTTGGAGTTGACTTTAATGATGGGATGGAGTAAAGCTTCCACAACTTTTATTTGGTAATGGGCCATGACTCACAATGAGAAGAAAGATCTGTAAGCATCCATTAATAATTGAATACGGAACATATAAACTATGAACTTAGGATGAAACAGAACACATAAAAACATTCTAGGCATTCGTGAGTTTAAATGGTCCAGTATTTGAAATTTTGGACCAGATACTCACATGGAAGTAGAGACCATCACAAAAATAGATTTGATGCATTGAACATTACTGACTGAAGACCAGGTGAGTCGTAGGATGACAGCAAGGACATCATCCATCATCCATGAAGAAAGCAAAAGGTCATGAAAAAGACAGGAGAGGAAAAAAGACCAAAAGAGATGTCAGAAGAGACTCTGAAACTTAAAAAAATTGTATAATGAATTGGGTTCAGAGCTGATCATCAATTATACATTAAACAATTCATATTCATTTGCTTCAACTCATTCATTGCAATTTCCTCAATGTAACATCACTTCTCCCACTTCCTCTCTCTGTTTCCTCTTTCCAGTCCTGCTTTTTTCCTAACCCTCTAATCTTTGTCCTTGGGTAAATGCTGCCCCTTTGATCTTAAATGGTTGATTCTTCTAACAAGGGTGGAGTTCATTCTGAAGGGTGACTAACAGCTACAGTCTTGGGGACTCCACCTGTCTCTATCTGACCAATAATCCTCTATCATGCTTGAGTTTTGTTCCCATATTTTTTTCTCACTCTATTCAAGAACTTCTCCTGTGATCCTTTTCTAAGCTGCCTCTTGGCTGTAGGATAGCTAAAGTGAAGGGAAGACATTATGAAATACAAGAGCTGAACAGAAGATTTCAAAGGGCAACTTGAAATGAGAAAGTAGAATATTAAAATGAAATATACAAAGACTTGGAATTAGAAAATCAAATGGAAAGATCATGCTCAGCATTTCTTGAGCCAAAAGAACTGAAGAAAAAAGCCTCAAGTTGTATTATTGAAGGATTCTATGGACAAAATATTTAATGAAGCAGAAAGCATCAGAAGAAGATGAAAAGACTACATAGATTCACTCCACCAAAAAGAATTTAAAAACATTCTATTATATAAAAAAGTAGCATATGATCAAGAGCCAATAGTATTGAAAGAATAATTCAAGCTGCACTGTAGGTATTGGCCAAAAGCAAGGCATCAGGAGTAACATTTGAGATCTTTCAATAAATGGGGGCAGTGCTGAAAGTGCTCCCTTTTCTACATCAAGAAATTTGGGAGACAGTTTCCTGCTTAACAGGAAGAGATGAATAAACTGGAAGAGATGAATACTTCTGCCCATTCCTAAGAAAAGTGATCAAAAGTGTGGAAATTATTAAACAATTTCATTAATATCACACATAAGCAAGATATTTTTACCGACGGGAGGAGGGAAAAAGGTGCTGATACCAAGGGCTCAAATAGAAATAAATGTTTAGAAAATGATGATGGCTACTCATGTACAAATATGCTTGATACAATTAATATATGGAATGTTATGAGCTATAAGAGCCCCCAATAAAATGATTAGAAATAATAATAATAAATAAGATATTTTTAAAATGGTGGCAGCAATATAGAGAAGTGCCAGAAATTTGAGCTGGATATTGCTGATGTCAGACATTGCTGAAAGCAGAAAATACCAGAACACTGTTTACTTGTATTTTATTAAATATGCAAAGGTATTTGGTTGTGTGGATTATAATGAATTATGGATAATTTTGTAAAGAATGGGAATTCCAGAACAGGTCATTGTGCTTAGGCAGAACCTTCGTATAGATCAAGAGGCAATCAGTCATCAAAACAAGGGAATATCGGGAGATCTAAAGCCAGGAAGAGTGTGTGCCATGGTTGTATTCTTTCACCATACTTATTCAATCACTATGCTAAGCAAATAATCTGAGAAGGTGGGTTATATATATACTGAAGAATACATACCAGTATTGGAGAAACACTCATTAATAACCTGCAATATGCAGATGACACAACCTTGCTTACTGAAAGTAAAGAGGACTTGAAGCACTTATTGATGAAGATAAAAGACTAATGAAGGTCAAAGGTTTCAGTATGGATTATATCTCAACATAACATTAAAAAACCCTCACCACTGGACCAACAAGCAACGTCATGAGCAAAGGTAAAAATATTCAAGTTGTCCAGGATCTCATTTTACTTGGATCCACAATCAATGTCCATAGAACCAGCAGTCAAGACAATCAAACAACTCACCCCAAATCTGCTGCAAAAGATCTCTTTAAAGTGTTCAAAAGCAAAGATGTGACTTTGAGAACTAAAGTGTGCCCTTGCATTTTCAATCACCTCATATGCATTTGAAAGCAGGACAATGATCAAGGAAGACTGTGGAATAATTTATACCTTTGAATTACATTATTGGCAAGAATACTGAAGGTACCATGGACTGCCAAAAGCAGTAATGAGTCTATCTTGAAAGAAACACAGCCATAATGCTGCTTAGCAGTGAGGGTAGCAGACTCCGTGGGATGTACTATGGACATGTTGTCAGGAGGAACCACTCTCCAGAGGAGGACGTTGTGCTTGCTAAGGTCAAGGGTCAGTGAAAGCAAGGAGACTCTCAACAAGGTAGATTGACACAGTGGCGACAACCATGGGCTCAAATATAACAAGGATTGTAAGGGTGGAATAGGACTGGGCAGTGTTTGGTTCTATAGTGTTCATTGTACATAGGGTTGCATGATTTGGAACTAACTCAATGGCACCTCACAACAACAACAGGTGTTGTTTGTAAGTTCATAACCTGGACACCGTCAATACTACATTTTGTGTATTTGCACATCGATGGATAGACATCTGGGTTCGTTTCACTTTTTAGCTATTATGAATAATGCTGCTATGAACATTCACATAAACTGTGTAAACATATGTTTTCAATCCTCTTGAGCATATACTAAAGAGTAAATTGCTGGTCATACGGTAATCCTATGTTTAACTTCTTGAGACACTTTACAGGAAACAGGTGGCTCATTCAAATTAGGAAGATTCGAAGAGGATTTAAGAAAGATGCTATTTATATAGGTGTGGGTAGAGAGTAGGGCAAGCACAAGGAAGAATGTCAGAACCTGGGGCTAGTAATAGCACAGCCGTCACCATCTCTAAATTGAAGGTATTGAGAGATGACCCTTAAGAAAGAGCTGTTGTTGAGGAAGTCATTTTGAGAGAAACAGTCACCCTCAATTAAGGGACACCAAGCCTGAAGCAAACTTGCAAGAAAGGATCCAGGGGGATAAATATCTTGACCTCATTCTACTGCTTCTCTTCAATCTCTGGTTTGTACTCCCCACTTGCTTGACCCAATTGGAGAACAGAAGACAAGTGAGCCCATTGATGTAGTTCACACAGGACTATAAGAGCAGAGAACAATTCATTATCCTGGGGTAGAGAACAGGAGGGAAACAAGTGGAGAGTTGACTCATTCAGAGGAGCAAATGAAAGTGATCCCACACACTAAGATACAGCATAGCAAACAAGCAATTCCAAAAGAATTACTCCATGAAATCAGAAGGAAGAAAATAAGATAAAATATATCAAGGTAAGTTAAAAAAATATTACTACCAAATCATAGAACTCTTAATTAAACAATGATATCAAAACGCGAAACTATTATTTCTTGACATATTAGGTCTATACACTTTTTTTT
>NW_022109491.1:22088951-22090719 GCF_000313985.2 Echinops telfairi | reverse complement strand
AAGGCAGTGTTTCCATCTATCTAACCCTTCCCTGGAGAATTCTGAGCTCTTTGATTTGCACCCTCCTGAAAGGAGTCAAATGATGTTCTTTTGAAATTCTGTTTGAGTTCTGTATTCATAGGCCAGTCCTTGCTTACTTTTGAAAAGTGAGCAGGTGAAAGGCCATGATGGAAAAAAAAAAATCATAACTTTAGCACAACTTTCCTGGTCTCTTTTTTACTAATGCAATTACCAGTTTTCTCAAAACTTCTTTATAATAAGTCACCTTGTTCATCTTTAGTACTTCAAGAAAACTTATTAAGATTAATCCCTTTGGGAATCGCCAAAAAACCAGTCATCAGTTCGCCTTGGATTTTGCTGGCCCAGAAGACACCCTAGGAAGCCACTGCTTTGAACAGGCATCTTTTTTGAAGGCACCCTAGTAAGACCAAGATAAGTATGACTGAGAGACTGTGCATATCCACTGATTGCAGACACAAATTGAAGCACGTTTGCTTTGAAATAAATCTGAGTTATATATGACCTGGAACCACATGACAGTTCCAACTTACTCTTGTATAATTAAGAGTAAGCTAGAAAACTAACATACAATTAATTAATCCTTACTAGACCAATAGATACCAGAATAACCTCGGAGAATACTGTCCTAAAGTAACCTTTAAATGTGGAAGTGAATAAATAAATAAATGTGGATGTGAAGCTATGGTATTTATGCAGGTCACTTTCCAGCCAAATAGGTTGACTTATAAAATAAACAGTCGTACCTGTGAGTAATGTGTTCTGTAAACAATGAACCGTATGAGACCAAATGGTCAACATTTACTCAAAAGCAAAGGTCTAGGAGGGGAAGGGAAGATAGAGCAATGGGAACAGAACAAACAGAATGGGAAGAATGAAAATACTGACCCAATGTAAACGTTATAAGCAATGTCACGGAACAATTTCTGTAAAAATGGTTAGACTGAACCTAACTTGCTGTGTAAACATTCACCTAAAACACAACCAAAAAAAAGAAGAAAAAGTTTATGCTTATGAAAAGAATTGTAAGAAAACCTCTGGCATTTGGCAAGAAAAAGAATGCTTGGATAAATATTAATAGAAGTAAAGGGGAAAAATGAGCTGAAACCAAGGGCTCAAGTGGAAAGTGGGTGTCGTAAGAATGATGAAGTCAACATATGTACTAAAGTGCTGGACACAGATGATGTATGTACAGATTGTGATGAGTTGTATGAGCCCCTAATAAAATGATTATTTTAAAAAATAAAATAAAATATGAAATTAAATATTTAAAAACCAGAAAAAATAGAAGTAAAGAGATCAAACTACACGCAGATTAAATAAAAAGTAATATAACATTATGAACAACTTCATGGCAAAAAATAAAATTTTCTAAATTCCTATAAAAATCCAATTGTCTAAGTTGAGGAAGAAAATGGGGTCTAGGAAAAGACTTTAGTTTCTCTGTTTGACTCTACCCTCTTTGACTTTAGGGTATTGCCTATTGGTCAATGGCTTCCTTCACCACAGGAGTGGGCTGGCCTTAGCCACAAAACTCATTGTCACTGAGTGAATTCTGACTCAGCAACTCTATAGAGCAGAGTAGAACTCCTCTGTGGGTTTCTGAGTCTGTAACTCGTTACATGAGTAGAAAGCCTCCTCTTTTTCCATCAGAGCATCTGGTGGTTTCCAACTGATGACCTTGTGGTTTGTAGTCCAACGTGTAACCACTATGCTACCAGGATTCCTCCTGTCACAAAGAGCCCCCTGA
>NW_022109491.1:22072093-22088649 GCF_000313985.2 Echinops telfairi | reverse complement strand
GTTCCAGTATATCAAGTCTATTGAAGCATGCAAAATAATATTACTATTAAATAAGTAAGAGTTCAACATATATTCTAATATATGTCACGTCTCAGCTTTCAGGTACCTTGTTAAAAGATATAGCCATTCAAGGCTGTGTCATGAGAATTAAATGTAGGTCTATGCCATTGAGCTTTTGAATCGTATGATATGTGAATTATATGCCAATAATTATTCCATGACTTTTTTTTGGGGGGGGGCAAAAAAAGTAGGCCTGAGGACTTCTTGGAGGCAAAGTCACAAAAGGGAGCACAGTAAAGAGGTGTCCTGCTTTTTCAGGGTGGCCATAGTAGCTTGCCCTGCAGCTGCCGAAAATGATCAGCAGCTGGATTAACCAAGTCTGTTGGGCAAAGATGCAACTGGCAGATAAAGCCAGCCACGCTCCTGCTTAAACCTCCTTAACTATTTCGAGAACTGGCCATGCAGAAGATGACCCTGAAATGTCCTGTACCAGAAACCTGGGGAGCTACCAAAGACAACCGGAGCTGTTAATAGAATTCAGGAATTAGCTTGATGAGAGCCTTCCATTGTTCAGAAAGGGGACAATTTGAGCTTTAACAAAAATAGTAATCTCAAAGGGCTAAAGTAATCAAATTAGTTTAAATTCAAGAATTCACAGTACTTTAAAGAACTTCCAATAACAAACAAAATCCAACATATTAAGAGTCATACACCATGACCAAAGGGACTAATTCCAGAAATGAAGGAATGGTTTGACATTAGAAAATCAATCGGCATCATACATCAATAGATGAATGAAAACAACCACATAATCATCTCCACGGATACAGAAAGCTTTCCCTTTGAAATCAGGAATAGGACAAGAGTGGCCTCTCATCACTTCTATTCAAATTGTATTAGAAGTCCTAACTAAAACAATAAGGCACGAAAAATAAATAAAAATATATAGATTAGAAAAAAATAAAATTATCTGAGATGATCTTATATAAAGGAAATTCCAGAGTACACAAGAAAACTACTAGAGCTAACATGAATCTAGCAAAGCTACAGGGTACAAGATCAACAAACAAAAATTAGTTGTGTTTCTATGCACAGCACTGCACTGAGGGATCTGGAGAGGAAATAATTTCATTTACAGTAGTATCAAAGAGAATAAAATACTTAAGAATAAATCCAACGAGGAATTTTGAGGACTTATACAAGGAACACTATAAAACACCCCTGAAAGAGATTAAAGAAGACTTAAATAATTGGACAGCTGGTCCATGTTCATGGATTGAAAGATTTATTATTAAGCTGTTAACATGATCTAACATATTCAACACAATCCTGATAGAAATTTCCATTACCTTCTTCAGAAATAGAAAAAAAAATCTTCAATTTTATATGAAGTGGTAAGAGGCCTAGCACAGATAAGACAATAATGAAAGAGGAAGACAAAGCAGAACTCGCTGACTTTAAAACATATTATATAGTTATAGTAATAAAAACAGCTTGGTCCTTGTGTAAAAATAAACAGAGAGACCAATGGAATGAAATTAAGACGCAAGAAATAAACCACACACCTATGGTCAATTGGTTTTTACAGCAATGCTAAACTAGGTCCCTGTCCCTCACAACAATTTAAAAATTATGTATTTAAGAGCTATAAATATATTTTTACAAATAAGGGAAATTTAAAGGAAACTGTGATAGTTTTACTTTCATTTTCAATTTTACGTCAGAGCCACAGGTATGTACCAAAAGAAGCACATCTGGCTCAAGAGCTGCAGTTTGCTGACCCAAAATCTAGCCTAACTAGGTTTTTAAAAAGTCTGCCTGGAGCATTGTACTCTGAAAAAAAACAACCATCTATCTAGGGGATCAAACTGATCCTACAACTGCAAAGACTAGATAGGAGCCGTAGGGAAGATTTATGCTCAGGAGGGTGGAACAACTCAGAAAAGGGAGGCCGGAATGGTTACTGCACAACTCTAAGAATGTAATCAATGTCACTAAATTGTACCTGAAGGAAACTGTCGAATTGTATACTTTGTTGTGTATATTCTGAACAACAAAATAAGACAGAAAGAAAAAGAAAAAGTAAAATGATTATTTTAAAGAACCAAAAACTTCATTGCCACCTTTAAAGGATATTAGGGAACCTACTCATTATTTTCATAGTGATCCGCTAAGACAGGGTGGAACTGTCCCTGTGGGTTTCCAAGACTGAAACTCTTCGTGGGAGTAGAAACCCTTGTCTTGCTCTTACAGAGTGGCTGGTGGTTTCAAACTGCTGACCTTGCAGTTAGCGGCCCAAGGTATAATTACTCTACTAGGTCACTATGAGTCAGGATTGACTTGATGGCAGTGAGGTTTCTAATTCATTCTTTCATTATTTTTTACCTCGTTATATTTTCATTGGTAAATCAAGGGGGGAAATAAAGTATCTATCCTGACTTCTCTGTATAAGCTATAACATTGATCAAATATTGGATGAGGGAATGTCTTTCTTTAGAGGAATGTTTTAGCCAAATTAGAATCACTCTATTATAATCCAGATTGAAATAAGAAGCCCTTGTGGCATGGCCAAGCAAAAGGCCAGCAGTTTGAACCTACTAGTCACTCCGCAGGAGAGAGCTGTAGCGGTCTGCTTCTGCAGAGATTACAGCTTTGGAAACCTGGTAGGGCAGTTTTACTCCGTGTTGTAGGGTAGGGATCGACTCGTGGACTGGACCGTCAGCAGTAATTGGTGAGTGGGAATCCACTCAGTGGCATACCACAGTCTTTATGTAAGGGGATTGCCAGGTCTCTCTTCCTGTGCCGTGCTTCATCACTGTACCACCGGGACACCTTTAAACAACACCACAGAGAGACAATTAGCAAAACCTATCTGGAAAACTACTGAACAGACAGCCAAGTTCTTAAACAAATTAAATGAAAATGAGAGTTAAGAAAGAGAAGGCTTCAGAAAGCTCATGAAAAAAATTCCATTATCTTTCCATCAATTTTTCCAGAAACTATTTGAAGCTCCTCTGTATCATCTCATTGCAAATATACAAACCCTATTTGGATCCTGGCATGTGAACATTGGGCATTGAATAAGGGAGACTGGAAAAAAATGGATGCATTTGAATGATGGGCCTGCAGAAGGACACTGAAAGTACCATGGGCTGCTAAGAGGACAAACTGTGTCTTGGAAGAAGGAAGAAAGATGGCACAATTTCTTTTTTTTTTTTTTCTTTTTTAACATTTTATTAGGGGCTCATACAACTGTTATCCCAATCCATACACACATCAATTGTGTAAAGCGCATTTGTACATCGTTTCTCAAAACATTTTCTCTCCATTTAAACCCCCGACATTAGGTCCTCATTTTTCCCCTCCCTCCCCGCTCTCCCCTCCCGCATGAGCCCTTGATAGTTTATAAATGGGTATTTTGTCATATCTTGCCCTGTCCGACGTCTCCCTTCATCCACTTTTTGGTTGTCTGTCCCCCAGGGAGGAGGTCACACACAGTTCCATGTAATCGGTTCCCTCTTCCCTACCCATTCTCCCTTTACCCTCCCTGTTTTGTCACTCACACCACTGGTCCTATAGGGCTCATCCGTCCTGGATTCCCTGTATTTTCAGTTCCTATCTGTACCAGTGTACCTCCTCTGGTCTAGCCAGTCTTGCAAGATAGAATTCGAGTCATGGTAGTGGGAGCGGGGAGGAAACCTTTAGGAACTAGAGGAAGGTTGTATTTCTCATCATTGTTACATCGCACCCTGACTGGCTCATCTCCTCCCCGAGACCCCTCTGCAAGGGGATCTCCAGTGGATGGCACAATTTCTTATAGCATATTGTCAGTAGACATTATCAGTAGACAATATGGCATGATAATAATAATAATATGACAATGACATATTGTCAGGAGAGACCAGTCCCTGGAAAAGAATATCATGCTTGGAAAAGTAGAGGGGCAGCGAAAGGAGATGGACTGACATAGTTGTGGCTGCAACAATGGGCTCAGACATAGGGACAATTGTGAGCATGGTGCAGGACTGTGCAGTGTCTCATTCGGTTGTACACAGGGTCACTATGGGTCAAAACCACCTTGGTGGCACCTAGCAACAATAGCTACATTTGGGTCTTGCTTCAAACAGACTAAAACATAAATCTGTAAAACAATAAAGATAGTTTGAACATTATCTCAGTTTCAAGTGCTGCTATCACAAAAAAATAACATAAGTGGATGGCTTCAACAACAGAATTTATTCTCATAGTTTAGGGGTGTGGTAATTACATAATCTGGTGTCAATTTGAGGATTCAGAGTGAAGAGGTGGAGTCTAGCCTGTCAATCAGATCACAGCCAATGAGGCCTCTGTGTGGGCATGTTTTTCTCCTGAGGATTCTGGGAACTCCTATATTCCTCCTTGGAGGCAGGAGTCTCAGTCTGTCTCTCTCTCTTGGCTCATTCCCTGCAAGACATCCCTGTGGAGAAGACACGGGGAGAAAGGCTGATGGAGCCAGACCTCTGAGGCCGCTGCCAGCCCTGAGATGCTTACAACGTCACTGGATCCACAAGACTCCCACTGGCCTGTGATCTTCCTGCATTTGGCATCATTGCATGTGTTTCATGAGTCTGAAGAGGGCTTTATAGATTGGTATCAGACATATGGGCTAATATTGGACTTATGGACTTGATCTGAATTGGGGTGGGATGTTTTCTCAATATTCAATTGCTCTTGTATATAAAGCTCTTCCTTATACACGTGTGTGTCTATGAATTTGTTTCTCTAGTCTACCCGGACTAGCGCAAGGAGGCTAGAAGTCCCAATTCAGGGTGGTAGCTGTAGGCCTTTTCTGCCAACTTTGGAGGAAGGTCCTTGTTTCCTTTCAACACCTGGGTGCCCAGTGTTCCTTAGATCTACATGTATCTTGGCACCAATCTTCCCTTGGGAATAGCAGGTTCCAGGCCTAGGGACCCAGGATCCACAGGACATGCTCTGTTCTCGGCTCTTCTTTCTTGGTGGTAGTAGGTTCCTCTCTCTGCTCTGTCCACTCTCTTTTTAACTCTGGTAAGATAGAAGGTGATACAGGCCACACTCCAGGGAAAGTGACCCGAGAAAGCATGCTACACCCCACCCTAATCCTGCTTCACTAACAGAACAAACATAACCTATTCTTTTATAACATTACCTAGTTCTGCTTCATTAATGCACAGAGGTCAGGATTTACGACACATAACAAAATGAAGGGCAGAACACAAGACAACCACCCCACAATTTTGGGAATCATGGTCTAGCTGAGTTAGCATATTTAGGGGAGGATGCTTCAACCCATGAAAAACATTAACTGGCTCTTTGAAAGGAATCCTGGTGATATAGTGGTTCATAGTGTGCTGCTATCTGCAAGGTCAGCAGTTTAAAACCACTGCCACATCGAGGGAGAAAGCAGGGCTTTCCGCTGCCCTAAGAGTTGGAATTGACTCAGTGGCAGTGAGTTTCGTCTTGGCTTTTTGAAGCTATTAAGGATGTTTATGTTTTGGTGAAGTATTCTCAACTATTTAGAAGAAATTATATGTTTATGACTTCTTTCAGAATAATCCAGTGCAGTCATAAATAAGGTTGGTGGTGGGCCAGCCATCTGTGAAACTGAGTTTGAGGAGTGCATATGGAATGATTATCCTGTTATAATTTTATTTAAACTTTTCTATAATTAAAGGTTTAAAAATTCACTTACGCAGAGGCCTTCCCTGACCTCCCTAAGGGAGATGCCTTCTCCTGATTGTCTTCTAGCATAGCACCCTATCCTTTTTAGAGCATGTATCATAACGTTATTGCATATGTTTACCGGTCTCCTTCTCTCTGCCAGAGTTTACCACCTACGAGAATATAAATGGTGCCTTTTTCACTGATATCTCGGGGTTGTGGTGATCCAAAGGTACTTTATAAATCGTTGTGGCATTGAAGGATAGATGGGTAGATAGAGAAAGGGCAGAGGCACTGGCTGGGACAAGAACTAACAAAGGAACATTTATGGCCACCCAATTCCTTTTCTTCAAAGATGACAGAAAAGGGGACCTAGAAAGAAAGGGAGATTCAACTAGCCATCTCTGGAAGGTAGATTTTATGTCACCTTGCACCAGCAGAGGGGTGGGGTCCAACCTGCTAATGAAGTCACAGCTTGATGATGCCTCTGGGAGGCACAGCCTTTTCGTAAGAGACACTGGGACCCCCACCCCCTCCCCCCGTCCCTCTATCTGCCCTTTCACCTTCCTATTCGCTGGGACTCTGTGCCTGCCTCAGGGGCGGCCCTATCTGAGCTGCTGGCGCTGCCAAGTTCCCACTGACCTTGGATGCACAGGACTCCGCACCCTCTGGCCTGTGAACTTCTGGCGGCCCGCTTCACCTTTCTGTGTCACAGGCCTGCAGAGTCTTAAGAGGGCGCAGGGTGGCATCAGATCCGTGGACCCACGCTGGGACTGGGCTGGGATGCCTTCTCCATCTAGGATGCCTTTCGGCTCTCAGGCTCTTTCTTGTCCATCTATGAGCGTCACTGATTTTGTTTCTTTAGACAACACAGCCTCACACCCAACCCATAGGAGTCCCTGAGGCAAGCTGGCTTTGGGTTTAAATGATTCTTCCACTGTATGAGAAAAAACACACTAGATTCATAATTCACTGAGCCATAGACATTGTCTTTGAGTGACATCTCATGAGATAGCTCAATAAGTAAAAGAACCAGACACAATGGACAAAAGCAGATTTATTTATTATTATAGTTTAGTTTTTAAAAAAAATCATCCAGTGATTATGTAGAGTCTAGAAAAACCTGTCCCAGTAATGCCAACTTAGAGGTAAAGGGCTGACTAGGGCAGCTGAGAAGAGGGACTTTCTGTTTGCCAGGCTTCTTTCCCCTTGATCTGTCCTGGGTTTCTGGAGCGGATAACGTTCCCGGTCCTCCTGGGGGTTGCCATGGCCCGGAACTCATCGTCTTTTTCTGAACTTTTGACCTGTTCCGTTTGAGAGAGTAGAATTCCCGCATCAAGTCCTCCACTTCCCACTGCTCTTCCTTCAGCCTCCGGCAACAGTGCAGGGCTGCGGGGTCGATGGGGTGGGCTTCGGTGTTGAAGATGTACCCCCCGGCTCCGAGGATGCACTCGCCGTAGGGGGTGATCACAGCATCGAAGGTGGAGCCGTTGTTGTGGATGAAGTTATCCGGGTCAAAGAGAAGGTAGAGGTATTTCACAGTCTCAGCCAGAAAGAAAGACTCCATGCGGTTGTCCAGCTTGTGGTCTCGCAGATCTCTGATCTACCACAAGGGAGAAGGAAGCCAGTCACATGAATGCAGTAGAAAGGAGAGTGAGTCAGTTCTGCCACTAAGGGCTGAGAGGCGTTGGGCAAATTTGATCACAGCTCCGCCCTTTTCCAGCCACCATCATCTCTCACCTGGGTTAGCACCACAGCTTTCAGCTGGACTTCTTGCTGCCACCCTGATCCCACCGGGTATTTGTAGAAATCTTACCTGATACACTTCTATTCAAAACTCTCCATTGACACCCCGTTTCACACAGACTGCAAACCAAAGGCCTGACTTGGACCTCACAGGCCCTACACGAGAGGGCCCCTGCTAGCTCCCTGACCTTCCACCTCAACTAGTCTCCTCGTTCTTCCGGCAGCTCCAGCCACCTTGGCTTGTGTTCCGAGTTCTATGAGCACACTCCCCTCTCCGGGAGTGGGTCCTTTACATTGCTGCTCTTTCTGCTCCAGTGTTGCCCTGACTGCCCTCCATGACACAGGAACTCTCTGATCTCCTGGACCCCACCTAGCCTTGGTGACAGAAACAGAGGTCTAGTTAACCTTTCTCACGAGAACCAAGGATTTCACGGAATATGAGACAGTTTCACAAATGTTGTGGAGAAATTCCATTATCTTTTAATTTCATTATTATTTTTTTTAATAGGGACCCTTTTATGAAGTCTTTAATAAGATAAGACAAAGATAAACGTGTATCACCTGGATGAGGGAGGCATCAGCATGAGGCCATAATTGTGCCCAAGGGTTCATTCTGGTCTTCCACAAAGGGAACCCCCAGGCCTTAGCTAATTCCCCTGAATGTGATGCTAAAAGGCTGTTACCATGTGCTTGCTGTTGTAAACAACAGGAAAGGAGTCTTCTAAAGAAAGAGTCCTACTGAGTTGACAGGCACAGGTGAGTAGGAAGATGCATTCATTGACTTCAGCTTCTCAGAAGGAGGGGTTCATTTTCTTAAACAAAACCAATTCTCAGTGGGCACTTATCTTACCCTCCAACATCTGACTCAGATATGGACTTGGTGTACCAGGGATTATTAGGCGCTTACTCTTTGTGACAAAAGCCAAGGAAGTCAGAAGTCTGTTCCACTAGTCACCTTGGAAGACTTCCAAAGGGCTTCATTTTCATGGAAATAGATCGAGCATTCCTAAGAAGGCCCCAGTGGGCTTAGGCACTTGGCTTTCCAAAGAATACAACACATTAAAAATCAAAACAGAGCACTGCTTTATCTTCCCCCTCTCTATATAGATGCCTTTCCTTTCAAAGTGTGCACCCAACTTTCACTGACAGCATACCATCGCTTTAAAAAATCTTGAGAAAATGAAAGGCAATTGTTTTTTAACCCTGCACTCTGAACAGAGGCTTTGTAGGTTTCTGGATGCATTTACTTCTAGACTATTTCCTTACGCATCTGATTTTGGCATGCCTGGAAAAATATAAATCAGAACATGTCACTCCTCGGCTTAAAACTCACTGTTCAAAGACTTCTGATTCCACCTTGGGGCAGAGGAAGCCCTGCCTGATCTGTTCCCAGTCACCTCTCAGACCGGGTCTCCTACTTGGCTCCTTGCTCACTCCACTTCAACCACATTGGTCTTTTTTCTGCTTCCCACACATATGCTCACTGTTTTCCTACTAAAACGTAGGCTTCATGAGAGCGAGGACTTGGCCTTTCTCCACAGTTGTACTGTAAAGGGAAAGGCTGGCAGCTGCTTCATGGAAGAAAGTTGGGGCCGTCAGCTTCCATGCAAATTTACCGTCTTGGGAACTCTCAGGAGCAATTCTACTCTGTCCTCGAGGGTCCTTATGAATCCAAACCAATTCAACAGTGAGATTTTGTTGTTGTTGTTGTTTATTTTTGCTTTTAATGACCCTCAGACTTAGCACAGTGCCTGGCATATGAGAGATATCTAACTAATATCTATGAGATTCGTTGAACTACTCTCATAAGGGTTCCCAGGTTTAAAGACAGGAGTATGGGACTCAATTTTTCCCCTTTGAAAGCCAATTTGTGGGCCCTTTCGCAAAACTCACCTTTGCAAAGCAGTCAATTCCGACAGATAAAGGCTCTTTGAAACAGGAAGACTGCTAACAGCATGAAGTCGAGATCCCGGGAACTAATTGTAAGTTTCACCTTCTCCAGATATGCAACCTTTAGCAAGGTTCCTTGAGTTTCCATTCTTTGTTTTCCCCATCGTTACAATTAGGATGTCTGACTTCTCTAAGGTCCCATCTAGAGCTAATCTCCCAGGACTCCAAGCGGCTCCACTCAGTGTGGCCATTTTAGCCACTGGTCTCAGAGACACTGACTGCCCAGTTCTTGGGGCCCAGGAAACACTTACTGTTGCAAATCCACACTCCACTTTGCTGATTTTTTCGATGGATTCCACAGCATCTCTTCCAAGTTCTAAGAGGGTGGGATCTCCCGTGGCACGGTAGAGGTACATGGCACTTTCGATGAGTTCTGCAAAGTTCCAAAGCAGACCCTCATCCAGTGGTGAACAAAATTGGCTCCACACCCACATGGGGCAGTAAACAACTCCTCTGCCCCATGTCTTGTCCACACGACTCCAAACAGGAGGAACATGGGGCAACTCACCTGGTGCTGGGTTTTCAAAGCCAAAATGCCCCAAGCCTGAAGTTTAGAAGGGACCCCCATGAAGACGGACATTCTCAAACCCAGGGAGCCTCCAGAAGGGCAGTGAAGCTTAAGGGCAGAGGAGGTAGGGGCTAGAGCATGAGTGGCCATCTTGGTCCCTTGACGACCCAAAAACCAACGCTACCCAGCAAACAAGATTAAAAATTCTTCATGCAATGGAGAGCCATATAAGCCCAAAGCAAGAGACAGAAATATATTTCGATCTTCATTAAGCTATCATGGACCATATGTACTCGAGTATAATAAGCCAACCAGAATACCAGCTGAGGCATCTAGTTTTACCACAAAAATTGCATGAAAAATGTGCTGAAAAACTCGGCTTACACACGAGTATATATGTTCTCTTTCTCTTACAGCCTAACCTAATCCTGAAACGTGAAAGGACTGGAGTCTAGGTAAGGGCAAAGCCCTTCCTGAGATGCAAAAGGATGAAGTTTGAAAGATTCGAGAGTCAGCCCATCAGTTCACCGTGCCCAGAACAAAGTGACAGACTTGCCCTAGTCTCCAAAGCCGGAATATGGGTCAGAAGTGGGTCCCGCCTTAAGACAAACATGAGCCGAGAAGAGTCGGTCCAAAAGGAGAGCCCCTGTACCGGGGAAAAGAAAACCTAGGCAACTGTGTTTGCTGCCTTACAAAGTATCTGAAAGCTGTCATGAAAAAGAAAGACATTCCTTCCAGGTGATTCCAGGAGGTCAAAGTTCCAGCTCAGTATAATCTCGTCACTTTATCACGTAGCCATTTTTGGAGAGGAAAGAGTCCCTCAGCCCTGCCCACATCAGCCTCTCCTCCCGACCGTCATTTCCTGTTTCCTCTGGGATCAGCAGCTCTCTCCCTTCTGACTGCAAATTCTACTTATTGTAGAATCTTCAGGGGAAAGGTCTCTGCCTGACTCTTTTAACCCTAGGAGTCCCTAAACTCTGTTAAGAACATTCTAAGACAGATTAATGCAGGGTTCTGTTTTTTTGTTGTTGTTTTTTTAACTAATGCGTAGAGACACGATCTATTCATAGAAGAAAAAGACAGGGCTCTCATGGGAAGCCCTCCCTTCTATCTTGGGACAGTCAGGGCCAGCCATCTTTTTCCTCTCCCTCACAGGGGGCCCAAACTCATTGCTGACTCACCTCGACCCTATAGAACAGGCTAGAACTACCCCGGAGTTTTCGAGACTATAACTCTTTAGGGGAGTAGAAAGCCCCATCTTTCTCCCATAGAGTGGTTAGTGGTTTCGAACCACTGACTATGCAGTTAGCAGCCCAACGGGTAACCACTATGCCATGAGGGCTGCCGTGGGCCTAAGTGTGTGCTTTCATTTCCATCCTGTCTAGAGGACGATGACATTGCAAGGCTTACATTTTGGCCTTGGAGGAGGTAAAGGCCTTAGGAGCCCTTAGATTCCTGTCCTCCGAACTGCTGATCAGAGCCTGTATGACACAAGACAATCTGATTATACCTAATAGGACCTTATTTCCCACGCACTATTGTTTTGGGGTAGGAAGGGTGACTAAACTAAGGCATTCCTGGAGTTTGGCAGTAGGGCCTTACTTTCCAGTGAAGCCTTCCTATGAGCCTGTCTTGCCAGTGGAACAGGCTGACTCGGTGACATACTGAGCTCCCTGTCATTGATGGGAACTGAGCAAATCTGCAGAGCCCTTTGACCAGGATATGATAGGGGATTTCAATTAGAAGACTTTTCAGGTTCCTTCTTACCCCGATGGTGGAAGTCTAAGTCTTACAGTTAGTTTCAGTGTAGTCTTAACACTAGATATGATACCTTCTGAGAGTTTTCTAAAAAAAAAAAAAAATCTCCCATGAGAACCAGTGCACAAGAAATACCAAGAACAACAGCACCTAAGGAATAAAAGTCTTACTCTCTCTTCTGTTCCCCTTCAAGACTCGCACAACCACTTGGATTAAAAGGAGAAAATGGGAGCAGAGGAAATCACTAAAAAACGTCTCCCACAGCTAACAGGCAATTCTGGCTGGATGGGGTCAAGATTCTAAAACAATGACAGCATGACCTATTTGGGGTTAGGGCTGGACTGTGTCTGCTAAGCTTCCTTCCTCTGTCCCTCATGCCCTTTTCCCCTCTTACAGTTTTTAACCTTCCTGAGGTGAATCAGTGGACATTGGATGTAGAAAAGAATGTAAGAGAGGATCCAGTGTACTAACCTCGCCTTCTCTGAATCTTGAGTTCTGAGCTTCATAACCAGGAGGTGGATGAGACCAGATCACTCCTAAGATCCGTTCCAATGTTTTGACATTCCTTACTACTGAAGCATAATTTATCGGACACGTCTTTGTTTCTCAGAATAAAACGGTGCTTCTTTCTTCTTCTTCTTTTAATCATTTTATTGGGGCTCTTATAGCAATCCATACATCAATTGTATCAAGCACGTGTGTACATAGGTTGCCATCATCATTTTCAAAACATTTTCTTTCTACTTGAGCCTTTGGTATCAGCCTCTGCCTACCCTTTCCACCCTCATGAACCATTGATAAATTATAATTGTTTTCATACCTCTTTTTCCCCCCATATCTGACACTCTGAAGAAGACTATACTTAGGAAGTTTGTTTACGCTTTTAAAATTCCAGCGGCAAGAGTGCCGTTGTCAAAAAGGCTCTTCTCCTTCCCATTCGTTTCCGAGTTTGCAAGGGCACATGATTTAGCTCAAAATTCTGGGCTCTGGTCCGAGCCACTATATTTAGTTATCTTGGGCAAGCCATTTCAACCAATGTATGCCTCAGTTTCCTTCTGTGAAAATGTGGGAATAAATACTTCCTGACGTGAAAACCACCACAGCCAAGGGAAACACCAGGTGGGGGAGCGTTTGCGAGCACCATGAAGTACAAACATGCGGGTCTAGAGAACCCGAGGAGACACTGAGATGCCGCTTACCTGGCCGAAGCGGGTAGCCCTCGCGCTTGTCCACTGTGTATCCCTGAGGAATGTTGTAGAATTCCGGGAGCCCCCCAAACTGCTTCCATACAGTGTAGTAGTTGAGGAAGGTCCTCATTGCATTGTCAATATCCCCAATGAGGCTCTGTCGGGAGACGGTGATTGTCAGGGAGGCATAAGAACCGGCATGAAAACCCACAGGCAAAGTCCACATAGCACCTCCGGGGAAAGAGAAAGCCAAGGCTTTGCAGCCAAGAAGGCCTGTGATCAAACACGGAGTGGGCTGCTTACTTACCGTGTGGCCCTGAGTGAGTCATTTCCCTGAATTTCAGTCTCATCTACAAAGTGGAAAATAGGATGGCTATCTCGAACAACGCTATGAGGACTCGCAGATGGTCGGTGGCCAATCAATGTCAGCGACTAAGTGTTTGAGTAGGTAATCCAGGCATCTGGTTCATAGTCTAAAAAACTCGAAACAATTGGGCCGTGTCAAGTTCCACTCCCACCTCAGACTCCAACGGCTAGCCGTTTCTATTGGGTGAACCTTCCAGACTTTCTTGATGTAAAGAGATGCAAAGATGAACATATTCTTTTCCCCACTCGAAAAACTGCCTATGAAAAATACTGTTTGCATGGATTGTGATCAGAGTTGTGTGTGCCCCTAATAACAGGATTTTAAAAAAAGAAAGAGAGATACTGTTCTGCACTGGGCTTCATTTGTCTCATGGAACGCAGGTGCTTGAGCCTGCTTGTGTTTTGTTTTCATGTAAGTACACAGAGAGCTCTCTCCTCCCACCTGTGTCACTTCATAGCATCCCACTGCTTGGATACGTTAATAGCTATTTGGCTTGGTTCCAATCGTTTGCTATTAGGATCATTGTTGCAATCAACAGTCCTGTATAGATGCCATTTCAAACAAATGCAAAGTATATTTCTAAGATAAATCTCCAGAAGTTGGACTGCAGATCAGAGGATATACTCATGTGCATTTGTAATTTATTAGCTGTCACCAAGTAGCTATTAATCGGAATTCAAGGTCTCAGGGAAACGGCTGACCTTGGCATCTCCATTGGTGTCTCATGGAAAGAGAAAACTTGACCTCTTCAGAGCAAAATTCTCGGTTCCCTCACGTTCCCACAAAGTCGGCTCTCTGCTGGCCCTCTCTTAGTGATTGCGGTGCTGCCATCTATGCAGAAACCTGGTGGTCATCCTTGAATCCTCCCTCCAGCCTCCCCCTGCCAACTCCACCCCAAATCATCAAGTTTTTACCCGCTTTCTCTCCAGGGTACCCACCTGCTCACCAGCATCCCACACTTCCCCACGTCTCAAAAGCCTTCTCGCAGGTCCTTTCCTTTCTCTCCTGTCCCTCTCCAACCTACTCTCCCCAAGGTAGTCGGATTAAATAGCCATTTTACTACTGTCATCAGACGCTTCAGCGGCTTCCCATGGCCTCAGGGGGGTAAATCAAACAAACAAACAAATCGAGAAACCTCAAGATGGACCTCAAAGCCTTGGAAAAAATCTGGTCAAGGCTGACCTCCCATCAGCTGGTTTGTCTTTTTCTGTGATCGTGGCTAGGCTTTGTTACTAATAAATAAACACCAACTCTTTCCTGCACTGCACTCTTCACACTTTTCCTTTGCCTGGAACAACTTCTTCCCACCAGCCATTCTTCAGTCTTTCAGCCTCACCCCTTCTGAGAGGCCTTGCTTGAACCTCCATTCCGAAATCAGGCCCAATATTCTCTCTCTCAGCCTCTGGCTCCCGTTGTTGCTATCTGTTATTCTGCACTTGTATGTTAATCTTCTCTTTGTGTCTCCCTTTCAGTACAGGGCCTGGAACACAATAGATGGTCACGTATTTGTTGGCTAAACGAACCAGTTTCAGATCTCTAAGCCTCCTTTATGAGGAGCCCCGGTGGCACAGGGCTTAAGTGCTTGGCTGCTAACCTGAAGCAATTCAACCCCACCAGCTGCCTATACCAAGAACGGTGTGGCGAGCAACTTCCTTTACAGTCGAAAGATCTACAGTCTTGGAAACCGCATCGGATCGTCCTACTCGACCACTCTGAGTCGGAATGACTACGGCAAATGTAGTTTAGAAGTTTCCTTTCCTCACCTATGCAACAACATTGACCACAGTTGTGGTAATGACACTGTGTGTTGTTGTAATGACTCTCTGCAAAGGGCCTGGCACACACTATTCTTTATATTCAGTTTATCAACTCCATGTTCCAGACAGTGGGTTAACTTGGTTTGTTTCCGCATGTTCCAGACAATGTGGCAAATAAGGTATAAAAAAGTCACCCTACAATCCTCCTGATAGCTAACTGGTCAATATTTACCCCGTTTAGAGTCACATATTAGCTCGTCATCTTCTATTCTCTCACGAAGCCACATTTCCCCTGAGTTATAATCAGTGTGTATGTACCATAATGTTTTCACAGGCGTTTAAGTCATTAAATCTATTTAAAGAACCAGAAATTTAAAAAACCTAATTATCCCTCCCAATTCTTCACATAGTCTAACAGCAGTGGTCATTCCTTCATGCTTCTGTGATCTTTCTTCACCGCTTTGTGTAACAAAGGAGCCTATTTATTTGTTTTCACTTAGAGTTTATATCATAATTTAATGCCTGAAAATATCATCACATTCATTCCTTTATTGTTAGCCATTAGGATCATTTCCAGTGTTTCTTTGTTGAGATCTGGCCCCTAGGAGTGTCTGTCCACAGGTTCCATCTCTCCCTCTTGGGCTGTTTTCTTGGAGAGAAAACAAACAGGGTCCAAGGCTCAACCAACTCACTCTGGCTTCAAAGGGCTGAATTATATCGTAACATTCAAACTCATTCTACCTTCATCTTTTTATTTCTACGATTAAGACTCTTCCGTGTTTACATGGAAACAAAAAAAAAAGCTGGCAAAAAAAATTGACCCCAATTCATGTTTCATGTTAACAGTAAGTAAAATGGCATTTAGATTTTATGATTGTTTATCAAAATGACAGATACTTATGCTGTTTTCATTAACTACATACTAACACATTTAGTCATAACTAAATGCAGATGAAAATCAGTTTAATACGTACAGAGTCTGATGGACATAGAACATTTTAAACATTTAAAATTTATATTTACATACACATTTTGTTATAGACATAAATGATAAGCAGATCAATAAAATATACTCTACAGCACACAACATATTAATAGGGATAAAATTCTGTTGGGGGAGAATAACTGTAGTAGGAGTTCTAGGGGAAAAAAGGAATGCTAGGCAAATACTTAGACGCATGAGATAAAAATGTGCAAAGGGCTTCATATAAAATTCAAGAATTTTAGAACCTAACAGTCTTTTTTAAGATCATTTTACTGGGGACTCTTACAACTCTTGTCACAATCCATACATCGAATAGCATCAGGCATGTTTGTACATATGTACCTTCATTCTTTTCTAGACATTTACTTTCTATTGAGCCCTTGGTATCAGCTCCTCTTTTTTCTCTCCCTCCACCCGCCCTCATAACCTCTTGATAAATTGTTATTATTTTCATATCTCACACTGACCGCTATCACCCTTCCCCCAGTTTTTCTGTTGTTCTTCCCCCTGGAGGAGGTGTATGGTTATGTGTTGATCATTGCGATCGGTTCCCCCTTTCTCCCTTCCTCTCCCTCCCTTCCCCCTACCCTTCTGGTATCACTATTCCCACTCCTGTTCCTGG
>NW_022109491.1:22066532-22071402 GCF_000313985.2 Echinops telfairi | reverse complement strand
GGGTGGGGGTAGGGGGTGGGGGCGGGGAGGAGGATGGCGTGGAGAGCAGCATGAGCTGTCCCCCTGCCCCTTCTCAAGCTTGCGGATGCAAACAAGGTGACGTGGCAGACATGCCTAATATTTCATGACTGAGTTTCCATCACCTTAAAATTCCCTTGGAAAACAGCTTGGATCTTCAATCTGTCGAACTCACTACAATCCCTCTTCTGTCTCTAGCCCACCCCTCCCAAGTAGCGTGTTCACACAACCAAGAGTACCTTGTGTGACTTAGATGCATGTCGGAGTGACTGTCTTTGTCAATTTAGAACATTTTGTCAGATTAAAAACAAACAAACCACCCTTTCTGATGGTTCCTACCTGAAGACCAGGCCAGTAGGCCTCCAGGGACTGGAAGATCGGCATGGACACAGTCCCCTTGTACATCTGCACCCACAGGTACCAGTCATCGAAGCGGGTGTAATTCCGAATGGCTTTGTTATACTCTGCAGTGGAGGAGATGGGGTTAGGGAGGCAGAAGGCAGGCTCTGTTGACAGCAGCAGGGGCTTACACGTTGGGAAGGTGGTCGTATGATGGTCTGACCTTCAGGCAAAGTCAGAGGCAATGAGGCAGAAGGGGACGGGCACAGACTGGAAGTCAAACTTCCAGGCTCAAATTCCAGGTCCAGTTTTACTAGTCGCTAGCTGTGACCCTGTCCCAATGTTCTTTCTCCTCTGGGGCATCCGTCTTATTGTCTGTCAAGTGGGGAAAGTAGTATCACCCATCTCATGAAGTTATTCATTCACTCATTGATTCTCTCACTCAGCGAACATGCATTCATTGAGTGCCTGGGCTGTGGTAAATGAAAGGGAGTCTTCAGGGGGCTCACGTTCCAGTGGGAGCTTCAAATCTGCACTCTTAGAAATCACCGAGTGCTGGGGTTGCGCTGTGCTCACTGGGGAATCCCAGCCCTGGGACACTCCTTAGCACATGGCATATGCTCAGTTAATTTTATCAGAACGACCCAAGTCCCAAATAGGCACCGTGCATCAACAAACGAAATCATTTCAAGTAGTGGACTGGAAGAAATGATTACAGGACATAATCTATGTTCAGCATTTGGCACAGTGCTTGGCACCCAATGGGACTAAAATTTTTTTCTATTTAAGTGAACATTAGCTCTAATAAATATAGTCGGTGCCCAACAATTTCTCAATATATTACTACTATCAGTGTCTAAGCACCTAGAAGATAAAATATGCTTATTCAGCAAATATGGATCTACTACCTATTTTATAAAAAAAGCACCATGGGAAATATAAGGATAACTAAGAACTGGATTCTGCATTCAAGGGGTAGAGTTGTGGTTGTTGACAAGAGTTAAATACAACAACAACAACAAAAAGAGTTAAATACAAGGCAAACACTGAAGAGCCTACATTCTGAGAAAGGATCAAGGTACTTCTTAGAGAGGGCAATATTCAAGATGGTCTTTGATGGGTGGATAGAATTTGGAGACCTGGAGATAGGGGAAAGATATCTAAGTAAGACAAACCCCACGTGCACTGGCTAGGAGGTAAGAGAACACAGCATAGTGCAGCTGTCTATGGCTTGAAGACACTAAGAGCTATAGTGGGCACCAAGTGGGTGGTGTAAATTTATTGAATGCAAATGTGGGCATTCCGAATTGATTCTGTAGGCACTTGGGAGTATTTGAACATATACACAAAGCAAACAGGGATGACAGCAGCAAAATCACAGGAAAGCCACCCTGCCCTGACCTTCTCACCTAGGAACATGGCCATGAGATTCTTATCCTGCAGCAGAATGGCTCCTTTCACCAGGTACTCAAAGTAAGAATCCACACCAGCCCCGATACCTGCGTCCTGGGCTACCCACTTGCCAGTGAGCACGTCGATGTGGTTGCCAACCTGGGAGACAAACAGGGGGGTCTCAGTGGAGGGCTCAAGCCATAGAAGACTCTCCCGATGCCCCTGGCTACTTGGTGAGATGCCCGCTGGCACCTCAGGGTTTCTTGAAAGCACATGCAGGGTACAGAGGAACCAGGCTGGAGGTGAGATGTGTTGGATCACCACGTACATGGAGATGCAGCTCATGCACAATCAGGCAGATCCAATTATACACACTGGGCAGAAGTGAACAATTGGTGTAGATAACTCAAGAGTGTTTATCTACTGCCTGGGGTGAGTGTGAGAGAGCAGAGGTAAGCATGTGCTGTTCCCCAAATCTGTCTCAGACTTCTAAAACTTCTCATTGCCCCGCATGTAATTTCAGTGTCTAAAGATAAGATATATATATATGTATAGCCATAAACGGAGTCCGTGAGGATACTCAAGAAACTAGCAGGAGTGGTTGTTTATAAGGAGAGGAAGTGGGGATCCGCTCATGGAAGCTGGTCATCCCATCTGGTGCTCAACCAAAGCAGCAGGGCTCTGTCCTGCCTGTCTGGGTTCTCCTACGGGGAGGCCTTCCGCACCAAAAGCACCTTTGCCCAGAAGGAGCTGAAAGCAGCCCTGGAGAGTGACTGGCCTGGCATGTGAATCATTTCCCAAGGTTAATTTACAGTCTGAAGAGAAAGGGAAGCTAAAAGCAGTTTGGGAAGTGTTGAGTTAAACCACTTGCAATAAATTTCATTACCACAGGATTTCATAACCTCTGGTCTGCTCATATTCATTACGACACTCCATAAAAAAAGATACTGTAAGGAGCATTTCCCAAACGTCACTGGCCAGGAACCATTTCCTTCCAGTTGGTAAAGCCATGCAAGACTCTAAGAAAACAGCTTGCAAATACAGACACTTAAAAACTGAGGAGCCGACGGGAATGACTCTGGGAAGATCTCCCAGTCAGGGCCATAAAGCACATAACCTGCTCCCTGGGATCAGAGAAGCTTAAATAACCAATGCTTCATGCAGACCTCTTCTCCTGACTCTCATGCTCTCTTCCCCTCTGTGCCAAAACTTTCATTGGGAGCTCGGTCTGTGTTTGGTGAGGTCACCCTACGTTTCCTTTGGCTGGATCGCTGTGCGTTGCTCAGGGTCCCTGAAAGCAGGGGCCAAGGTGGCAGACTTGACTCAGAAACAGGAAGGGCAGTTGCCGACTCACCAGTCCGATATCTGACCGGCTCTCCCAGAGGCGAGTCAGGGCTGTTCTGGCCACATCTTCAAACACGGGGTCACCAGTGAGGCTGCTCAGGGTGGCAAATTCGACAATGAAGGTTCCAATCCCGGCTGTACAGGTGACTGGGGTCTCACCCGGGTTCACGCCGTGAAGCAGGTTCACCGTCCCATATGGCATGCCAGTAGGGGTCTGAAAGGCTGAGCAATTGCAAACTTAGGAACCTGGAGGCAGGGATGGTTTAGACCACAGGGCAGCAAACCAGCTCGCAAGCCATATGTGGCTTTTTTGGGACGTGCATATGGCTTTGAAGTCAAACTTAAAGGATGGCATTCAGATAATGGTGATTTCATTTGTTTGCAAAAAACATGTCTATGACTCTCAAATAATTTTTAAATGGTCGTGAAGGACAGGATGGGCTCTTCCGTCTCAAAAGTTTGCAGACCCCTGGTTTAGACCTAGGCCCAAAGCCGCAGGCCTCGGGCAGTGCTTCTTTCTTTATCTCTTGGGTGACCCTGGGGGCAGTGAGGCCACGGTGGGGAACAAGAGTCCAGTGTGAGCCAGCGCAAGGTCGGTCCCACACTGGAGGGCCATAAATACCAAAATGACACCAAATCCCCGCGTTGCTGTCCTGGAGCCAATTCAGTGGCCGTGACATGACAGCCCTTTCTTCTGCAGCGCTGCTGGGTGGGCTGGAACTGCCAATCTTTAGGTTAGTAGCCAAGGGCAAACCACTTAGGGACCCTGGTGGGCCTTTGGTACCCATCTAACTCCGATGCTATCACACATTGCTCTGTGTGATGAGGGGATCGTGGAGCCAGCTGTGGTCTGGGTCTGCACACTCCACACAGCCTCACTGTAGCTAGGGCAGCGCTTCTGTTAACCTGACACTATGCCTTCAATGGCCAGGCAGGTAACCTAGTGGGAAGCAGGCAGGTGGGGAGGGGGGGCCTTGAGACACAGGGATGAGCGCACACCCATTCTAAGCCATTCATATGTTTTTATAAACACTCCGCCAACCACATAAAACATCTGCAGGCGCCAGACAATCCCGGAGAAGCCAGTATGAGGTTCCAGCTTTAAATAGCTTCCAACCAAACACACTGCTATTGAGTCTTTCTGACCCATACAGATCCTATGGGATGGAGTGGAACTGCTCTGGAAGGGTTTCTGAGACTGTAAATCTTTAAGAGAGCAGTTTCATCTTTCTCCCTTGTAGCCGCTGGTGGATTTGAACTGGTTACCTTGCCACTAGCAATCTTAAATAGTTTAGGGGCTAAATAATGGGGTGCGAGGAAGGATATAGCCATTGATGTATAAGTAGGGAAGTCATGGCTCCACAGAATGAAGGCGCCCTGGTGGCGAAGTGGTTAAGCACTTGACGGCTTACCTGAAAGGTCAATGGTTTGAACCTATCAGCCACTTCGCAGGAGAAAGATGTGGTCGTTTACTCCAGTAGAGATTTCAGCCTTGGAAATACTAAGGGCCGGTTCTACTCTGCCCTAGAGGGTGACTGCGAGTGAGCCAGACCAGGCAGGGATGGAAATGCCTGCCCCACTCCCCACCTGCCCGATGGTCTGACCACCCACCCCAGTTCCTTCCATTGCAGGGCAAGGACCTCGACTACCGGCCAGAAGCAGAGATGGCCTCTCCCAGGTCAAAGGTCACACTGCAACAGGGCAGCCAGGGCATGCTTAACAGAGAACAAGGCTGACACACACACACACACACACACACACACACACACACACACAC
>NW_022109491.1:22064933-22065823 GCF_000313985.2 Echinops telfairi | reverse complement strand
GGAGCTGACACTAAGGGCGCAATAGAAAGTAAATGTTTAGAGAAGAATGATGGCAACATAGGTACAAATATGCTTGATACAATTGACGTATGGGTGTTATAAGAGCTGTAAGAGCCCCCTGGTAAAATGATCTTTTAATTTAAAACATTATATATTATATAAAATTATAAAATTTCTTTTTGACTTAAAAAATAAAGAAGCCCAAGAACTAGAGGCTGCAGCAACTCTTTCTGCTGCCGAAGCTTGCTGTCTGGTTGGAGCAAGCAGCAAACAAGGAGAAGGAATGCCGACTGAGAACGGTGGAGGAAAGACGGTAATGTTCAAAAGGAAGGGAATGACAGACATTTCTTGACACCCGCCCCCCAAGGACAGATCCCACCGAGATGGCTCTCCACTTGCACGCAGTGCACTTTTCAGAATGTTTAGGTCTCAAGACAGCCTTTTAAATGACAACAAGAATGACTGAAGGGAGTAACCAGGGCTTTAGGGAGGAATCACAGGCACGATGCATGCTAGCGGCCACTCAGGCCATGAGCCACAAGTGAGACGTGGACCCGGCTCGCGCTCCTCGGCTCTTCCTCCAAGAGGAGGGGCGCATACTGAAAGGAACAGGACAAGAGAGATGCTGGTGGAAAGTACACGGTGATGTGTTTGGGTGTGAGCAGCCCTCGGCGCCTTGGCCACACCCTGGAGGGAACACAGTGTCCAGCAGCTGCTGCCGAGCCCAGCGGGCTGTCCCACTAGACACACACACACACACACACACACACACACACACACACACACACTGAGGAATGGCTTGCAGCCCTGGACACAGCTGAGCCACAAAACAAACCTCTCTCCTTCCAACAGTGCCTGGGGTTTTGCAAGCATCTCCTCTCTGACTTCAT
>NW_022109491.1:22058070-22064696 GCF_000313985.2 Echinops telfairi | reverse complement strand
GAGGCCCCCCCAGTGCCCAGGGCGTTCCTGATTTCCGTGGAGCCTGGGGGTAGAAAGCTCCAGGAAACAATTCAGCACTGCCACTCTTGTCTACAGAAAGGAAAGGGGGACTTGCTGGACTTCATCTCTCCCCACCTCTTACCTGGGAGGAGTTTTCGGGCTGCCTCCTCAGCCATCCTCAGGAGCGGTCCAGAGCACGGCCATCCAGCCTCGACTTCCACCCCAGCCTTCTTTGACAGTAGGTGAGCCGACAGGAGGCCACCTACCACTAGAGACAATGCCAAAAGCCAGGGTCACCATCCCCAGAATGGAGCCTTTTCCTTTTCAACACTCGGGGGCGGGGGGAGGCTCACTGGGAAGGGGCGAGAGCCACCGAATGAAAGAGGAGCACCATGACCTGATCATTTGTGCAGGGCTACGTTTAAAAACGTCTTCTCGAGGCGTGTCTTGAACGACTGCCATCATTCCTCTTGAGTCTTTACTGTGCACTAGGCTAGTACACAATACCAGTAACTACAAGTGGGATTTCATTGAATCTCAAAAGCCTTATCAAGTAGGTTCAGAAAGGTACACTGACTTGCTCCGAGCCAGCTATCTCATATCTCATGTGTCTGACTACAAATTCCCCTTTATCACTCAAGACTCAGGTTGGGGAGTGGGGGGAAGTAGTTATTGCCCTCGTTTTATTCATTTATCTATATTACAGCATCACACAATTTTAATGATAACAAAATCAGTTGCCATTGAGTTGACCCCAACTCATGGTGACCCCATAGGTTGCAAAGGACTGATCGAGAGGGGTGTCAAGGCTATGGCCCTTATCGCCAATCCTTTCTTAGGAGGAGCCTCTGGGTGAGTTCCAACTACCAACTTTTAGGGTGGTACCTGAGTACTTAGCCATTCGTACCACCCAGGTACATCGAAACATAAAGATGGAAAGCAAAATGTACTCTGGATGAAGAGCAGCCACCTTGCCCCCCCCACCCCCCCACCCCGCCCCACAAAAAAGCGAGTGTCAGAAATAAAAGTGTTAAGAGTGAGCTTCGTTTTAACAGGGGACAAATGGGCTCAGAAGTTGAGTCACCCAGAAATTGGCATGACCCCAAACTCACGTCTGATTCCTAAATCAGGATTTCATGTCGTGCTGTCTCCTTACTTTCTCCTCTTTTTAAACTTTTATGTATCATGTACACGTAACACAAACTATACGGCAGAAAACATGAGTGGGGCGGGGAGAGACATTATCTGTCATCCAGCTTCAAGCTATTGGTCTTCAGGTTCACCGTGAATAAGCCCTGTGCCAGCGTCCCAAGAATCACCTGAAACCTGCGAACAATATTGATTCTAGGACCCCAACCAGAGACCCCGACTCATAAGGCTTAGAGTGGAGACTAGATATTTGAACTTTTGTAAAGCTCCCAGTGGTTCTGATGGGTAGCCATATTTCAAAAAGAATGCCCTAGATTTACCCATTTGAATACATGAAGCACTAACGACAAAGGACTACTTACATTTAAATTCATTAAAATTACAATTCCGTTCCTCAAAAATAAAGATAGCCCAGTTGCTGTGGAATCGACTCTAACTCATAGCAACCTGATAAGGCCAGGTAGAAATGTCCCATGAGGGTTCTGAGACCATAAATCTCGACGGAAGCAAAGTGCTCCCTTGTTCTGCGGGACTAGCTGGTCGGTTCCATTGGGCAGCCTTCTGGTTAGCAGCTGGGTGCTTCACCACTGCGCTACCAGGGCTCCTGAGGACAGTTACTCTAGACACATTACAAATACTCCACAGCGGTATGTGACGAGTGGCTACCACTACATCTGGACGGCACAGAGAGAAAATGCTTCCGTCGTTACACGGGTTCTAATGCACAGCATTTCCTAGGCGATCAGGCCGGGATTCGTTCTTTCTTGTGCACAGTTGTATGCCTAGCACTGAATATCTGTTAAAGACATGAGTAATTGTGACATATGTCGTTCCAGTCTTGTCTCTGTCCTCTGCTTGCTTGCATGTCTGCAGGTCATGGTGAACCCTGAGAGCACCCTCCCACAGCCCTGGTGAGGGAGAAAAGGGCTCTGTCTATCATAAGGTGACCAGACGTCCCGCTTCTGAACAATTTTTCCCACGTTCCGTGGTGTTTTTTAAAAAGTCCCGATTTTTGGAAAGAATGCACGACAAGCTAGGTTTTCGGCTGTCATGTGGCTATTTCTCCAGGATATGAGTTTTATCAATGGTGTCCCGCTTTACCAATGTTAAAATCTGGTCACCTTATACCAGCCACTGGCTTTGGCCAAGAACCCTGGCAGGGTTCTCCCTAACGCCCTACTAATCCCCTGTCAGTTTGCACAGAGGAAAGACCACATCCTGTTTTCTCCCAAAGTCCTAGAAGAGAACCCTCACCTCGGATGTTAGTTTCGAACACGGAGGCGTTCACGTCAATATCAAAGTCCACGTTGTCCTGCAGCACATCAACCACTCTCTGAAATTCTGAGACATTCCCCAAAATCTGGAAGGAAAGGGAGACCTGACAATGAAGCCTCTCAAAGGCACGGAGGGCCAGAGTTTGGAATCCTAAGCGAATGTGACCCTCACCTATTCAACTCACCACCTCCAGTTGTTGTCCTAGGACTGGGAGTAGGGGAAGAAACCACCAGCCACCCAGAGACCCACCATCGAGGGACCTGCGAAGCACATTCGTATGGGCCAATTCAAGAGCCATCTGTGCCCATTTAAATGGATGCATTATAAAAACCATAGTCTCGATAATAAAACCCTGGTTTGGTCTTTGCAGTAGACAGCTATTGTTTTTAACCTTCGCTTTATCACATTTATTCTTGTGGGAAACATGAGAGGTTGGTTGGGCTAACACGAAACCTTCTTTACCCTTGTGACCTCCCACCATCGGGGCTGGGAATTCGGACGCTTGCTTTCTCTGCCACCTCTGAAGCTAAAGGGATTGTGCTACCTAGGGACGAACTTCGAGAAGGCTGGTGGGGAGACTTTTAGAAAAGCTTGTTTTCTTCATGGAAAAGAAGAGATACTGCTGTATTGGCTTTTACCCTGCTTCCTCCCTTTGGCCTCAAATATAGATTCATATATCCAAGCATGTGAATGAGAACCGGCTAACTAAGGAGAGTTGAAAGAGTGAGCCTGGGTCTGATGGTAGGTTGCGTGGCTGACCCAGTGCCTACCATGATCTCCAGACATTCTGCTACTTGAGAAATTTGTCTTCTTTGTTTAAGTCATCATATGTCAGGCATGTTGTTAATTGCAGCCAAATGCAATTCTAACAGCTTTCCTCTGGTGATAGAGTCCTGATTTTCCTTTAGGACATCAACCCTCTTTCACAGTCACTCGTATGCTTTCCTATCTGTCCCATGAGACTAAGTCCTTCCCTCCTGCTGTAAGAGTGGGCACTTGAACCGGATCAGCCAGAGTTCCAAATCTGCTGGCCAAGTGATTGATTCAGGGTTGGTGTGTATGACCCATACTAGGTCATTCAGACTCAATTCTGGGATTTTATCTAGAATTAATGGAAAAGGTGCTTCTTTACACACAGTTTACTAGATGAATTGAATTGAAGCCTGGAACCGCTATTGGCTACCATGCCAGTGTAAGGAGAGCCAGAAAGCAATTAAAGAAGAAATAAGATGGAGAGAGAGAGAGGGAGAGAGAGAGAGAGAGGGCATGCAGGCCGTATCGGACCTCCTCTAACTTAGCAAGGAGGAAGGATAATAAAAAATCAACAGCCCAAGGCAAATTCCTAGGAGGCGGATATCAGATGTGCCTCCATCTTCCAGCCTTTTGACCAATGGCAACGCCAACCACCCCTCCCACAGCACTCTGCTTCTCTGCTGGGCTCAATAACTTGTTGTAATGACCAAACAGAATGTATAAACCATGCCCACAGCTACGGGGTTGATTAGAGAAACAACAGGTTACATTACCACTTGTCTCTCAGCCTGTCCTACTATGGTGGCTTGTGTGTCTCTATGACAGGGGAAGCTGTGCCACTGGCATTTCACATACCAGCAGGGGCCCCCAAGGTGCACAGGTTTCAGAGGGCTTTTGGATTAAAAACAGACTGGGAAGAAGGAATAGGCTGTGTCCACTCTTGAGGGATTAGCCACTGAACACCTTATAAATAGCAAGGCATCACTGTTCAGATGTAGCGTCAGACTATGAGCCCCTCGGGTGGGAAGGCCCTGAAATTGTGTATGATCTGAATGGAGAAACATTTCAGGGCTCCATCTGCTGATGATGTTAGGTAGCTAGATTGAGGGACAGGGGAGACAGGTCTCCCCATGCCTGCAAAGGCCCACAAAGAGGGGTTGGAAAGATATCAGGTACAAATTGAACACCTATGAGAAGACCCCAAACTGAGCATGCACCGGCTAGGCCCTCCTAGGCCCAAGTAACACCAATAGCTTGGGCACGCCCACCTTAGGTACATCACAGGTGGACCTAACTCAGCCAACGAAGTTAACCGATACCTTCAACCACGCCTCCTCAGCCAGAGGGGTTAAAAGCTGGCGGGGAGGGGGCGCTGTCGGTGGGCAATTTCTCTTTCTCTCTTTCGCTCTGGTCTTGTGGCAGGGTGGGTGGGTGAGCAGAGCGTACATCGGCTGTCCTGAGAGCAGCCTGGAGGGGGCAAGCCCTGCCTACTACTTGGGGCCCACACATGCTTGTGCTCTCCTGGTCTCTTGCTCTCTGACCTCTTGCTCTCCGGGGATTCCACAGTTCCGCACCTGTGGGTGTTCCTTTCCACGTGGTTTTTCCTGCCCAGTAGTGAACCCCAGCACAGCTTCTGTGCGGCTTGGCACGCTTTCCAGAAATAGCGTGTCCCCTTTTGAGACTGTAAAACCTAGAACTTTTCTGTTCCTTCATAAAAACTCACTTGGATTACCAAACGTGCTTCGGCAGGAATTCTTTCCGTGTGTAACCGAGGCACAACAGGCTCCAGAACCCTAACAGTGCGGATTGGCTCAAAATGAGAAGAGCTGCAAACATCCATCAATATTCAGAAAGTATCTCACAATATCATTTACATCACAGGCAAGTAAAATTTTGCTGACGATAATTTAAAAATGATTACAGTAGTACACTGACAGGGCACATCAGAAATACAAGCTGGATTCAATCATTTGAACCCTACTGGACATGGTACAAGGAATATCACTGCTGGTGGGAAACTGAGAACCAGGAAGAGAGCGTATGAGGGCAAATTCACTACACTCATATTTAAGGAGTCTGGGAGGCAGATTCTGGTGGAGGAAGGCCTTCAGGCTTGTGAGTTGAGAAACATCCCAGTCACATTCTCTTAATAAAAGTTGCTCCCCAGGGTGTCTCCCTAATAATAATAATGCCAATTTTAAGGTGCTGCTTGCAGGCACATGGTTGCTACTATAGGTAGGCTTGAAGGCTATCTGCCTGCAGGTTGTCTGCCATCAAGAGTGATCAGACCTCCACACCCTAAGTATGGCCCACTCCCTTCTGATACAGATCATAGATGTTCCCCTGGAGAAGAGCTCAGGGACACTTAAGTCAACCCAGCTCAGAGATGACCAAGGTTAAGCTGCCATCTTAACTCTAGAACCTGCCCACCTCGTTACATATGTACCTTTCTTGTTCCATGTCTGCCTCTAATACAACCCCTTCCTGTTACGTATGTGTATGACATGACTTGCTTGCCCGAGATTATATAAGCTTGTGAAAGAATACATTCGCCTACTCTCTCTGGTTCTGATCTTCATGGAAGAGGTGAGACCTTGTATGCCTTGTCTGATGTTTCTTTAATTTACCCTTCAATTGTGGGGAACCAACCTTCACAACTGAATGGGTCTGGTGTTAGATGGATCTTGACTGAAAGCAGAGAATACCAGAAAGCTGTTTACTTTGTTTTGTTGACTATGCAAAGGCATTCAAATTTGTAGACTATAATAAACTAGGGGTAACCTGGAGAAGAATGGGAATTCCAGGATATTTCATTGTGCTCAAGAGGAATTTGTAAATGGACCAGAGAACAAGAAAATACTGCATGGTTTAAAATCAAGAAAGATGCACAACAGGGCTGTATCCATTCACCACCCTTATTCAATTTGTGTGCTGAGCAAATACTCTGACAAGCAAATAATGAAGAAGAAGGCAGCATCAGGATTGGAGGAAGGCTTATAACAACCTGTGATATGTAGATGATACAACCTTGCTTGCTGAAAGGCTTCGCAGCCTTTGTATGGATTGTAACTCAATGTAAAAAATACAAAAACCCTCACAACTGGCCCAATAAACAACATCATAAATGGGGGAAAGATACAAGTTGTCAAGGATTTCATTTTGTTTGAATCCACAATCAATGCTCATGAAAGCAGCATGCAAGATATCAAAATTGCTTTGGGCAAATCTGTTCCACAAGATCTCATCAAATTAAAGAGCAGGGACGTCACTTTGAAGACTAAGGTATATCTGACCTAAGCAATGATGTTTTCAGTCACTTCAAGTGCATGCGAAAGTCGGACAACGAATAAAGAAGATTGCAGAGCAATTGATGCATTTGAATTATGATATTGGCAAAGAATACCGAAAGTACTAAAGAAGAGACCAATCTGTCTTGAAAGAAATACAGC
>NW_022109491.1:22043471-22056662 GCF_000313985.2 Echinops telfairi | reverse complement strand
GCGGGCCGTAGTTTGAGGACGCCTGCCTTAGAAGCATGGATGGCAAAACCTGGTCTCATGTACTTCAGACATGTTGTCAAGAAAGGCCAGGCCATGGAAAAGGACATCGTGTTTGGTAAACCAGAGGGTCGGAGAAAAGGGGAAGACTCTCCACAAGATGGAGTGACGCAGTGGCTGCCACAATGGGCTCAAACAGATTCACTCTGAGGATGACACACTCGTACCAAGCGGTGTAATTTTCTATTGTACGTAGGTCGCTATGAGTCAGAACTGACTAGACAGCATCCAACAGGAAAAACAACAAGTTACAATCTAAGATCAGAAATGCTCAGGATACAATTATTCCATTGAGATAGCTTCCTGTCAGCAGGGCCCACAGGCATGCCTCTCTCTAGCATTGGACGCCTCAGCCTACTTCCCCACACCCCTGCTAAGGCAAGTCTTACAAAACTCTTTTAGCTTTGCCAATTCTCCAGTCCACCAGCAAGCTCTAGCCCGAAGGCACTCAGATTTCTTGCTTTGTGGGCTGGGAAGCCACCACTCTGTCTTCTGGTTCTGCCACTTCCATGCTGTGCTGTCTCCGGTGCCATAGCTCTTTGTCTCCTGTCTCAGGTGCAAAGAACAAGCTCCAGTCCTGGCTCTTCTCGACAGTGGTAAGAGCCTCCTTCCCCATCTCTGGGATGGCACATTTTAAGCTTAGCAGGCTAGCAAAACTGACCCATCCCCAGGTTGGAGCGCCATCTAACTTCTCTGCATGGTCCTAGCTCCCACAAGCATGTTCTGCACCTCATTTACATTATTAACAAGTTATCCAGTCTGCTGGATGGGCCAAAAGCACCTCATACTTGCATAGCCCCACCTAGTCACCTGGAGGGAGCCACAAAGACCGTAGCTGGAAGAGCTAGACCAAGTAATTCGTTGTACCAAGAAAGAGATGAAGAGTCCCTGCTGGCGTTTCTGCATGGCGGAATCCAACGGGTTCGAGGCCAGGCTTCTCTGTGGACCTTAGAGTTACGTGACTCAATGTGTTTCCTTGTCTAAATGAATTTGATCAGCTCTCTGTTTGTTTTTTTAATCTGACTATTCTAGCATTCAAGACCCTCTATAATTTGGCCCAACCTACTTTTCTGGCCATGTCTCTCAGTGTTTTATTTTCATCTATCTAATCTTCACCTATTTCAGTAAAACTAGCCCCATTTTCCCTCAATTTCCTCCCTTCAAACGCGCTGTCCCCTCTGTCAGTAATCCCGCTCTCCTGTATCTCCCCATTTCCAAGTGTAATTCTATCTAGAAAGCCTTTGGTTCACCGGCTGAAACTGACCACTGCTTTTGAAAGGCCCCAAGAATTTAATCCATACGACCCTGAGGAACCCACTTGTTCCTGTATTAAGAGAATGTTTGCATGGGCAGGGCAACTAACACATGTCTACAGCTCGCCAGAGTGCCAAGCACCGCCCAAGAAGAATTCACTCAAAAAATATGAAGCAGTCACTCAAAAAATATTTATAAGTGATTACGTGAGTCTTTCTCCACACTTTATTTCTTCAAAACAAAAATCGCATTTCCTGACCACAACTTAGGAAATTTCAGAGACTTTCCATGGTCTCAAAGGAACGATCAGAATCCTGAATGAACAAGGGCTTGTAGCATCTGGTCCCCATCGGCCCCACAGCCTCTCTTTACGGCCCCCGCCGCCTCCCCCCCCTTTCCCCCCTTCCCCTCCTCCCCCTGTCCCCTGCACAGCCATGCACACATGCACGCACACGCACACACTGTCCTTCCTTCCCTTCCTGCCATGCTCTCTCCCGTTCCAGGGCTGTTCCCTCTGTCTGGAACATTCTTTCCTCCTTCCTCCTCTAGCCAACCCTTCTGATTCCAGCTCAAGTAACCGTTTACCTCAGGGAAGCCCTCCCTGACCTCATCAGTCCATGTCAGATTCCTCTGCTATATCCACTCCCAGAACCATAGTCCTTTCCGATTTGTAATTATACACTCTTGAGGGTTATGGGTTGATTGTTTCCCTGGTGAAAGTCATACTCTCTAGGAGGGCAGCGACCGTGTCTACTTACACCCAGTATAACTGAAGAGCTCAAAACATTGTCTGGTCCACAGTTGGCCTTCAATAAAGATTCGATGAATGGACATGTAGATGAAGAAGAAGGAGGAGGAGGCAGAGGAGGAGAAGGAGAAGAAGAAAGTGAGCCAAATTATATCAATGTAGTAGTTATAATAATGTAAGTATATAAATATATGAAAATGAGAATGAGGGTCTATTTACCTAGAACAACAGTGGAAGAGAGAGTCAGGAAGAGGAGGATACAGAATATGTGGCTGATTTTCTCCGAGAACAACTCCCTCCTTTGCCCTGAGTCCAGACGAAATGGATGGGACCCAGTTACTATTACCTTTACTAAACATTTTGAACAAAGATTCTATGAGAGAATACCGATCAAGAAGGGGAAGTGCAGAACTGAATTTCAAATTCTCATGGACTCTAGACTTCCTGAATAATAAAAGCCATGAAGGTTTTATAAGTCCCTGAAACTATTGCCCAGAGATCAGTAGTTTTAAAACCAAAAATAGCTCCCACAGTCTTCTTAAAATCATAGTTCAGTTTAACTTTAACGCCTGTCTGCCTGGAGTACTACACTTTTTAAAGAACTATCTATCTGGGATCAAACTGAGAATAGCAACTGGAAAGGTTAGATAAGATTCTTAGGTAACAGTGAATTCATGTTAACAAGGGAGGAACTACTCAGGAAGGGAGAGTGAGAAAGGTGACATAACGTGAAGAATGTAACCAATGTTGTTTGTGTAGGTATTTTGCTGTTTATATTCTCAACCACAACAAAATAAAAATCTATTGAAAAAACGAGAAGGTAAAACAGAAACAATCTTCTATTCTGACCTTTTTGAGATGATGGTTAAGGTCTGGAGTCGTACAGACTCAGTTCAGTTCTAGCTCTGCCAGTAAATGCTACGCGGCCCTGACAAGTCACTTCACCTCCTAAGCACCTTGATCTCCAGGCTGTAAAGAGGAATAAGGGTACCGTATATACTTGAGTATAAGCCAACCCGACTATCAGCCAAGGAACCTAATTTTACCATTAAAAACTGCATAAAAAATGTGCTGAAAACTTCGGCTTATACACGAGTATATACAGTACTTATTTCTGGGATTGTTGGAAGGATTAAACAAGTGCTCAGCACAAGCCTTATACAGAACATGTTAACCAATAGCTATTTTATCATTACTGAACAAGTCTTCTAGAATATAAATTCTTGAAAACAAAAGAAGTATCAATGTCTCTAACCCCCAGAGAGTGATACAGGCATCTCACAGGGAGTTTGAACTCACCCAGAGGGATCTCAGAAGACAGGCCTGGTGACCTGCTTCTAGAAAGTGACACGGATGACAAATCCTAGAGAGCAGTTCTACTCTGTACGCATGGGGACATCATGCCAGCAACGAACACCACTGCCATCACAGTCCCATATACATGACAGGTCCTCTATAAATATTGGCTACATAAAGGAACCTGAGCAAGTTGGATTTCATCATCTTCCCCCAGATGGTTGAGAATCATGAAATGAAAATAAAAAGCCCGAGAGAAGTATTTGTTTTTCACCCGCAGTCAAGCTGACAAAAGGGAGGAAGATATTGGTTATGTAATGGTGGAGAGGAAACAGAATAAATGACACTTACCAGTAAGGTGTCCAGAGCATCAATCAGAGTCAGAGAAAAACTGTCAAGGGATAGAAATCATAGCTGCTTATTAAGAAAACCAAACAGCAGCTATTAAGGCAGTCCCCAAACAAATCTCCCAGACACTAGCATGTGCGCCACAGCAATACTTCTGCTCATCCCATTTCCAACCACAACAGAAAAGTCACAATTGAAAACCTCTAAGAACCCTGACCCACTTAATGCACCTGGGAAGGTGGGCTGATATATCTCAATGATAATTAAACACATCACCTAGAGCAGGGGTCCTCAAACTATGGCCCGCGGGCCACATGCGGCCCGCCAAGGACATTTATCTGGCCCACAGGGTGATTTTGCTGCTGCTGCCTGTCCGGCTTAGCAGCCACTCGACTCATCCCCACTCGCAGTGCGCATGTGTGGAATGTGTGCCCGCACTGTCCGACTCCCCTCCTTCTGTCTCGACTCCTCCTCTCAGTCTCGGGTGTGATCGGAGGAGTCAGGAACTTGCCTGTGCAGAGCCTGCTGCTGTCTGAGGACCTGGGTAAGAACAAGTTAGGATTTATTTTTTCTTTTGAAGTTAGGTCTATTTTTTTTTAATTTTGCACTTAGTAGGGCCTTTTTTTGTGGTTAAGGGAGGCCTTTTTTTCCTGAAGTTAGGAGGTCTTTTTTTTTAGTTGGTTCGTTGGTTGGGGGTGGTTTCCAGGGGGTTTGCATCACAGTGCTAATGCAAATAGTCCACGCTCTCGTCTTTGTTCCCATTTTGTTTTTTTTTACTATAAAATATGTGCAGTGTGCATAGGAATTTGTTCATAGTTTTTTTTTTAAACGATAGTATGGCCCTCCAACAGTCTGAGGGACAGTGAACTGGCCCTCTGTTTAAAAAGTTTGAGGACCCCTGACCTAGAGTCTCTGGCATTCCTCTTTGCCATGGGGAGGCAGTACATGATTATGGCTCAGAGCTGGTTTTTCCGCAATTCCACACCTAGGAATTTGTCTCACAATGCAGTTGTGTGTTTGAGGATACTTGTAGCAGTATACTCATAGCAGTATTGTTTGGGGGGCGAGGGGAGGGGGGAGAAACTTGACAGATTCCAAGTGTCTACCTGTTAGAATGTGATTAATTATGGTACATGAAAAGTGCAAAATGACAAAGTTGCCAAAAAAAAGATTGCTACCAAGAGTTCTATGTGCTGATGGAAACAGAGCCAACTTAAACACATACATATAATGTTCATAACAAGCATAGGAAACTAATACATGAGAAGATCATGTAGTATGCTGAAAACTGTATAATGTACATATTGTTTGTATAAAAATATTTTATGTGGTTAAAGGGGAAAAAACAAAAACAAGGTACAGTATGATAAGCAGTAAAGTATGTTTCCATTGGCATTTTCATAAAGAGACAACTAGAAAGCAGACTAGCAGGGCCAGTGGTGGTGGTGAGAGATTTAAGTGCAAAGAGACATAAGACAACTTTTTAGGGTGATAAAAATATTCTACTTCTTGACTGAGGGGGGGTGTCACTGCACAGTTTAAAGGAATGTATTTTATGACATGCAATTATATCTTTTAAAAGTCAGCTTTCAAAAGATACATATAAAATTCACCGCCATCCAGTGGATTACACATACATTCCAATATGACGGCGTAAGCAGAGGAACTGTTAGTTCTTGAAGTGTTAGAGTATGAGATATGGTTATTGGATTGTGTATGATTTCGTACAGTTTGTATGGGTCAGTTGTTTGTATTACTGCTTTTGAGCTGAAAAACAAAAAATAAGCACACATTTTCTCAAGCTTAACTTCTCTAGCCCTCTGCACAGTAATTTGTAAAACAGGAATAATGACATGTAATTCTTAGAGGTATTAAGAGAATCAAGTGTGATCACACAGACTGCTTCGTACAGCGTTCAATCAATGTCAGCTTCAGCTGATGGAATGGTTTTTTACTCAGCAAGGAACAAGACAGAGAATTCCAGCTCGCATAGGCTTTTATTCCAGTGGGAGTGAAAAAGACAACCCATTACAGTTAGGTGAAAAGGAGTGGTAAGTGCTGCAGAGGAAATAAAACGGGGGACCCTATGAGAGGACCGTGTAGGGGGCTGAGGAGCTAGCTGATGCTTGGGGGCTGACCTTTTGGGGTGATGTCTGAATAAGCAATAAGCGATGACAGGATAAGGGGAGACGTGTTTCAGAGATAGAGAACAAAGCCCCTTAGGTGTTAACGTTTGGGGCAGTTCCGTTCTGTCCTGGCCCTCAGTGTGCCTACCTACAAAATAAGGGGTTGGCTTTTCGTACTTCTTTCGGTCTTCCTACCCTAACCTACGGCTCCATAGATTTTCCCAAGTCCCTACAGCTGGTGCCTGCTCCTCCTTAGGGGGTCCAGCTAGCTAGAATAACACGGGCTTTTTTCACTTCGAGGGGAAACCGAGCAGGAGGCTCAGTGGGTCCTTAATCGAGGCGAGGGAGTCAAGCTGCGCCCCAGTCGAGAACTTTGCAGAAACCATCAAGACCTGAAAGCCACCGGCTCCAACCGCCCCGCCTGCCAGGGTCTGAACTGCCCAACCCGTCGGTTCCCTTGCCCCTCCACTACCTGCCCCAAGTGTCGTGCCCGTCGCAGGTGAGAGGTCGCAGCTCATCGTAGGGGAAGGCGTTCTCCAGGTAGCTGTCGTAGGCGTGGTAGAACATGGCTTTGACTCGCTCCCTGGTGCGAGGGACAAGAAATAAGGCCGGGAGCCAGAACATGCAAACCAGGTGGAGGAAAGGTACAAGAAATCGAGCTTTCTGCAGGGACCCCAGCGACGGTCACAGAGGGGGGTCCTGGGTTAGAGGGGGAAAGGAAGGAACTGGGTCTGCGCTTCCCATTCCTCCCACCAACTCAAGAGGGGCGGAGGACCTGGTCCCTTTCACCTGTAGTGGGCAGGGTCCGGCGCGGTGCCATCAGGGCCCGGCGCACCACGGTGCAAGGGCAGCAGCACGCACAGTAGACCGACCGCGATGAGCAGCCGGAAAGGCATAGAGCTTCGTGTCTTGTCAGCGCCGCCGCCCCAGCAGCTGCCCCGGCCACCCGCTCATGCTGGGAGCCACTGCTGGGTCTTCCGGGGATCCGCACTACTGCGCCGGCGCGCCGAGCCACTAGTCACGCACTTCCGGACTACAAGGCCCAGAATGCAACGGTTAGATGAACCGGACAAAGAGGATCCTGGGAAATACAGTTTCCAAAGCAGAGATCAACGTGTCTTAAGGACAGTGGCTGTTGTCAGCTGCTCAGGAGTCTGTACAGATTTAGAACGACCCTATGTATAAGGGAACGAAACACTGCCGGTCCTGTGGCATCAGATTGTTGTATTGCAGGCTGTTGTTTCAGCTACTGTGTCAATACATCTTATTAAGGGTCTTCCTTTTTATTCACTACCCTAAGTATGTCATACCAAGTATGGAATCTTTCTCCAGTTCTCCAGAGAAGACGGGTCCCTCTGAATAACATGGCCAAAGTATGTGAGATGAAGTGTCACCATCTTCCCTTCGAAGGAGCATTCTGACTGTGGCTGTGGGTCCAAGTAAAATGAAATCCTTGACCCCACCAGTAATTTCTCTGTTCATCAGAGAAATTGTTTATTTGTCCAGTTTCGAAGACTTTTGTTTTTTTTACACTGAGGTGTAATGCATACTGGAGGCTACATAGTCTTTGATCTTCATCACTGAGTGCTTTCATATCCTCATCACTTTCAGCCAGCAAAGTTGTGTCATCTGTGTATCAGTCTTCCTCCGATTCTGTTCTTCGGCCAGCTTCTCGGAGTATTTGCTCAGCATACAAATTGAGTAATTATGATGAAAGGACGCACACTTTTCCTGATTTGAAACAACAAAATACCCCTTTGATCTATTCAAACAACCACCTCTTGGTTTCTCTGTACAAGTTCTATATTAGCACAATTAGGTGTTCTAGAATTCCATTCTTTGCAATGTTTCCCCAAATTCACTATGATCCACATACTCAAATGCCTTTGTGTAGTCAATTAAACACAGACAAACATATTTCTGCTGTTCTCTGCCTTCGATAAAATTCCATATGTCACCAATTGCATCCTTTGTTTATATCCTCTTCTGAATCCAGTTTGAGTTTCTGACACTTTTCCTGTAGATGCTGCCACTGTTTTTAAAATTATCCTCAGCGAAATTTTACTTACATTTTATATGAGTGATCTTATTCAATAATTTTCACATTGTTCTGAGCCACCTTTCTTTGGAATGGGCATAAATGTAGATCTCTTCCAGACAGTTGTCCAGGTTTCTGTCTTTCAAAATTCCTGACATAGACTAGTCAGTAGTTCTAGCGTTGCATCCATTTGTTGACTTTTATTTTTTATTTATTTTTAATCATTTTATTGGGGGCTTGTACAGCTCTTATCAAATCCATCCATCCATCCATTGTGTCAAGCACATTTGTATATATGTTGCCATTATTATTTTCAAAATTTTTCTTTCTGCTTGAGCCCTTGGTGTCAGGTCTTCATTTTTCCCTCTCCCTCCCTCATGAACTCTTGACTATTTATAAATTATTATTATTTTGTTATGTCTTACACTATCGGATGTCTCCCTGACCCATTTTTCTGTTGTCCATCCCCCACTTGTTGAAACTTTTATAGGTATTCTGTCAATTCCTGTAGCCTTGTTTTTTTGCCAATGCCTTCAGTGAAGCTTGAGCTTCTTTCAATACCACTGAATACTGTGATTCTGTGTATTCCTTCTGTCTTCTTTTGAATATTTTGCCCATGGAATCCTTCAGTATTGATACTCAGTGCTTTTCTTTTCCTTCTTCAGTTTTTTCTGCTTGAAAAGCGATAGACAAGGTCTGTCCTTTTGGCTTTCTAACTCCATGTCTTTGTAAATTTCATTATACTACTTTATTTTGTTGTCTTGAGGTGTCGTTTGAAATCTTCTGTTCAGCTCTTTTACGTCATGATGTCTTCCAGTCACTTTAGCTGTTCATTTTCAAGAGCAAGTTTCAGAGTCTCTTTTTTTGACATTCATTTTAGTATTTTCATTCTTTCCTTCCTCTTAAATTATTTTTTGCTTTTTCATGTCTGATGGATGTCCTTGTCACCTCACAACTCATCTAGTCTTCAGTTATTAGAGTTCAATGTGTCAAATCTATTCTTTTTTCTTTCTTTTTTTTTTTTTTTCAGGTCAATGAAAGTGAGACTTTCTTGAGGGCCCAGGGCCATTGGGATCAGGAGAACCCCACCAGCAGGGGGCAGGAGAGCCAGTAGACAGGGGCCCTTATTTGCCCTTCTTAGGATGCAAGTTTCTTGTTGTGGCACTTGTTCTTGGGCAGTTCACCATCAAGGTGGGTGAAAGCGAGCACAACACTTGCAGCAGAGCCTCTTGTCGCAGTTGTGCTTCTGGGCCAGCCGGCTCAGGGACGGCTCGATGATACCACCATGCAGACGCAGCACCAAGTGCAGGTGGACTCTTTCTGGATGTTGTAGTCCGAGAGTGCGGCCATCCTCCAGCTGTTTACCAGCAAAAATCAGACACTGCTGGTCTGGAAGAATGCCCTCCTTGTCTCGGATTTTAGCTTTGACATTCTCGATGCTGTTGCTGGGCTCAGCCTCAAGGGTGACGGTCTTGCCCGTCTGGGTCTTCACAAAGACCTGCATCTTTGCATTTGCTGCTCAGGCCGCCTTGTTGAAGAGGCCAAATCTATTCTTGAGGGGGTCTCTAGATTTAGGTGGGATAGACTCAAGGTCTGACTTTGGTTCGCATAGATTTGCTTTAATTTTATTCATCTTCAACTTGAACTTGCATATGAGCAACTGATGGTCTGTTCCAAATATGGCCCTTGGCTCCTATTGATTGAGCTTCTCCATCATCTCTTTCCCCAGAGGTAGTTGATTTGATTCCTGAGTATTCCATTCAACAAGGCCCACATGTATCGTTGTCTTTTATATTGCTGAATGAAGGTATTTTCAAAATCCTGCTATGCCATCTCTTGTTCATGTCATTCACCTAGGCCATGTTTTCCAACTACCAATCCTTTTTCATTTGTTTATTTCCAACTTTCCCATTCCAGTCACCAATAATTAGTATTATATCTTGATTGCAAGTTTGGTCAATTTCAGAAGGCAGAACTTCTTAGACACCTTCAGTTCTCTCATCTTTGGTGTGTAAATTTGAATAATAATTATATAAACTGGACTTCCTTCTAGGTGTATATTAGCCTACCCCGACAGATCGGGGTAGGCTAATATACACCTAGAAGGAAGTCCAGTTTATATAATTATATATATATCCTATCTTCATGACAGATCTCGAAATGTTCTTTTTGACATTGAACATGGTACCATTCCTTGTCAGTTTGTTATCCCTGGCACAGTAGATCAAATTCAAAATGGGCACTACCAACACATTTCAGGTCCCTAACGCCTAGGATAAGGTAGCATAGTGAGTTACACATTGGGCTGCTAACCCCGATGGCAGCAGTTTGAACCCACCTGCTGCTCCACAGGAGAAAGATGAGACTTTTGCTCCCATAGATTTACAGACTCAGAAATCCAGAGGGGCAGTTCTGCTTCACCCTATAGAGTCACTATGAGTCAGAATAAGCTCAATGACAATGAGTTTTTTTAAAATTTTGAATGTCTAGAATATCAATATTTTTGCATTCTATTTTATTTTTGATGACTTCCAATTTTCCCAGTTTCATACTTCATACACTGCACATTATGATTATTAGTAGATGTTTGCAGCTGTTTCTTCTTGGTTTGCATTATGCCACATCAGCAGATGAAGGTCCCAAAAGCAAGCTTTGCTCCACCCACATCATTAAAGTCAACTCCACTTTGAAGAGGCAGCTCTTCCCCAGCATTTTGAGTGCCTTCAAACCTGAAGAGCTGATCTCGTTGCACCATGTCAGGCAATGTTCCGTGGCTTATTCATCAAGTTTTAGTGGTCAGGTTTCTCAGACAGAGAGTGCCAGGTTCTTCTTCCTAGTCTGCCTTCGTCTGGAATCTGCAGTGGAACCTAACCACCCCATGGATGACCTTGCTGGTATTTTAAATACTGGTGACACAGCTTCCAGCATCCCAGCAAAGCCCAAGCCACCACAGTATGACAACGTGACAGACAAGTGGTGGTGTGGTGGTTTAACAATAACACTTATCATTTATTGAGTGCTTATTATGTGTTAAGACTTAAGGTGCATTTTAAACATACTACCTCATTTCTTCCCAACTGCCTTATTAAGCACCAGGGGCTCATAGTATTTATTGAGTATATAAATGTAAATTTAGAAAGCAGTAGTGCTCCTCTTTCTTGGTCTTTATCTCTCATTCTGTAATTATGATATTGGATGCTAGAATGCATCAGTGATCATCATATGATATTGGATGCTAGAATGCATAGTAGATCATCAGTGAAATGTGAAACTCAAACATTAATTGTGAAGAGATTTGAGGTAAATTGCCTAATCTTTCTGGGCTTCAATTTCCTGATTTGAAATTAAGTATGTGTTACAGGATTATAGTTAGAATTAAGTGGGATAAATGAGTTGAAATTCCTAGCTCAGTGTCTGGCACATATTAAGTGCTTAATAAATATTATTTCTCTTTCTGCCTCCTACTATCCTTTGAACAACCCTGAGAACTTTATGAAATTCAAAACACATCAACTGCTAAACACTCTCTCCCCCAGAAAACAACCATGAAGTAGAATAAAACTGTAGTAAATACTCATATTGGAATATGATTATTTTTCAGCTGAATAATAATAATAATAATAATGTGAATAGAATATCATCAACATGCATTAATAATAGCAAGCATTTATATAGGTAGCACTTCTTATGTTTCAGGAACTCTTCTTAGCATTTTACATGTATCAACACCATAAATCCTTTCTACAATTCTCTGAGGTGGTATTGCTTTACCACCACTTAACAGATCATTAAAATATGAAAGGTCAGATTGCAAAACATGGTGTTATGTTCCCCCAAACGTTGTTTCAATCCTAACCTCTGTACCTGTGAATAGGAAACTGTTTGGAAAGAGAAATCACACCAGAGTAGGCTGGATCCTAAACCCAATTACTTCTGAGTCATCAAAGTTGCAGAGTAGATGAGGAGGGACATAGCAGAATAGACGCAGAGAAGACAGATACCAGGGAACACAAAGGAAAGCCAAGGATTGCTGGCAGACACCAGAAACGTGGAGAGGTTCACAGAAGGAATAAAAATACCAAGTTGGGAAGTGATCACCTGTTTGGTCACCTGATTTGAACCTTTAGCCTCTGGAACTGTGAGGAAATACTTTTATGTTCTCTAAAGCCCCTCCCTGTGGTATTTCTGTTACAGTAACACAAATTAAGACAAGAGAATTATGAACTTAGTATCTCATACTTCAGTGGTTCTCAACCTTCCTAATGCCAGGACCCTTTAATAGAGTTCCTCATGTTGTGGTGCTCCCCTAATCATAAAATTATTTTCATTGCTACTTCATAACTGTAATTTTGCTACTGTTATGAATCATAATGTGCATATCTGATATGCAAGATATATTTTCATTGTTACAAATTGAACATAATTAATGCATTGTGATTAATCACAAAAACAATATGTAATTCTATATTGTGAAATATTGATTTCTAATGACAAATAAATGAAATTTTGTCTTGAAGCCTGGTGTAGCATGGCTAACAGTCTTCACGCTGGGTAATCGTATTGGGCATATCATCTGCACATGGGTGGACCGCCTGGAGATGCAGAGAGGAGCCGTGTCCTCAGTTGCTAAGACCATCAGAAATATGTGTTTTCCGATGGTCTTAGGGAACCCCTGTTAAAGGGTTCTTCATCCCTCAAGGGATGATGGCCCACAGGTTGAGAACCTCTGTCATATTTAGTAAGGAGTGGAGCCAAAGCTTGTACCCAGGCAATTTGCATGCTACTGCATTGATGAAATTGGATACAGTATGAGTACATAAATAAAGAATAAGGGAATAAAAAGTAGGGATCTGGTCATACTGAATCCTGCAGGGCCCTCTCTCTTTGACTTCAGGTGATTCTAGTGTCAACATTTCTGTATATTGGGAAAGCCCTAAAGAGTAAGAAGTCCAACTCTTACTCTGCATTAGAAACCACGACACGTTAGGTTCCCTTTGACTAGTCCTTTAACAAGGAGGTTTCTGGGAATCTCTTTTGCATCTAGAAGTCATGAGGTTCAAGTGTATTCTCTAAACTCCCAGAGCAGAGATTACATACTACATATTTTTAGACTGCCAAGAAATAAATAGTCTAATCTTGGGAAATTTCCCATCTGTTGCTTGTAGAAATACTTGAAGCTCCTCTGTCCCAAGCATGTCCAAATATTCAGATCAATGCCAGAATCCCAGATCATATTTTTTCAAATTATTTTATTGGGGGCTCGTACAATTCTTATCACAATCCATACATATATCCATTGTGTCAAGCACATATGCACATTTGTT
>NW_022109491.1:22035054-22042652 GCF_000313985.2 Echinops telfairi | reverse complement strand
ACCTCGTGGTCAGTCAGGCTGGTGTGCTTCTTCCATGTGGGCTTTGCCAGATCATATTTTATAACATTCATGTTTCAAATGAACTCTGACTGTTGACTAACTCTGCCTGGAGAAACCATAGCCACCCTGGTTTTACTGAGACAAAATACAAAGTTAGGAAACGATCACTGGTGGTCACATAGCCTGGTCAGCCCCGTGACCTGCACCAGATTCTTGTCTGGTCTGAGAGCTCAAGGCCTGAAAATGATGCCCAACCCCATGTGTGATTCAAAATGAAATAATAATCCTATATTAAAAAATAAATGGCGATGGTCCAACAAATTCTGATATTGTTTCCCCTCCCCTGCCCACCCCCCACCCCAGGATATGTTCTTCATTGTCTTTTTGGACGTATCCAGTTCATTTAAAGAAAATATCTTCTTACTGGAAAGGGAGAGAAGGGAGCCTAATTTGCAGATGCCCCAAAGAAATGCTTTCTTTTTCTATTTGATGATCCAGAACCTAGCTTTGCCTTACCCAACCCCAGACTAAGGAAAAGAGATGGCAGGGTTCCTGTCTCCAGCCTTGCTTCTCCCATAACCCCCAAATTCTACTTTTAGCAAGTTGCATTGGGTTAGGAGGGAGAAACAAAAAGTGTAGGAAGAAAAAGGTCTACTAAAATGACAATCCTTTCAGCAAATGTTTATGGAGAGCCGATAATGATAACGGTATTTATTGAACTCTGTTTCCTAGAGTTAAGAAAAATTATTCAAAACTTGATACTAAGATAAAAAGATGTTGTGTGACCTCTTGATGTCCCAATATATCCTGGCTAAAGTCTGCTAACATGTCATTTGTCTCTGTAGGGAAGTATAACTTTATTTACATAACTCATATGGCCAAGACATTCTAGAATTTGGTAAAATGATAAGGTGTGACAATTTCCTTTTCTGCTCTAGAAGATAACCCCAAAGGTTATGATCTTACTACCCTGAAGGGTGTTAACCCATTTGGTAGATAAACTAGCAAGATGTATAAATATATCTCAACATTCCTTTTTCTTTTCCATTGACTATAAAGTCCCAACTTTTAATTCTGTTTTGCACTGGTTTTGTCATTTGGCTAGTCTCCTTATTTAACGAGTTAAGACCTTTGGCCCATGCTCACTGTCTATTTATCTGAGGATTGTGTTTTAACATGCTGAGAATTATCCTTGACATTCAGTATCAGATATGGGTTAAGCAATTTACAGACCCCTGAGACCCCTTTGAGTTAGTTCCTGTTCGATCACTATTTTGTAGATGAGAAAGTCAAGACAAAATTTCCTCAAGATCAGTTTTGTGCAAAGCACTTTGCTAATCATGCTGCTCCCTGGAAATTCTACTCAAGTATTGATTCATCCAATAAACATCTCTTGAGCATTTTCTATTTACCGAGTACTCTGCTAGGCCGCACGGTCAGAAGGGCTAAAGCACAGTCTCAATCCCGGACAACTTCTGGTGGTGCAGACAGATACAAAACCAGACAATTACCAAGAACAGAAGTGAGGGCCATGGTGGGGCCAGGACAGACGAGGAGACTATAGTAGAATACAAGAAAAATGGGAGCCAAACCCAAAAGCAAAGTCATGAAGAGGATTCCAATCATAGTGACCTTAGAGGACAGGGTAGAGGCTGTAAGCCTCATCTTTCTCCTGAGGAGCACAAGGTACATCCTCAACAGAGGTCCCCTGACTGAAGAATGGAGCAGCATATGAAGAGCCTTAGAGAAAATGAAGGAAGGAGAAGATCACTCCCAGCCTGTGAGTATGACATCAGGGAAGGCTTCCTGGAGCAGGTGACATCTGAGTATTATAGGACTTTGCTAGGCCAAGGAAGCAAGTAAGAATAATTTCAAGATAGTCTGAATTCCTTATGACACATGAATAGCTCTTCATCTGGTCCCTGCTTACCCCTTCACTTCTCCTCCCTATCGCCCATTTGTTTTGTTTTTGTCGTACTTAACAATTACTAATTTCTTAAACCTGTTATATTTTTTCTCTTCTCATGTTATATTCTTTTTACCTTCTCTACCTAAAATAACCTTTCCTCTATTTTCTCCCCCTCCTCTTGTCCCTCTGGACCCATGTATAGTATCATCTTTTCAGAACAACCTGACACTAAGTTAGAGATTGAGCTAAGGGAAGTCTCAGGCAAGAACTGAGAGACATAGGACCTAATGTCGGGGGTTTGGATGGAGAGAAAATGTTTTGAGAAACGATGTACAAATGCGCTTTACACAATTGATGTGTGTATGGATTGGGATGACAGTTGTATGAGCACCTAATAAAATGTTAAAAAAAAGAAAAAAAAGAAAAATTCAATAAATAAAGCAATCTGCTATATCATAGAATCGAATGACTCCATATCGCGAAGATGTCAATTCTCCCCAAAGTGATTTACATATCAAATGCAATACCATCCCAAAGTCCAACAATCTGATAAAATGACCCTAAAATTTACATATGAAAGTTTAATAAACAAAAATCACTAAGACACTGGTGAAGAAATATGAAGTGGGAGGGTTGACCTACAAAGTATAAAGACTTATTGCAGAACTTTACTGCGTGAGATCACGTGCCCTGGTGTGTCAAGACAGAGAGGCCATTAAAACAGAATAAACATATTGCCTCTGAGTCAGAGAGGGGACTGTAGATTAGTTAAGGAAAAGCTTATCTTTCAATAACTAGTGTGGCTATCACTGAAGACAAAGTGGGAGCATAAGCAAATGTGGTGAAGAAAGCTGATGGTGCCGGCTATCAAAAGATATAATGTCTGGGGTCTTAAAGGCTCGAAGACAAACAAGCAGCCATCTAGCTGAGAAGCAACAAAACCCACATGGAAGAAACACACCAGCCTGTGTGATCACAAGGTGTCGATGGGATCAGGTATCAGGCATCAGAACAAAAAATCTTACCATAGTGAATGAGGGGGGGAGTGTGGAGTGGAGACCCAAAGTCCATCTGTGGGCAACTGGACATCCTGTTACAGAAGGGTCTTGGGGAGACGAGCCAATCAGGATGCAGTATTGCAACAATGAAACACACAACTTTCCTCTAGTTCTTTAATGCTTCCTCCCCCACCCTACCACTATCATGACCCCAATTCTACCTTACAAATCCGTATAGACCACACGGTGTACACTGGTACAGATAAAAACTGGAAACACAGGGAATCCAGGACAGGTAAACCCCTCAGGACCAATAATGAAAGTGGCGATACCAGGAGGGGAAGGGGAAGGTGTGGTAGAAAGGAGGAACCATACAAGGATCTACATGTAACTCCCTCCTTGTATGGATTGTGATAAGAGTTGTATGAGCCCCCAACAAAGTGATTTTAAAAAGAAAAAAGTAATTAGTGTGGAGACAACTGACTATCCTTATAGGGGAAAGCCTAATCTGAATTTTCACTTCACATCATGAACTTAAAGGTGAAAGGCAAACAACAACAACACACTATCAAGTTTAGATAAAGAAGAAAATATCTTCATAATCTTAGGGTCGGGGAGGACTTTCTTAAACAAGATCGCGCGGGCGCACGCGCGCGCACACACACGAATGCTATTAAATGAAAAGACTGACAAATTTGACCACCTTAAAGTTAGGAATGACTGTATCTAAAGATAACATAAAAATAACATTTATGTACTTTGTGTTCAGGAAATCAAGAGAAACAGTGACTTAGAGTGGAAAACATGGACAGATAAAACTGGAGAGACAGGCAGGAGCCAAGTCCAGAACACCAACCCCCACCACTTGTTAGGTGCTGCCAAGCCTGGGTCCACCCCTAGCAGCCCATGTGCAGCCAGCCCTGCACCGGCCTCTCATTCATTTCTACATTCGAGCCCATTGGTTCACCAACTGTATCACTCTATCTTAATGAGCGCTTTCCTCTTTTACTGTAAGCCTTTGTTTTACCAAGTATAATGCCTTTCTCCAGGAATTGAGCCCTCCTGATGACATGCCCAAAGGTCAGGAGGTGAAGTCTCACCACCCTTGCTTCTAAGGAGCATTCTGGTTGTACTTCTTCCAAGACACATTTGTTCATTCTTGTGGCACTCCATGATATATATTCTTTGCCAATTACACAATAAAAAGGCATCAATTCTTTGCCAGTCTTTCTTATGAATTGTCCAGCTTTTAGCTACAAGTGAGACGATAGAAAATATCATGGCTTAGGTTTGTCATATCTTAGTCTTCAAAGAGACATTTTTTAAATTAAAAGATAATTTTATTGGGGGATCTTACAGCTCTTATAACAATTCATACATCAATTATATCAAGCATGTTTGTACATATGTTACCATCATTATTTTCTAAACATTGACTTTCTATTGAGCCCTTGGTATCAGCTCCCCTTCCCCCCCCCCTTTCTCCCCCCATAGAATAAATTAAAAAAAAATTTTTTTCTTACTTTATTGGGGGCTCTTACATCTCTTACCACAATCCATTCATTCATCCAGTGTCAAGCACATTTGCTCATATGCTGCCATCAACATTTTCAAAGCATTCGTTTCCCACTTGAGCCCCTGATATCAGCTCCCCATTTCTTCCCCCTTCCTCCCCTGCCATCCTCCCTCACAAACACTTAATAAATTATAGATTATTATTTTCATATCTTACATGGTCCTCCGTCACCCCTCACCTACTTTCCTGTTACTCGTCCCCCTGGGAGGGGGTTATAGATTGATCCTTGTGATCAGTTCCCCATTTCTCCCCGCCCCCTTCTCAAAGTGACATCTTTAAAGAGATCATTTGCCGCAAATATTCCCAATGAAATACGCTGTTTTGATTTCCTAACTGCTACTTCCATGGACATTGATTGTAGATTCAAGTAAAATTAAAACCTTGACAATATCAATCTTTTCTATGTTCCTCATGATAGCACTTATTGGCCAGTTGTGAAAATTTTTGTTTTCTTTATGTTGAAGTGCAATCCATACTCAGGGCTTTAGCTTTTGACCTTCCTCTTTGCTTCAGCAAGCAAGGTCATGCCACCTCCATATCACAGGTTGTGAGTGAGTCTTCCTATAATCCTAATATTATATTCTTCTTCATAAAGTCCAGCTTCTCAGATTTGCTTTGCATATAGACTGAATAAATATGGTGAAAGCATACAATCCTGATTTTAAATCACGCGTTTGTTCTGTTCAAACAACTGCTTCTTGTTCTATGCACAGGCTCCACATGAGCACAATGAAGCGTTCTAGAAATCCCATTCTTTGCTATGTTATCCTGTTGTTATGATCCACATAGTCGAATGCCTTTTCAGAGTCAATAGAACATAGGTTTTAGCCATACCTTTTTTATATTCTCTAATTTCAACCAAAAGCCATCTGATATAATTAATGATATTCATTCCATGTCCACTTCTGAATCTGGCTTGAATCTGGCACAGTACTGATACATGTTCTTTAATCATCTTTAGCAAACTTTATTTGCATGAAATATGAATAATACTCAACTGATGCATTTTGTTGTATTACCTTTCCTTGAAATGGACTCAAATATAGATCACTTTCAGTCAACTTTTCAGGTAACTAGCTGTCTTCTAAATTTATTGGCATTGATTAGGAAACGCCTCCAGCGTTCTATTCATTTATTGAAACATTTCAGCTGGTGTTCCATCAGTTCCTGAGATGGTTGAATGTTGACCAAATCTGCTTTGACCCAGCAACTCTATGTATTCCTTCCATCTTATTTTGATTCTTCCTGCAACATTCAGTATTTTGCCCATAGAATTCTATATTGCAACTCAAGGCTGGAATCTTTCGTTAGTCCTTTCAGCTTGAGAAATGCTGAGCATGTTCATCCATTTGGGTTTTCTAACTCCATGTCTCAGTACATTTCACTGTAACACTTTCTTTTGTCTTCTCTAGACACGCTTTGAAATCTCCTGATCAGCTCATCGACTTCATCATTTTATTTTGCTTGAGCCCACAATCAACACTCATAGCAGCAGCAGTCAAGAAATCGAACTGAGTAACTCTTTGGGCACATCTGCTGCAAAACATCTCTTAAAAGTGTTAAAGTCCACTTCAGCTACTCCAAGTTCCAGATCAAGTTTCAGAGTCCTGGATTCATCACTTATGGGGCCTTTAGGGAGATCCTGTCAATGTTCCCGTGACGAGAGTCTGTAAGGGAACGTTCTGAGCGAGGCTCGTATCTATTTCTTTGCTCCCCATGACTGCCTTCAGTAAATCATACTTAATGTCCACCCAGTGGCCCCTCTGCTAGAGAAATAACAATTCTCTTTGCTGCTCCAAAGTATAATCTCTTTTCTTATAGCTCCCGCCTCCTGAACATGTATGACATGCTGGGCATCTCATTTATCCTATAGAATGTTTTGAGGTCCATCTTATCTGGTTTTCAGTTCTCGTTCTGCCTTTTTTTTGCCTGGGAACCTTCAAGCGGATCAGTTCACAGCTTTGTGATGCTGTGTCCTCATCTGTAAAACAGGAATGGCCACTGTCGCTCTATACTTTTCACAGAACAATAGTGAGAATGAAATGCACACACTGTACTGACCTAGCTCACTGCAAGCTCTCAATACCTTTGCCTGCTCTTATTCCGCCTCCTAAGAGAAAAAGGGTCTTTGAGGGGGCCACAATTCTTTGTTGGCCTGGGTTGATGAAGTTGCCTGTCCTTGATAGCTAACAGGGAAGGGAGGGTGGCTGGTCCTTTGAAGTCCAGCTGGGCCGATGCCAGTCCCTGATTCAGCCCAGCCAGTGGCCCTTGGCCGCCTAGCCTCACCCACCAGGGCTGCACCAGCACTGGCCCGTGTTCAGCATCCTGTTGCCCTTATCTTACCTCTGCATGTGCTCTCTAGAGTGGGAAATGCTACCACTTGCTTCCTTCGCTTCCTTTGCTCAATAAGGCCCTCATCCTTTAGGCCCCAGTCAAATCCCAGCAGCTGGCTCAGTGCCCACTGTGATTTTGTATTTCTTCCCAGGCCAGATGCAGCTGGGGGGAAGAAAAAAAGGCCAAAAAAGCAAAACTAGAGTTTAATGTTTGTTTTGCAACCAGAGGGCGAAAAGGCAGTGCGCACCCTGAGCAGCGAGAGCGGGATCTCTAAGCTCCTTCCCCAGGGTCAGTGCTCAGCACCAAGCGGCCACAGCTTTGCGCTGTGTATGCGACTCAGACTCTGTCTTAGTGTCATCTGAGGTTTTATGGCTTCCTTGGCAGGAGTTTGTAGGCTCTTATACCTGGGAATTCTCAAAAACAAATTTCCCCCAATAAACGAATGGTAGCTGCTTCTTCACTTTATGCAGTTTCTGTTTACAAAAGGTTTCATAGGGCTACTCTACTTTTGGATGGAGGTGCGAGATACCTGTATAAAGTCCTAGCACATTGTATGAATTTTTGTCATGTTTTATAATATATGCAATATAGTAAACATTCAAGCATATGGAGAGTATGTATCTAAAAAATGTATAGATGGAATGTGAGCAAAATGTTGTTCTGAGATTGTGGTGAAGTGAAATTTCTTAATATAGCTCTTCTAGCCATGTCTCTAAGGAGCCCTGGTGGCATTGTGGTTACAAGTTGGGCTGCTAACTATAAGGTCAGCAGTTCAAAACCA
>NW_022109491.1:22031362-22034220 GCF_000313985.2 Echinops telfairi | reverse complement strand
AGTTTGTGGCACAACAATAGAGAGGATTGGTCAGTTTGGTTTTCCTCTGCCTAGGAGAGCCATCTTGGAAACAGAGAGATTTCCAGCACCATCAGAGAAGAAGCACCCGTGGAGCACATTCTAAACCCCTGCTGGAAGTGGCAGAAGCCACAGAGGCTACACCACACTGAGGCCAGAGCCCAGGGAAGGAGACCATGAGGAAGACCAGAGGAGCAGTGCAGAAACCAAGAGACTGTGAGGCTTAGCAACAAGTGGGCTTCCTGGCCCACTGAGGCAGAAGCCAAGGGACCATGTAGCTGAGAAGCAGAGACTTGGCTGCTGGCTGAGGAGAGGAGCCGCTGTGGATTAATGACTATCTTGACTGTTTACTGATCCTGACTTGTGACCTGGTAGCTTCCCTCATAAACCCCCATAATTGTGAGTTTTGTCCGAGTTCAGTGTGGCCATTTCAACAAATGATCAAGGCCAGCAGAAGAGTAGAGTGTCCTGGGAGGAACGGCTGGCATCAGAATCGGTACAGAGATGGAGTTTAGAGGCATGTCTGACCCCTGCCTGTGGTGATCAGCCCTGGGCAGATGCAGAGACGGATTCCCCTTCTCCTTTGTAGTCAGAAGAGATCAGTTGTGGCCTCTGCGCTGTTTACTCAGAGATACTGCACGGTGGTTAAGTTCACAAGGTTAAGTCTTTAGAAAGAGGTGGGTTCGAATGATAACTTACGTTGTTGTAGATTTAAGTCACTCTCCTCTCTAAGCCTGAGCTTCTTAGTAAAACAATGGCAATAATGAAACCCACCCTACAGGGCTGGGATAAAGTAAGATAATTTATGTAGAGTTTACCATAAATGCATGAGAAGTGTTACCTATCATTATTGCTGTTGTCATAGTTGTCTCTGCTGTTTGATTTCCAGGGCTGGTGTGTGAGGAGGGTGCTGGGGAAACTGTGTTAATGTCTCCACCTCCGGCCATGGCAGGTCTCAGCTTGGTGGGAGCAGTCTCTCCTTAATTTAACTCTAAGAAAGGAGTCCCATTTTAACCCAACTGACACAGGCTCTATCGGGTTAGTCTGCAGATTCTCACCCCTCAATAACAAACTGGTACAGTCACTTGGTGTATTTCCTTCCATGCCAAAGCATCCTTCAACCCTTCAAGGGGGTAAAAAAAAAAAGGGTGGTGGTGGAGGAAATAAAGCAAAAAGAGGCATAACCTTGCTAGGACTCAGATAACTACAAAGTAAAACTGACATGAAATGTTATTTTACACTCAGGCAGCTGACAATGCCAAGGGTTGGCAATGATGCGGCGCAAGGGGACTTTTCATACACTATTGGGAATGTGAATCGGCACAACCCTTCTGTAAAATAGTTTGGCAATACTTAATAAAACTGAAGCTGCTTATGCCCTATGACTCAGAGATTCCACTTGCAAGTTTGAACTACAGAAATTGTCCCAAATACGCACAAGGAAATGTCTTGTTAGTGGCCACTGAGTCGGCCCCTGACTCACGGTGACTCCATGGACCACAAAACGACATGCAACTCTGCTGTCTGGTCCTAGACCATCCCCATGCCATGACTGGTTGCAGAGGAGACCATTTTTAGCTGATTTTCAAAAGTAGATCATCAGGCCTTTCCTATTCAGCATCAGAGCAACATGCAAGCTTCCCTTGACAGATAAGGGGTTGACTGTGCATGAGGTGCACTGATGAGGAATTGAATCTGGTCGCACACATAGAAGGCAAGAACTGGGAAAAAAAAAAAGGCAAGAATTTTACCACCGAACCATCACTGTTTCCTGGTAGAAGAACACATACACTTTCATACCATTCGTATGAAACTCAAAATATATAAAACCTAAACCATTATATGTTGTTTAGGAATATATATGAGGGATCTTCCAAAACTTCACAGAAAATCTATATTATGGAGGGGGGAATCTATGTATAGATTTCAATATTTTTTGTACCAAAATTAACTTGAACTAACTTATTATAACATATCTGAACAGGATCTAGTTTGAGACACTAAGAAAGAGTCCCTATCAAAGGAATAGGAATTCTGCTAAAATTGAAGCAAGATCATAGATCAAATTTAGGGTGATACTTGGGTGGAACAATGGTGAAACCATTGATGTTCAACAAAAAGTTCATGAAGACAATGTCCCAGAGAAACAAGCACGTTACAAATGGGTAACTCATTCTGAGAAACAAAACCACGTTGAAAGTGAAGTCCCTGCAGAGGACCCTGCACATCCGTTTGCATGGAGACGATCTTGTTTGTGCTCTAATTGAAGAGGGCTGATGGATTAACAAAGAAACAGTAGCCAGCTGCAGAGTCTTCTCAATTCAGTGTGTTCAGTTTACACACTTCTGACTGAAAAATTAAAAGTTGAGCACACTTTTTGCTTGATCGATGTCAAAACTGTTGTGCTTAGAACACCTGCAGAGCAGAGCTTTCAATGAGATTGTTAAACAAGATCAAGATCCTGAAACATTTCTTGGGAGAATTGATTAGGAGCTGAAAAAAAAATGGCTTTACCAGTACAATCCTGAAGACAAAACACAAAGGATCAAAGCAATGGCTACCGAGACTTAAAAGTTGTCCAGTCAAAGCAGAAGTGGCCCAGTCAAAGTCCTAGCAACAGCTTTGCTATGGTATTTTACTTGTTGACTTTCTGGAGAGCCAAAGAATGATCATTTCTGCTTATGAGGAGAGTGCTTTAAAAAGTAGCCAAATGTTTAGCAGAAAAACACCTGGAAAGCTTCATCGTAGAATCCTTCCCCACCACGACAAGGCTCCTGCTCATTCTGCTCATCAATCAAAGGCACTTTTGCAAGAGTTTCCATCCACCATACAGACCTGAT
>NW_022109491.1:22026345-22030300 GCF_000313985.2 Echinops telfairi | reverse complement strand
GCTCCCTCCTGGGGGACGTAAATAAATAAAACATTAAAATCCCTCTCAGCCTTTTACCCAATCCTCTTCCCCAGGTGTAATTTCTGTTAATCATTTGGTGTAAAATTTTCCATGCCCTTTTTTATATGTACAAGCAATATGAAGTCCCCGGTGATGTACATGGCGAATGGGTAAAGTTTGAGTCCACTTAGAGATGCCTCAGAGGAAAGGCCTGGCAATCGGCTTTGGAAAGATCAGCCCTAAAACCCTATGGAGCAGTTATACTCTGACATGCAAGGTGGCACCATGACTTGGAATCATCTAGACAGCAACTGGTCTTTTTTTTAATACAACTATACAGAGATGCTATGAAAATGAAATTATATGTGTTCAGCTTGGCCAGAAAAACATTTTAATTAAAAATATGGAATTATTCTATACATATTGTTCTACAGTTTCTTTTTTTCACTTATCAACGTCTTATGGATGCCCTTCAATGTCAATACATCAGTTCACAACCATCTGCTCCTCAGACACTGTGTTTCAGAGCCAGTCGGGATCTCTCCACAGGACAAACAGGCTCTTCTAGGACATTCTACCATGTGCATGTACCATAATTTATCATCATGCCTTTAATATTAATTAGACATAAAATAGCTGACCAGTTGTAATACTTTCAAGCAATATAGAGAGCATGATTAAAAACTTTTCACAGAATAGAATATTAAAACCCTTTATAAGACTGACCCATTCATATCCATAGACCCACATTTATACACACTTTTCATCCAGGGCCATCCTGGAAATAAACCACTGCTATGTCTTGGAAGGCGAGAGAAAGATGAAGCTTTCGATTCTCGAAAAGAGTCAGGGTCTTGGAAACTCGCAGGGGCGGTTCTACTCTGTCCTGTCGGGTTACTAGGGGTCAGAATGAACTCGGTGGCAGCGAGTCTGGTTGGTTTGTTCTTGGGGAGGATGTCTTGGGAGAAGCACAACTAGAATGTTCCTTAGAAGCAAGGGTATTTAGACTGCATGCCATATACTTCGGACATGTTCTCAGAAGAGAACAGGCCCTGGAGAAGGACATTATGTAAAGTAGAAGGTCAAGGCAAGAGAAGACGACCCTCAACCAGATGGACAGACACAGTGGGCACAACAATGGTGATGAGGTTGCAGGAGGGCAGTGTTTCTTTCTGTTGTGCATGGAGTCACTATGAGTCAGAACAAACCCAGCGGCACCTAGCAACAGACTCGACGGCACCTGACAACAACATATTTCATGTGCATCCTTCCAGGTTCAATAACGCCTCGTAAGATACAGGCTGCTGTCAGAACAAACATCAAATTCCTTAAAAAAGAAAAGGGCTAGACTAACTAGACAGATAGAGACTAGAGGATCCCATCAAGACTATCACCCGAGGTACCCTTTAAGTTCGGAACCGAATCCACTTACAGAGGTTACCTTTCAGCCAAATAATAGATTGGCTCATAAAATAAACAATATCATCCATGAGTACCATGCCTCCTTTCAATAACCATACACAGGAGACCAAACTGTCAATGTTTACCCCGGAGCAAGGAAGAAAAGGTAAAGGGGAGCTAGATTCATGGAAGTAGAACCATCATAACAGAAATCATGAGAATGTGCACACACAGGGAGATGTAACCAAGGACGCTGAACAATAGACGGGCAGGTCAAAAAGTATCGCTACTAAAGTTCCCGTTCATCTGTGCATGGGCTTCCATACAAACAAAACCATGTTCAACCATGTCTCTGTGGTCAGTGGATGAGTGCAGACAAGCTCTCTGAAGAATATGCGTGTCCTAGCCTCATTAGGTGCCTTTAAAAAAGGTCCAATCAAAGCAGGAGCTTCCAAGGGGATCTGTGAGGCCACTTAACTTCAAGGCAGGGAGGTCAGCACAGGTTACGATGATTGTTCTTTGGGGATTCTAAAGAGTTACTACCGATAGATTTTCTCAAAGGTCACAGGACTATCACAGAGGCTAAGAAAGTTGCACTGATGTTCAGTTTGGTTTTTGGTAGTCACCCCCCCCCCACCACCACACACACACATTAAAACAACACATCTGCTCATTTGTTGAGGGTAGCAAGGTCTGTCCTATGAAAATACCCATGGGGCACCTTATCCATCCACCCTACAGCCCTCATCGTGCCCCATCAGACTCTTTTTGATCCCCAAACTCAAAGGACATGTAAAATGAGCATGATTTGAGTCTCTCAAGGATGCTACAACTACTGTTTTATAAGGTACACACTGAGCAGTCGTCAAAGAGATGGAAAGACCACCTACAAACAGGGCCAGAGCGGAGATGGAGGGTATGCAGAGAAAATATCGCTTCACATTTTAATATTTTTATTTAATAAGGTTCTATAGATTTATAGCAATACTTTTTGATTTAACCTGATATGTATAACCAAAACACACACTTGCACACAAATACATTACCATTGAGTCAATTCTAACTCATAGCCACCCTATAGGACAGGGTAGAACTGCCCCTGTGGGTTTCTGAGACTGTCGATCTTTATGGGAATAGGAAGCCTAGTCTTTTGCCCACAGAGCACAGAGCTGGTGGTTTCAAACTTCAGACCTTGTGGTTAGCAGTCCAACCCCTTATAGCACCAGGACTTTTCTCTAGTATGGATAGAAGCTGTTAAATCCAAACTTAATTGGATGAGTAAACTGTCATGAAAAAAAAGAAACATTATGTTTGTACACAACACATAACAGTTCTAACCTGTATTTAATGCTCCACAACAATGATGCACAGCGAATTATCTCCTTCAGCCATTCTCTTGTGTTGTTGTTAGGTACTATTGAGTTGGTTCTGACTCAGCGACCCTGTGTGTACAAGTGAATGTGTGCAGTCCTGCACCACCCTCACCCAGTCCGGCGCCATCCACACAACTGTTATGTTTGAGCTCATTGTTGCAGCTACAGTGTCAATGACCATCTCCTCAAGGGCCTCTTTCCGCTGCCCCTCAACTTTAGCAAGCATCATATCCTTCTCTGGGGTTGGTCTCTTCTGACAACATGTCCAAAGTATGTAAGACAAAGTCTTGCCATCCTTGCCTTTAAGGAGCATTCTCCCTGTACTTCTTCCAAGACAGATTTGTCCTTTTGGCAGTCCATGGTACTTTCGATATTCTTTGCCAGCACCATAATTCAGACACATTAATTCTACTTCAGTCTTCCTTATTCAATGCCCAACTTTCACATGCACATAAGGTGATTGAAAATACCATGGCTTGGTTCAGATGTACCTTAGTCCTCAAAGTAATCTCCCTGCTTTTCAACGTTAAAGAGATCTTGTGCAGCAGATTTACCCAGGGCAATGTGTGGCTACATCTCTTGGCTGCTGCTTCTATGAGCATTGATTGTGGAACCAAGCAAGAAGAAATCCTCGAGAACTTCAATCTTTTCTCCATTTATCATGATGTTACCCACTGGTCTAGTTGTGAGGATTTTAGGCTTCTTTACATTTAGCTGTAATCTATACTGAAGGCTGAAATCTTTGATCTGCATCAGCAAGTACTTCAAGTCCTCCTTGTTTGCTTCAGCAAGCAAGATTGTGTCCCTGCATATCGAAGGTTGTTAAATAAGCCTTCCTTCAATCCTGATGTTGCATTCTTCATCATATAAGTAATCCAATTTCTCTGAAGAGTTACAGTCTCAGAAACTCACAGGAGCCATCTACCTTGTCCAATAGGGTCACCAAGAATCATTGACTAGATGGCAATGAAGAAGGGGGGAAATTTTCAAACAAGTAAGGTGAGAGGATACAAATCTGATGCACATCTTTCCTATTTTAAACCATGCCATATTCCCTTGTTCTATTCACATATCTGCCTCTTGATCCATGTGCAGGTTCTGCATGAGCACAATGAGGTATTCTGGAATTCCCCATCTTCTCAAGGTACTGTGGATCATAGTTTGTTATGATCCACACAAAT
>NW_022109491.1:22013470-22023341 GCF_000313985.2 Echinops telfairi | reverse complement strand
TTGCATGGTGTGGATTTATCATGGTTTTGGGAATAGGTTCCAAACTTGTCTGCATGCTTCCTGGAGGAAGAAACCCATCTTACCGGGTGATCCAGAAAGAAAGTCAAAACCTATACACACAACTGTTCAAGGGCAGGAAGTTTCAAAATAATACTTAGCCTACTAAGGATGAGGCACTAAAATTTTCCATGCTGTTTGATTTCATTAAAAAGAAAGGGAAAAGGGAAAAAAGGGATTGTAGTCTGCTAAATTGATTTCCGTAGCCACTAGACTGTGACTACAGTGTGAAAAGCATGGCTTATGTAACCCACTCTCTATTGACATTTATATAGATTGTCCACACTCTCCCCTATCATAAGAAATACTGACGTGAGCAGCTTTGTACTCATTTCATGACAACTTTTGAGAGCAACCATCCCTGGTTGTGTAATTGCCGTTCTAATCCTGGATCAGTCACCATTGGGATGTGTAAACTTTGGGCAAGTTCCTGCACCTCTGCAGACCCCAGTTTCCCCATCCTTAACCTGCTGATCTGGACGCCCTAGGGTCCAAGTTGAAAGCAGACGCCCTACCCCCTGAGTCAACGAGGGCAGGACTTCTTCCCAAGTTTACACACACACCCCACACCCCCACCCCCAATCCCCCTTCTCTCTCCGCCTTTTCCGCTCCAGATTCTTAGGGGCTGGCTGCCCTGGGAGGAGGTAAAAGGCAGGTCTGAGCAGGAGGACTCTCGGCAGGGCGGGGCAAGGGGAGGGCAGAGGGAGGCTGGCGGCTCTGTAGTAGGAAATGAGACAGAGTAGGAATAACATTTTAAGAGCCTGACGCCCTCTTCTTCCTCCACTGCCTTGGCCTCCTTCCAGCACCCTGCAATCTGCCTCCGCCCCTTCCACACAGCCTTCACTCCTCTATCCCCTGGGCTGCAGCTAGCAGAAGCCCCCAGTCTGCAGAGCCGAGCCGGAGCCGGGAATCCAAGTTGGGTCAGGAACTTCAGCTCCAGGATGTTGACAACATTGCTGCCACTGCTGTCTCTGTTGCTCCTGCCCCGCTGGTCCCTTTGTAGCCTGGAAGCCTCAGATGGTGAGTGGGGATTCCTGCCTGGGAATGGCTCAGGGGCATCTCAGCAGTGTTTGTGTCTGCAGCCAGCTGGGTTTCTTTCTCTATGGGGCAGGCAGGCTCCCAGAGTCTGGTGTGTGTCAGAGTTAACGTGAGGAGATATAGTGCAGTTCCTGGAGAAGGCGACACGGATGAGGAGGCTCAAACAGGACGAGTGGGAAAGTGGGAAAGGAATGGGTAGACAAGGTGAGGGAATCAGGCTGGAGGAGAAGGGAGAGATGGGATGACGTCTGACAAGGGAAAGGTGAGGGTGGTGGTGGATAGGGGTGAGTTTAAGGAAGAGAGATGGAGACTCAGAGATGAGAAGAGGGATGGAGGGGATGGGGAGACAGGGGGAGAACAGATGGATGACTCATGGGAAAGATGAGCTGATAGAGGTGAAGTCGTAGAGGAGCCCTAAGGGACAATGAAGAGAGCCTGGGTGCCTCTGGGGAGGTGAAACTTGGGGAACAAAGGACTGCAGGCGATGGAAGAACTCATGGGTGATCAGGCTGCCAGGAGTGACTTCTTTGAGTAGGGAAGCGAGTCACTGCCCCACGTTGCTGTCGCACAGAAATCTCCTTTCTCCTCTCGCAGAGTCCCTATAGCTTCAGTTTCCCCCTCAGAGATAGAGCAAACAATAACCAAGATTCAGTGCATGCTCCCTACGGCAAATACACATATTGACTCAGTTGATCCCTGCAAAGCCCCCACTAGGTAGGTCATTTTATTATCTACATTTTACAGAGGAAGCGATTGGGTCCCAGAGCAGTGAAGAACCTTGCCGAGGGTCCCCCCTACAGACACACACCTACACACCTGCCGGCTCAGAGCGCAACTTCTCAAATGCGAACATAGACGAGCCACATGCTCACGCAGACTTGCAACCCAGACGCATCCGCTCCTCCAACATTCTCCGGGAACAAACTCCATGGTCAGGCCCTGGCTAGTGCAGGAGGCAGAGATAAGCAGATGTGGTTCCTGAATCAGGGGGAGCCCAGGGTAGGCTGCGTGTGGGGGTGAGAGACGTGGGCGTAGAGGAGTCACGCATCCCTAAAACAGACCCACAGTGTCTGGGAGGGCAAACTAAGAGGGCCATTAGGAAAGTTTCTCCCAGGAGACAGATGCAAACCGAGCTGGGTCCTGAAGTATGACTAAGACATCTGATGGGCAGGAAAAGGCAGGCAGTGAGAGCAACGCTGACACGCAATTCACATGTCACCCAAGAGGCAGCATGAGAAACGTGGAGTCGTGTGGTATCTAAGCACAAGGAAGAGATTGGAAAAGGCCACTGGGCACTATTTAGCAGTAGCCTTGAATGCCCGGCTGAAGACTTTGGATTTGATCCTGGGGATAGATATTCGATTGCATAGCAGTTAGGCAGAGGAGCCCTGGTAGTGCCCGTGAGTTAAGCGTTGCGCTGCTTAGCAGTTCAAGCCCACAACCTGCTCCAAAGACAAAAAGAAGAGGCGATCTGCTTTCTAGAGATTGACAGCCTTGGAAAAAACCCTATGGACCAGTTCTCCTGTCCTGTGGGGTCGTGTGAGTCAGAATCAACTCAACGGCAATGAGTTGGAGAGTGCTGAGGCAGAGTGGCTAAGAGTACTGGGATTCAGGCTGCCGGTGTTAACTCTGGCTCTGATAGTTAGCATTTGAGCTTCAATTTCCCATATAGAGTGGGGTTAATAACAGTAGCCATTGCATTAAATTATTGGAAGGCACAAATAATAATATGTGTAGTGTGTTCAACAGTGTCTAGATCATAAGCATGTGATAGCTGTTGGCTATTTTAATCATTATTGATGGAAGCAGGGACACTGCAGGACTTTAAGCTGGAGACTGAGTCACTTGGAGGTTGGATTAGAAGGGTTGAAACATGGCAGTGATGGGACAGAAAAAGTTCATTGCTCAGTTCAGAAGGGAATCGATGGGTCCCTAAGAGTGCAGTGGCAAGGGCGTCAGAAAAAAAGGAGACGAAATGGGAATTTTATTTTTGTAGGTCAGGATTTGTTGACCTACCAGAAATGAGGGTGGTATGGCAATAAATGCCTGACTCACTCACTGGCAGGGTTACCTCAGGGCAAGCGACTTCTATTCTACGGGCCTCATCTGTTCACTGAGGATAATAACCCTTGCCCTGCCCCCTTGGGAGGATTACTGTTGTGAGCATCAGATGGGGGCAGTGGTGGGCCAAGGAAGTGCGTGGCCGGCGTCTGGGCAGGGGATTATTATCCCCGGAGGCGTGCCACCCACTCCTATGCCGGCTGAGGCCCCAACACGCGCTGCCTTCTGCCCTCAGGCTCACGAAGTCTCCACATGCTCCAGTTTGCCTACTTCCGTGACCCCTTTCAAGTGTGGCACCGGGGCAATGCGTCCCTGGGCGGGCAGCTGACGCACACGTTGGAAGGCCCACAATCCAACATCACGATCCTCCAGCTGCAGCCCTTGGAGGAGCCAGAGAGCTGGGCACGCACCGAGAAGAACCTGCGCACTTACCTGAGCGAATTCACCGGCCTCGTGCAGCTGGTGAACTTGGAGAGGGGCGTGACCTGTGAGTGCACACGCGCCGGGGGCGGAGCCTGGGCGGGTACTGGGCGTGGCTGGCCAGGACCAATCACGCCCTGTGGGTGGGACTTGCCAGGGCAGGGTCCTGTGGGAGGGCTTTTCCGCGTGGGCGTGGCCACCGGGGACGGAGCTGCCCTGAGGCGTTCAATGGTGCCTGGGCTCTTGCGTACTTGCCCTTGCGGAGGAGAGCGCCAAGCTGGAGTGAAGCAGCCGCCCAAGCAGGGCTTCCTCCCCGACGAGGCCCTCCCTCAAGCCCTCTTCCTGCGGACATTTTCCTAGCCAGCCTCTGGCTTGGGAGACCATCGTTAGTCAGGTTCTGTGCCCTCACATAAACTGGTTTCCGAAAATTCCACATCCCTCACTTTCAGTCCTTTATCCCCTTCCCCTCGCAGACCCCTGCCTTCCCCCACGGCTCCCCCAGTATTTTACCTTCGATCCTCCACCTTCTTCTCTTCACAGAAGCTTGACGGCATCGCTGTAGCTCCCCAGGCTTTCTCACACAACCCCTCACTCCTTTTCCTTAAAGACCCCAATTTCATCTCTCCTCCCCCGTTGATAACCTGAAACTCCTTTATCTCATAGTCTCTCTTGTTCTTTAGAGCTCCTAAAAAACCTGCCATCAAGTCGGTTCCTACGCATAGAGACATTATATATATATATGTTCCTACGCATAGAGACATTATATATATATATGGTTTCCGGGGCTGTAAGTCTTTACAGGAGATAACCTCTCCTTACAACTTCCCTCTTGTCTTCCCAGATCGCTCGAATGCTTCTCCCCACAATTCCCAAATCCAGACCCTCCACTCCTCACAATCACTGACTCTTACCCCAACCTTCACCCCCTACCATGTGCTCTTCCCCATTGAGGTTATACCCCATGCCTGGCACCCTCACCTGGCCCTGACGCCCTGACCCTGAACTTCCTACCCACAGTTCCTCTGATTATCCGCTGCTTCCTGGGCTGTGACCTGCCTCCCCAGGGTTCCAAAGCCCACATCTTCTTCGAGGTGGCTGTGAATGGGAGTGCCTTTGCGAATTTCCAGCCAGAGACAGCCTCGTGGGTGGGACTTTCCGACACACCCTCCAAAGTGGCCTCCTACGTCCTCAAGGAGCTCAACACCCACAATCGAACTCGGTATGAACTGCGGGAGTTCCTGCAGGGCACCTGTGTGCAGTATGTGCAAGATCATACCACGAAGAACTTAAAAGGTATGGCGGGACTAGTGGTTATGGGCTGTGTTTTGGGAGGTGGTAGATTCTAGGCAAAGGGATGAATACTTTTTTTTTAATAATCTTATTGGAGCTCTTACAAATATCATAACATTCCATAGTTCAGTCACATCAAGCAGTATTGTACAATTGCTACCACAATCAGTTTCAAAACATTTTCTTTTTTCTTGAATGCCTTGGTATCAGCTCCTCTTTAGCCCCTCCCTCCCCCACCATACCCCCTAAGAACGCTTCTTCTTCTTTTTTGCCATATCATACACAATCCAATATATCCATTCACATACAATTCTATCATTCAATCCCATCGAGTGGAGTTATACAATCATCAATGCTATAAGCTCCCCCTTCCCTCACCTCTCTTCCCGTACCCTCAGGGAATTATTACCCCTGATACTGTTTCTGACTTTCATGTACCAAATGATCTTAAATATACAAATGAACATATGCAAACCTAACATACTTAATGAGGTAAAACAAATAAAAACTCTAATAGTAAGGGAAAAAGTATTAAAGAACCAGAAGATAGTTATGTGGTTCATCAGTGCCATTCCGTAACCTGGATTTATCAAACGGATGAATACCTTGAGCACTAGAAGGCTCAGGGCTGAGAGTCTGGGACAAAGCAGTTAAGACAGGTGGTGAAATGGGCAGATTCCCTGGGAGTTTGATTCAAACTAGGGACTCTTTGGGAGCATATTTCTTTAAGCTAATTCTCAGCATATTCTGCAGGGAGCCAGACAGGCCGTTCCTACACCTCGCTGGTCCTGGGCGTCTTGGTGGGCAGCTTCATCATCACCGGTGTGGCTGTGGGCATCTTCCTGTGCACAGGTGGACGGCGGTGTTAATTACTCTCCAGCTCCCCTCACGCCAAAGAAAGGGTTGGCTTGATGGGGGCTGGCCTACGACAGTCTCAGCTCATTGCAAAGCCAGCCTCCCCGGCTACACTATCCAAGACAGTTTCGAGTAGAACACCTTTCTTCTCTCAGCTCAACCTACCAAGAGATTGGATGTCAGGGGAGACTACCTGGGCAGAATGTTTAGTTTGCTAAGAGCCTGAGAACTTGCATACTTTGCCAAATTGGTTTGAGAAGTGAATGCTTATCTCTCCGTGGAAAACACATAATGAAGCTGGGGCACAATGTGGATGGCTCAGCCTCCAGAATCACCTGAGGCATTCAAAACACTACTGAATAAAACTAACTATCCATAATCACCACCACCCAAAAAACCCAGCAACATAAATCCTGCCGGATGTTGTCACACTTGGGAAAGGACACTGATATCATAGGCATAAGCAGAGAAGTGGTGGCAAAGTAAAATCCAAGTTATATGGGAACGAGGCATTATTAGTCAATTAACTTATGATAATATTTAATAAATTCCTTACTCATGTATAAAGCATTATTATTGTCATTACTTTGTAAAAGCTTATGGGGAACTAGCCTATACCTTTTGCTTTTTTTTTTTTTAACATTTTGCCTTTACTTCCTCATCTCCTACTCAACCCTTCAACCCACCACAGTCTGGCTTTTCTATAAACTGCTCCAAGAGAGCTCTCCTGTCCAAACCCTCATCTGTGGTTTTTAAAAAAACAAGACCTAAACTTTTGAAATACAGTTCTTCTAAAAATGTTAACTGCTCTGTCCATTATTTTTTAATTCTTTTGACTATGTCATTTTATTTAACCCACCCTAGAAATGTTGACTTCCTTAGAATTCTTTTTTTCCTTCTTCTTCACTTTTTCTTCTTAAATAACACCTTTCCTGGGTAACCTATTTGCTTCTATCTTAAATAAATTCCACCTTGTCCTCTGTATCTTCACATCATTTGTTCAAGCCCTGGGTAGGAATGTCCAAATAAGCAAGCTGAAATCATGTTCCCTTTTTGCCTGTGCCGAAAGGTGGAAAAAAGGAAGCTTTGGGTACCTTTGGCTACCCTTGTGGGATGTGACAAGTATCTTCCATTAAGACTCACAGAAAAGAAGAGTTTCCATTGCTGGGCAACCAAAACACCAAACAAACAAATGCTCACTACAGCTATCACTATCAATTAATTTACCCTTTCAGTAAATGTTTATCAGCAACTTCCATGGACAAGGCTTAATGCTATTTACTTTAGAAGATATACCATCCTTCTCACGGGGTATGCTGATTACTTGGGAAGATAAAACATCTACAAACATGAACAATAAAAGGCACCGTGTCCTAAGAATGGAAGTTAAATATACGATGTTGTGACTTACTGTTGTAGCTATTATTTAGTTATTGCTTTATGGTTTTTGGAATTATTTAACTTGAATGATACTACTTAATACTTACTGACTAAAATATATGTCCTTTTCACTTTATATTAGGAAACATGCTCAGGGAGAATAAGTGAAGAAAGTAAGTGGCAGAGCCAGGATTCAAACGCAGGCCTTCCTGCTCTAGGATTTATGCTGTTTTCCTCTGACACTTAGGGAATCAGAAGAATCTGAAAAAGCAGGTGGGATATGTGCATAAACCATCTATGATCACACCCATACAGAACAGGGTAAATGAAGACAGAGTTAGAAAAAAGTGAAATTTAGGAAGACTAACTAGTTCAATGTAGTTGGAGAATAGGAGCACAGCGAAAATGAGACTAAAAGGTAGGAACGGTGGGAAATGAGATTAGAAAGTCTTCGTTGTATTGTAGCTCTGAGGTCTGGTGAAGATGTTTGATCTTTAATTGGTACCAAATTGGGTGAATAGAAAGCACCCCTCTCAGGTGCATTGTTCAAAGGGGACTTAGGTTGAAGCCCACTCCGGGGCTAAGGCTTCATCTACACATCACCTAGACCAAGGCCAGATTAGGTTTTATGCCAATCTGGGGAGCCAAAAGGAACGGATCAAATGGGAGGAAGTCAGTCTGGAGAAGAAAGTAAAGTTGGATTATAAGTCAAATCTACTCAGGTTCTGAGATGTTGCATTACTTCCTTTCACTAAGGCTGATTCTACAGTTTCTCAGGCCGTCACATCCTGTAACTTGCACTACTAGAATCACATCCTCACTTAGCCTCTTGCAGCCAGAATGCTCTTGAGAAGTGAGGAGGGTAAGACTTTGTTTCACATACTTTGGTTATGTTATTAGAAGGGACCAGTCTTGGAGAAGGACATCATGCTTAGTAAAGTAGGTCAGAGGAAAAGAGAAAGATCCTCCGAGAGATGGTGTGACACAATGGCTACACTCATGGGCTCCCGCATAGCAATGATTGTGAAGCTGGTTCAGGACTGGACAGTGTTTGTTCTGTGGTACATAAAGGGTCACCATGAGTTAGAACTGATTCTGTGGCACTAAATAACACAAAAGTTCTTCCATAAATTTGCCATCAGAATGTTCATTATAAAGGAGACAAGCCTCCAGAATTTCTTAGTTCTCCCACTGTCTATAGCAATAAAGTCCAAACAACTATGACCTTCAAGGCACTCCACAATCCCACATGAACCCGTCTTTTCCCTAACTTCATCTTCAATCCCCGTCTCTTTCTGAACCTCTTTCCGGTGCCACTCTTACTTTCCCAAATATACAATGTCCACTCGGGTCATATTCCCTTTCTTTCCTCTTCCTGGCACCCCTATTTATCTTTTGAAACCCAATTCAAATGCCATCTCCTCTTTGAAACCATCTATGAATCTCCCATACATACTTACTTTCCCCCTACTCTGTACTTCTAAAGCACGTCTTAAAATTCTTATTATAATATCAACACCCACTAATAATTTGTGTCTTCTCTCCTGAAATGTGATTCTCCAAAGGCAGAAATGATATCACCTGTCTCAGGACTGATACAAAGTAACTGTTCAATACTAATGGAAAGTGAACATTGCCATGAATCATCCATGGCTAATTTTAGTAGTAAGTTTTCAAGAAGTGTGTATGACAGAACAAGCATTTGAGTGAATGAATGAAACCTGAGTTGTAGTTTTGATTCTGCCAACATCTTGCTGTATGGCTTGTGCAAGTCACTTTACCTTACCAATTTCTGCTACCTCTTCTATAAAATTGAAATTGAAATGCATGCCCTCTTGACCTGATGTTGCTAGTGTAAGGATAATACAGCATAATGGAAACAAAAGTAATTTAAAAACTGCAAAGCATTGTACATATGCAATGATGGCTGTTGTTATTAAAAAGCAATAACTGAAAAAAAGCTATAGCTTTGGAATAGATTCTAATCAGTTAAGATATATTTTGTAAGCTTCAACACAACCACTAAGAAAATAACATTTAAAATATAGTTTAAAATAATTGGGTTGAAATGGTCACTAGAAAGCATCACTTAATATAAAATAGGCAGTAAAAGAAACAAAGCAACAAGACAAAAAACTTTAAATACAAACAACATCAGACAGAGTAAACCAAAATGAAATAGCAGATATGAACCGAGCCATTTGATTCATTAAGTGTCAGTGGGTTAAACGAGCAAGTCAAAAGGCAGACAGTATCAGACAGAGTTTAATAAAAAGAAAAATCAAGATACAATTTTATGGTGTCTACAGGAGACACACATTAGATTCAAAGATCAGTTAAATCAGTTAAAAATAAAAATAATGGCAAAAGCAACCATAAAACAGATACAGTGGCTATAGAAATATAAGACAAAATAATTTTAACACAAAAAGTTATGCAAGATAACGAAGGACATTTTATATTAATGAAAGGGCTCATCCATCAGGAAGACGTAACAATTATAAACTTTTATTTACCTAACAGTAGAACTCAAGAAATGCATGAAGCAAAACAGAATTGATAAGATAAACAATTTAACAATAATAGTTGGAGCCTTACTTCCCACGTTAAGTAATGACAGAATATCATGAACATCATAGAAGACCTGAGCAACACTAAACCAACGAGACCTGGCACACACCAATGGATCACACTATCCCACAACCGCAGGAGGCATATTCTTTCAAGCATACATGGACCATTTTCAAGGATCATGAAACAAGTCTTAATC
>NW_022109491.1:22010921-22012191 GCF_000313985.2 Echinops telfairi | reverse complement strand
AAAGAACATATTCCTAAATAACCAGTGGGTCAAGAAAGAAATCACAAGGGAAATTAGAAAATATTTTAGGACAAATGGAAACAAAAACACAGCATACCAAAAGTTATGAGATGTAATTAAAGTAATGCTTACTTAGCCTTCTGGCCTCTTGGCAAGGAGGCAGTTATCCATAGAGGCAAGTAGCCATATATTCCATAGCCCCTTCCTATTCCCAACTCTTCTTCTCTTGTTCCAAGTGAGTAGAGACAATTGAGGTATCTTGGACTGCTAGTTGCAAGCGTTTAAGACCCCAGACACTAAACATAGAACTAGGAAGTACAACAGAGGCACCGAATATATTACTAGGTCAATTAACTGGGATGAGCCATGAAACCATGATCCTAAACCTCCAAACCAAGAAACCTCATCAAATCCAAACCTCATCAAACCCCATGAGGTTTTGTTTGCACATGGAAGACTCAGCAGCTTCTCTTCCACTATGTGTATGTGTGTGTGTGTGTGTGTGATTGCTGTAAATATATCATGTGGCTTTTTCCAGTTCAACCTCTACAAGCGTACAACTTATTGATAGATATTACAATTATTGGCTGTGAAACCTTTTCCTTAATCAATGTGATTTGCTAATCATCATTAATTTTCTTTTTTCCTCTCTCTTCTGTCCCTGGTAACTATTAATAAACTCTATTCTCTATAAAACAAATAAATAAAGAAATAATGGTAGTAACAAGAAATTCTTGATACTGTAGGATTCACAGTTTGTCTTTAAGTACTTTATTTATTTGTTTTATAGAGAATAAAGTTTATTAATAGTTATCAGGGACAGAAGAGAGAGGAAAAAGGAAAATTAATGATGATTAGCAAATCACATTGATTAAGGAAAAGGTTTCACAGCCAATAATTGTAATATCTATCAACCTACTACAGCTGTGGATAACTGTGTAAAAAAGAAACATTTCAAATCAATGACCTAACCTTCTATCTTGGGATACTAGAAAAAAAAAGGAGCAACCTAAGACCAGTCAAACAGATGGAAGGAAATAATAAGTATTAGCACAGAAACAAATACTAGACAACCACTAGTTAATGCAAAAATTGGTTCTTTGAAAAGATGAACAAAATTAACAAAACTTTAGCTAGTCAGAAGACAAAATAGATGACTGGAACCCCTTAAAAATAAGACACTTATGTGCATTGAAAGATTTAGCAAAAGAGTCCCCTGCTTCCCCCCAAATAAGACAGTGTCTTATATTAATTTTGCTCCCAAAGATAC
>NW_022109491.1:22008360-22009274 GCF_000313985.2 Echinops telfairi | reverse complement strand
GAAACACAGGGACTCCAGGACAGATAAACGCCTCAGGACCAATATTGAGAGTAGCCATACCAGGAGGGTAAGGCTAAGGTGAGGGGAGAAAGGGGGAACAGATCACAATGTTCTACATGTAACACATTCCGTGGGGGATGGACAACAGAAAAGTGGGTGAAGGGAGACATCACATCGGTCAGTGTAAGACATGAAAAAATAAAAATAATTTCTAAATTATCAAGGATTTGTGAGGGAGGGGGGTAATGAGAAGCTGATACCAAGGGCTAAAGTAGAATGGAAATGTTTTGAAAATGATGATGGCAACAAATATACAAATATGCTTCACACAATGGATGGATGTATTGTGATAAGAGCTGTATGAGCCCCCAATAAAGTGATTTTAAAAAGAAAAGAAGAGAAATAAGACCCATAGCATGAATAGATAAATGCACATCAATGTTCATCTCAGCACTATTCACAATAGCAAGAAAATGGAAACAACCTAAATGTCCATTGGTGGAAGAACAGATAGATAAACTTTAATAGATATGCACAATAGAATATTATGCAGCATCAGAGAATAACCATGAATCTGTGCAACACCTCATAACATGCGTGAACCTGGTCATCATGAGTGAAATTAGCCAAGCACTGCAGGACACACATTGTATAAAGCCACTATTAGAAAAAGTCAACAAAAGATTTTCACACTAAAAGAAACAGACTTCGATGGTCACCAGGGGTGGGAGACAAAGGGAAAGAAGAGGAAGTCACTGGCTAGAGCGTATACAAGTGGTGATTTGGGGGAAGGGGAAGTCAATATTTAACAAGAGGGAGATGGGCAAAAAATTATGGATACAGGACAAGATATTGGGAGATTTGGTGTGTGTGTTTTTTTTAAATTTAATTTAATTTAATTAATTTATTTTTTT
>NW_022109491.1:22005349-22007645 GCF_000313985.2 Echinops telfairi | reverse complement strand
CCACTAACATTATACTTAATAATGAAAGACTGACTGAAAGCTTTCTCCTTAAATCCTTAACAAGACAAAGATTTATGCTTTCACCACTGCCATTAAACATTGTATTGGAGGTCCTACAGGGCAAATTGTTGGGGAAAAAATCCATAATTAAGATTAAAAAATAAGAAGTAAAACTATACTTATTTGCAGACGATAAGATCTTGTCATGGAAACTCCTAAGGAATCTAAAATAATAAGTTTCAAATGTCCATCAAAGTATTAGATCCACATGCAGAAGAATGAAACTCTATACCTCACACCATGTTTGAAAATTTACTAAAAATGAACCTAGGGCCTAATTAAAACCATAAAAACTCTTAGAAGAAAATCAAACAAACAAAAAAAACCCTCAGGAGCAAAATCTAGGATTATTTTTTCCTTTTTCACAATTGCTTCTTAGATATGACACTAAAAGCATAAGCAACAAAAGACTTGACAAAAAATTAAGACACTTTGCACATCAGAAGATTTTATCAACAAAGTGAAGGCTCACCTGCAGGTTGGGGGTTGAGGGCTTGGGAACCTTATATTGATAATGGTTTAACACTTAGATTATATTTAGAATTCTTAAAGCTCAATGACAAAAAGACAAATAACCCAGTAAGAAATTGAGCAAAGAGCTTGAAAAGACATTTAGCCAAAAAAGATGTACAAATGACCAACAAGCACATGAAAACACCCTCAACTTCATTACTCATTGTTGTTCCAACTCATAGCAATCCTATGTACAACAAAAGGAAGCACTTCCTGACCTTGCGCTATGCTCACCATTGCTATGCTTCAGCACCTTGTTGCATCCACCTTCTATTAGTCAGTGTTGTTGTTAGGTGCCGTCTAGTCTTTCCGACTCACAGTGAGCCTGTGTACAACAGAATAAAACACCGTCCACTCCTACGCCAGCCTCACATTGTTCCTATGTTTCAGTTCATTGCTGCGGCCACAGACAAGACAAAGATGTATGCTCAGTAGTCAATTCAACTTGCTGAGAGTCTTCCTCTTTTCTTGAGGTGGGGGAATGCCTCTCTCTTTCACCAAACGTGATGTCCTTTTCCAGGGTCTGTACATTTGCGTACAAAAATGCAAATACTGGTGAAAACCACAGTAAGAACTGTGCCACCAAGTCTCATGAAAAAAAATAAAAATAAAAAACAGAATAGGCAAAAAAGACAGAAAGTGGAATAAACATTACCAGGGGTTGGGGGGAATGAGTAATGAGTTATTGTTCAATGGTCACACAATTTCTATTTGCGATGATAAACATATCTGGAAATAGATATTCAGTGATGGTTATACAACATTATGAATATGCCAATGTCATTGAATTGCACACTCAAAAATTGTTAAAATACTAAATTGTAAATGTGAAGAATAATGTTGAGAAGGCAAATGATTATTACATATACATTTACTACAATTTTAAAAATCATTAAGATGATAAATTTCGTGATGTATATTTTACCACAATAATATTTATTTTTTTTAAAGAAATAAAATACTTATACGTGGTACAGGAGGAATGAACCTTGAAGACCTGATCTAAGTGAAAGAAATCAGTTACAAAGGACCACATATTGTATGATCCTATTTAAATGAAGTGTCCAGAATAGACAATCCCAGGACCCAGGACTAGGAACATGGGGTGGCCATGGGAAATGACTTCTAACAGATGCAAGGTTTCTTTATAAGGTGATGAAAATGTTCTCAGTGTAGATTGCAGTGGTGGTGGTGCATCTCTGACTATTGTTACAACTCCAGCTATAGTTGTATTTTTAATCACTGAATTGTATATCTTAAATAAGTGAACTTATGATATGTGAATTATATCCCAATAAATGTTTTTAAAAGTGCTACAAATACAGTGATCTGGAAACTGAAAGGAAAAAAATTAATAAAGTCATAGCTGCTTAAATCAGTGGCCAGCAATAAATGTTACCTTTAAAATTTTTATTTTAAATCCTTCTCCCACTCCACATGGACCACCAAGATGGGCTAAGATGTTTCCTACATGTATTCTGGAAGATGTTTCGCACAGGTCTCCTGAATGATACTTACCACAGGACTCCTGACTGGTGTTTCCCGAATGTCTCCTGAATGATATTTACAGCAGGACTGCTGACAGCTGCTTCTACATATATTCTAACAGATGTTTTCCACATGTCTCCTGACTGATATTTACCACAGATCTCCTGACAGATATTTCCTGAATGTGTCCTGACTGGTATTAAATTCTGGACTCCTGACAGATGCTTCCCAAATG
>NW_022109491.1:21998409-22003947 GCF_000313985.2 Echinops telfairi | reverse complement strand
ACCACTGGATCTATAAGACTTTCCACCCACTGGCCTGTCATCTTCCTGAATTCAGCATTATTGCATGGCTGCATGAGTCCAAAGAGGCATTTATGGACTAATATCAACATCTGGGGTAATATCAGACCTATGGACTTGATCTGGACTAGGCATGTTCTCTTAATGTACAATTGCTCTTTGATATAAAGTTCTCTCTCTCTCTCTCTCACACACACACACACACACACACACACACAATTTTGATTTTAAAGGCTGTAGCATCTGGAATTAGGAGAGATTTGGTCCTGTGTTGGTGCTTTCTCATTCCAAAGACTGATCTAACTGCTTCTGAGTCCATATGGAGAAAAAGTGGTAGAATTATATGCTACTAGATCTGAACAGTCCTGTACTGATTGTGAAACAGAAGCTGGCAAAGACTGAGCAGCTGTGTAAGGTTCCACTGCTAACTGGTGCAACAACTGGCTCTAGAGCTTGGATCTTCTGACTTTTGATCCTGGACTATTGCCATGCTATAAGAGGTTTCAAGGATAGTAGATTGTAGAAATACTAGTGTTATTTGATAGAATTCTCTGAAGTCCACATCCAAAAGCAGGAGTGGGAAGAGTCATAAGAGCAGTCGAATGAATAACTCTGAACTTTCCGGGAGAAGATATGACCCGTACTACTAGGAGGTTCTCCACCAGGAAAAGAGGGGATGAAAGATGAATTTGTTTATGCTTGTCTGTTCACAGTTCTATAGCCTTTGACAAGCTAATACTTCTCTCTGGAAGGGAGTTTATAATTTTGAAGATACAGTTGGAATAGACAAGAACAGGTTTGGGTTGGGATAAAATAACTTCCTGCTCTGACAACTGGCATTCTAAGTTGCTACATCTATATAGTAAGTTACATATGTCCATGTACGGTAGTTAAAGTGGATGGAAGAAATGTGGTAAAAGAGTGAAACAGAAAATTTTCAAAGGGCAGTCTGGGGTCTTAAAGGCTTGAAGACAAACAAGTGTCCATCTAGCTGAAAAGCAACAAAGTACACACGGAAGAAGCACACCATCTGTGTTATGAGGTTTCAATGGGATCAGGGATCAGACATCTAAGACCCAGAACAAAAAAATCATATCAACGTGAATGAGGAAAATACAGAGTGGAGATCCAAAGCCCATCTGTAGGCAATTGGACATCCTCTTACAGAAGGGTCTCAGGGAGGAGATGAGCCAGTCAGGGTGCAGTATAGCACCGGTGAAACATACAACTTCGCTCTAGTTCTTTAATGCTTCCCTCTCCACCACTATCATGACCCCAATTCTACCTTACAAACCTGATCAGACCAGAGCATGTACACGGGTACAGATAAGAGCTGGAAACACAGGGACTCCAGGACAGATAAACCCCTCAGGATCAATATTGAGAGTAGCCATACCAGGAGAGTAAGGGTAAGGTTAGGGGAGAAAGGGGGAACAGATCACAATGTCTACATATAACTCCTTCCCTGGGGGACAGACAACAGAAAAGTGGGTGAAGGGAGACATCAGTCAGTGTAAGACATGAAGGAAAAAAATTTATAAATTATCAAGGGTTCATGAGGGAGGGAGGAGGGGAAAAATGAAGAGCTGATACCAAGGGCTCAAGTAGAAAGAAAATGTTTTGAAAATGATGATGGCAACAAATGTACAAATGTGCTTGACACAATGGATGGATGTATGGATTGTGATAAGAGCTGTATGAGCCCCAAATAAAATGATTTAAAAAACAAAGAATTGGTGCCTTTGAATCGTGATTTTGTTGAAGAACAGTAAGTATACTGTACATTGCCAGACAAGGAGCAACTCTATCTCGGAAGAAGTATAGACAGAATGCTCCTTAGAAACAAGGACGGGAAGACTTCCTCTTCCATCCCTTGGAGAAGATAGCACACTTCATAAAGCGGAGTCAGTGAAAACGAGGAAAACCCTCAGGGAGACGGATTGACACAGCAGCTGCAAAACGGGGCTCAAATACAGCAGCAGTTGTGAGGATTGTGTGGTGTGTCATTCTGTTGTAAATAGGGTCTCAATGAGTCAGAAGTAACTCCATGCCACCTAACAACACATTCATGTAACGCATGTGCACAACTATAGTAATGGTTAGGTCAGCTGTTCAAATCCATCACTTGCTCCATGGGGAGAAGATGAGGCTATATGGTCCTGTAAAGATTCATAGTCTCCCAAGCCTGTAACAGTGGGCTCTATAAGTAGATCTTGGATAGATATGCAGGCTGAACAGGTGTGGGAGAGTGGAAGTATACCTACAAATATGTATAGGATTGACAGAGGATATTTGTGTATGCGTGTTTATGTTTGCTATGCATAAATGTGCCAGAGCATACAGAGAAAAAGTTATGAAACTTAGATTAGACATAACCAAACACTTTGAGTGAATGAGTCATTGAGCCTGGAGACTCAGGACTGTAGTGTCTGGGGAACACCAAGGTCAATTGGCATAGTATAGTTAATTCATAAATATAGCGTTCTACATCCAGGGGTGGGATTCAAATAATTTAACAACCAGTTAAATTTTGATCATTTTAAGTATAAAAAAGATATACTGATAAAAAAAGATATACTGATATTTTTTGATTCAGTTAACATTTAAATAAGAAACCTAAAAGAGGTACACAAAACTAGATTATAAGAAAGAGTTTTAAAATATTAATGAAAAATATTAAATAATACCTGACAAAAAACAAAACAGGTTTTAAAAATATTGCTATATTGTTTTTTTATTGGCGTCCTCCCTGGTAATATTCTTCGCTTTTACCAGCTGTGTGATTTATCCTTAACCATCCCATTTCTTTAGAGGTAGGCCAATCAGACAATAGTCATTGTGTTTGATAGATTAGGAATAGGTGATTTCTCTTCTCTGAACATGCTATGTTCACTTTCGAAAAACCCCTTTCCGCTTCTGCTGAACTTGCAGCAGTTGTTATGATAATATGCTTACCTCTTTGAACACTTTCAGGAATTCCGTAATTCATAATAGCTCATGGGAATTTGGGGTGTAACACAAAGCTGAAACGAATGACACTTTGTCACCCTCTGATTGTTTGGCACTTTTTCTCTTTACATTATGTTTGTTTACTGAAGTAACAAACACAAGGGAATAAAAGTGTATTCCATCCAAAACATAATGATTTTTATGAAATGAATAAATAAATATTACAAGCATAGTTCCATCTAATTTTTTTATGTCTGCGGATGGAAGGAACATGAGTATGGGTGCTTAGAACTCGCTATTGACAGATGAACAGTTAAAAAGAGTAAGGAATGTAAATTTGTGATTTCCACATCGGGAAGTTGCCCAGCTGCCCATCTTAGCGAAAACTCTGATTACAAGTGTCATCTTAACAACTGATTTGCCAAACTCAACAAAAAATTAGATATCGGTTCTGCCGAACTGGTAAAAAGCAACGGACTCCCACCATTGCATCCTATTTGGTGAGCAGTGACTTAAAAGCTTGCGAGTGGCAAATGTTGGTCTTTCCTCATCTGGCGGAGAGCATAGTAATGAAAATCGAAAGGCACATGGAAACGCTGAGTCCAGTGGACAAGTGAGCCACATGATCAGCAGTCCCCACATCCCTGAGACCACAAAAACTAGATGGTGCCCACCTCCCACTACCAACTGCTTTGAAAAAGTTCTCATTAGAAGGTTTCAAATAGGGTCGAAGAAAAATGTGGAACAAAACCCCAAATCATAAAAAACAAAACAAAATAAAGCAATAACCAGGCCTATTCGTTGGATGATTAGAGACTGGTGGGAGTCCCAAGACTATAACCCATAGTCAGACCTTTAGGTCTGGAACTGAACTCAGCCCCGTGTTCGAATAATCTACCATATAAGATTAAAGGGGCAGAATTTAGCCACAAAGTAGAGAGTTGGGAAAGGTGGAGGAGTGGAAACAGCAAACACAGGGAAGAAGTCATGAGACAATGAGGGGATTGCAGCGGACAAGTTGAAACCAAATGTGTGCAAATTGTTGAATTTAAAACTGATTTTCTTCTCTGTAAACTTTCATCTAAATTATAATAAAAAGTTTAAGATAAGAAAAACTCAAACTAAAAACCTTACAGATGGTTGCTATGAGTTGGAATCAACTTGCTGGCAATGGTTTTTCAGTTTGCTTTTCAAGGACTGCAGACATCCCATTCCTGTTCTAGGAAGTAACACCAAAATATTTGGCTTAGGTTTCCCCACCACCACCCCCAGCCGCCACATTATTACAAATCCAGTTTCAGTTTACATGAGAAGCAAACATCTATAATAAAATTAAACAAAAGTCTCCTTCTGGGTGGCCTGGCTTACTGTCGGTCCCCACCTTTTAATGCAATTCGGTCTAGCATATATGTCTTGATCTTATGTCTCTTCCAGATGCTCTGAGATTTCTGATTCGTGCCAGATTACTCCATGTGCATTCCATACTTCTTCCAATACACCCACTTTGGCTGAAGCCCATTTTATGCAAAACATTGTGCTGATGGCTTGCAGGGTCTCAGAATGGGTAAAACGTGATCTCAGCCCAGGATCTCATAGTATAGAGCAAGAAGCATATATTTAATAACTCATTTTTACCATTTATGAAATGAAAATCATGCAGATCAATTGTAAACTACATAGGGAAAAAGGGAGATCAGTAGGCTATATCTGTGCCTTAAAGAACCATGAGCATTTCAGTAGGTAAAGAGGGAAATGACGTTTCTCTCCTCTTAGGTAAAGATCCTTGGGGGCAGAAGTTATTTCTTCATGGACATTATATGTAAGGGATATAGTGCACTCATAGACACTCAAAGTGCCAGCATGAGGAAAATACCTAGTACATGCTTGTTGCATGAATGAGTAATGGGTAGATTCTGGGCTGGCCAAACAGCCGAAAGGCAAAGAGGGTGAAAATGCACCTTATGTTGGGGAATAGTAAATGGTCTGATGAGGCTGATCTGAACGTAGATTATGTGAAGAAATGTTGTGATGGATAAAACGAGGCATTTAGGTACCAGATTTGGAATGCCACACTAACTCGAAGGACATAAGGTCAATTGGCACAGCGCAGTTCACAAAGGCAATGTGTTCCATTCTGCTTCAGTGAGTAGCAACTGAACGCCATCTAAGGTGCAAATCTTACCCTCTATCTGGAGAAAGGAAGAACAATGACAATCAAAAGACCTACGGAAGTATTGAGTCCAATGGACTAATGAACTGCACAAGCATCACCCTCCACGACCCTGAGACCAGAAGAACTACATGGTATCTGGGTACCACGCCCAACTGCTCCAACAAGGATCACAGTAAAAGGCCTTGGTAGAATGTGAGGAAAATGTGGAACCAAACTCAAAGTCATAAAAGAGCCTAGGCTTGCTAGTTGCATGGAAAGTGTTGAAATCTCCAAGACCCTTAGTCACTCTACAGATCTGGGACCGAACTCACTACCATGTTGGACTAACCAACCATGTAAGATAAAAAGAGCTGCCCGGCTATCAAAAGATATAGCGTCTGGGGTCTTAAAAGCTTGAA
>NW_022109491.1:21990965-21997305 GCF_000313985.2 Echinops telfairi | reverse complement strand
CATAGAACAGAGTAGAACTGTCCTGTGGGTTTCAGCGACTGTAAATCTTAATGGAGTAGAAAGCCTCACCTTTCTCCCAAGAAGCAGCTAGTGGCTTTGAACTGTTGACCAGGCTGTTGGCAATCCATTGCATAACCCACTATTCCATCAGGGATCCTGGTATTGCAATCGAAACACAATGTGCATGAACTGTAAGTGTAAAACTCATGATCTGCCCTGTAAACCTTCACCTAACTCACGATAAGTTAAAAAACAAATGCCAGACTATGAAGTTACATTTAGTTCTACAGATAACTGTTTTCTTTCCTAAAGCAATACTTCCTTTGTTCATCTTTGGATCCTTAGTATCTAGCACAGTACAAGGCATTTCAAAGGTACTTATAAATGACTGGACGAATGAATAGACTGATGCTTTTTTGAGAAAGAACATTATTTCATATAATGTTTTAGCTTACGTCAATAATAACAATCCTTCACATTTATGTACAATTTTATAGCCACTACACATTTTATGCCTATTATGTCATTTAAAATTTGGTTGATCTTCCTAAAAGTTTTGAGAAAAGAAGAGCAGATGTTATTATTCTCATTTTTTCGTAAAAGAAACCCAAATTCTACTTTCTCTAATTTCCCTTCGTATACCTGAAGGACTGTTGTAATATATACCTAGGAGTGAAAGGCCTCTCTCTCATGGGTAGCCTTAGTCTTGCTCCATATTCTCCAAACTCAGAATTTCTATATATCCCGCCAAAATAGATTAAGCTACGCAGTGCAGCTAATTTTACTGATTCCTTGGGGTGGGGGGGGCTGAGAGGGCCACAAAGCAGAAACACAATCCATTTGCCTGCTAGCCTTTTCTGCTCTCCCCCCAAGCTTCTCTCTAGTCATCAACTCATCTCTCTTCCTTGTCTTTCCTCTCAAAATCTCAATCCCTTCCCACCAAAAAACAACAAAACGTCTCATTTTCCAAGCCTGTCATTTTTTCAATATGAGCACTCCTCTCTGCAAATCAAAAACCCTGACAAATTAAAATTTTCTTAAGCTTGCCCCTCAGCTTCTCATTTCACCCAGTTGTATATAAAGAATGGATTAGATTTGGTCTGTGGAACTCTAAAGAACACATTAATGAGAAGTCATAGGGAAATAAATGCTAGTTCAGTGTACTTTTCTAATGGAGAATGGAGTTGGCTGCTTCAGAAAGTAGTAGTTGGTGTTAGGTACCTTTAATCCACATAGAGGTCCCAGAAGAGCACAATGTAGTGTTCTGAAATTCCATTCTTCTCAAGGTTGGCCATAGTTTGTTATCATCCACACAGCTGAATGCCTTGACATAGTCAATAAAAATACAAGTAAACATCTTTCTGGTATCCAAGATACATCAGCAATGATATTCTTTGTTCCACATTTTCTTGTGAATCAGACCTGAACCTCCGGCAGCCTCCTGTCAATGTACTGTTGCAACATTGTTGGATGATCTTCAGCAAAATTTGACTCATTGCTGTGATATCCATGATATTGTTCTGTAATTTGAGCATTCTGTTGGATCACCTTTCTTTAAATGGGTACAGATATGGATCTCTTCCAGTTGGCCAAGTAGCTATCTTCCAAATTCCCTGGCATAGACAAATGAGTGCTTCATTAGCTTGTTGAAACATTTCAATTGGTATTTCATGAATTCCTGGAGCCTTGTTTTTGGCTGCCTTTCGGTGCAACTTGGACTTCTCCCTTCAGTACTATTAGTTCTTGCTCATATGCTACCTCCTGAAATGGTGGACTGTTAACTAGCTCCTTTGGGTACAATGACTCTGTATATTCTTTCCATTTTCTTTGGATGCTTCCTGCATCATTCAATATTTTGCCCATAGAATCCTAAATACTCCAACTCAAGGCTTGAGTTTTTTCTTTAGTTCTTTCAGTTTAAGATATACTAAGCATAGTCTTCTTTTTCGCTTTCTACTTCCAGATCTTTGCACATTTAATTGTAATATTTTACTTGTCTTTCCAGCTGCCCTTTGAAATTGTCCGACCAACTCTTTGGCTTCATAATTTCTTCCTTTTGCCTTACCTATTCTATGATTAAGAGCAAGTTTCAGAGTCTCCTCGACATCACTATGATCTTTTCTTTCTTTCTTCTCTTTTTAGTGACCCTAATGCCATCCCACAGCTCATCGGGTCTTCCATCATTAGGGTTCAATGAAGTAGATCTGTTCTTGAGATGATCTCAAAATTTGGGTGTGATTCACTCTAGGTCATATTTTGGCTCATGTGGACTTAATTTAATTTTTTTGGTTTCAACCTGAACTTACAAAAAAGCAATTGATGGTCTGTTTCACAATCAGTCCCTGGCCTGATGTTAGCTACTATTATAGAGCTTCTCCATAGCCTTCCCACAAATGTAGTCAATTTGATTTCTGTGTGTTTCATCTGGAGAAGCCCACATGTATAGTTGCCTTTTGTGTTGTTGAAAAAGGTATTTGTAAAGAAGTCATTGGTCTTGCAAAATTCTATCATGTGATCTCCAGCTTCCTTTCTATCACCAAGACCATATTTGCCAACTACTGTTCCTTCCTCTTTGTTTCCAACTTTGCATTCTAATTGCCAATAATTATCCATCCATTTTGATTGCATGTTTGATCAATTTCAGACTGATAAAATTCTTCAATTTCTGTCTCACTAGCTTTTGTGGTTGCATAAATTTGAACAATAGTTGTATTGGTTGGATTTCCTCAAAGGCAGATATAATTCTATCACAGACAGCATTGTACTTCAGGATTGAGTTTTACAGTGTCCTTTTGACTACGAGTGCAATGTAATTCCTCTAGATTGTGTTATTCCCAGCATAGTAAACCACATGCTTTTCTGATTCGAAACGGCCAGTGCCAGTCCATTTCAGTTCTCTGACATCTAGGGTATTGATCTTTGTGTGTTCCATTTCACTTTTGACGTCTCCCAATTTTCCTAGAGTCATACTTTGTACATTCCAGGTTCTGATTATTAGATTCTCGCCGCTGTTTCCTACCTTGAGTTGTGCCCTGTTAGAAAATGAAGATCCCCAAAGCTCTACTCCCACAGGCTTTCCTCCGTTCACATCACCATGGTCCACTCTACTCTGAGAACACAGCTCCTCCTCAGTCCTTCTGGCCCAAGGGGCCCATCCTCTGGAACTATGTCCGACAATGTTCTGCTTCATCTTATTAGGATTTCGGTATCTGGCAGTGCTTCAAAGCTATGCATAAGGTTTTCAATGGCTGCTTCTTATCAAGTGGCCAGCTGAGTCTTTCTTCATTGTCTGTCCTCAGTTTGGAAGCTCCGCTAAAACCTGTTCCAGGGGTCCTCAAACTTTTTTAACAGGGGGCCAGTTCACTGTCCCTCAGACCCGTTGGAGGACCCAAGTATAGTTAAAAAAAAAACTATGAACAAATTCCTATGCACACTGCACATATCTTATTTTGAAGTAAAATACAAAACGGGGCAAAAACACCTGGCGGGCCGGATAAATGTCCTCGGCGGGCTGCATGTGGCCCGTGGGCCGTAGTTTGAGGACCCCTGAATGACATGAATATCATTATTAACCAACTTGACTTAGTCTACATTTTTTTCAAAAATTCTACCCAAGAACACAGAATACCCCTTCTTTTCAAATAGTCACAGATCATATTCTGAGCCACAAAACAAAGTGTAAGAATTATAAACAACCCACACAAAGTATGTTTTCTGACTGTAACATAATTAAATTATAAATTCATAATCCAAACCAAACCAAACTCACTGCCATCGAGTCAATTCCAACTCATAGCAACCCTAATCGGACAGGGTAGAACTTCCCCTGTGAGTTTCTAAGACTGTAAGTCTTTATAGAAATAGAAAGCTTCACCTTTCTCCCACGGGGCAGCTGGTTGTTTTGAACTGCTGACCTTGTGGTTAGGCAGCCCAACACATAACCACTATGCTACCAGAGCTCCTGAAATTAATAATAGAAAATTCTAACATTATCAACATACTTGTAAACAACTCCTGGATCAAAGAGGAAGCTTCAAGAGAAACTAGAAAACATATTTAACTGAATATTTGAAAATGAAAACACAAGATATCAAAATTAATGGGTTTCAGCTAAAGCAGTGAGCACAGGGAAATTTATAGCATTAATTTGTAAGAGAAAGAAGAAAGGTTTCAAATAAGAATTTATGTTTCCACCATAACAAACATAAAAAATGAGACCAGATAAAACCTAAAACAAATAAAAGGAAAAAAATAATAGCAAAATTCACTGAAATTGAGAAGAGAAAAATCAATGAGATGAAAAACTGAGACTTTGAAAGGGTCAATAACATTAATAAGCTTCTAGTCAAAATGATCAAGAAAAAAATAGAGAGAAGATACAAATTACTAATTTCAGGCATGAAAGAGGGGCTACCAGAGCAGACACTTCAAAGATTAAAAGGATAATAGGTAAATACTACAAATAACTTTATATCCATAAAGCGGGCAACTTAGATGGGCATAAAAAGATGTCTGAGTTTTTCCCTTTTTCAACGTTTGGTCAGTTAGGCCGAAAGAAATTGTCAGTTTTGCCACTGCACTTAAACTGAAACTGAAACTACATGACCTCCTAGTTTAGCTGTAGCTCACTCAACAGAAGATTTGAGCTAACTAAAAAACAAACGATGTGTATTATGAGGGGTACACGCCTATAATATGTTATTAAAGGGCACATTTGATTCTATTCTATGCAGATAAAAGAATACAGATTAAAATTAAAATACAGTAAATAGATTACAGTGTAAAAAAATCAGTGAATACAGTTCATCATATTAACAGACACAAAAAAACCCATGATCATCTCAATCAATGCAGAAAACGCATTTGACAAAACTCAACATCCGTTCATGAAAAACTCTCTCCGCAGCTGGAGTAGGATGGCGTTTTCTTGAATAAAGGCAAACAACCTACTGCCATTTTTACACTTAATGGTGAAAGACTGAGGGTTTTCAACCTAAGTCTGGAAACTTATGCTATTTGGAAACTGGATGCTATTCCCCAGCATCCAGAAACTTCCAACCAGCATCATAAAGCAAGCAAACAAGAAAATGAGACATGGGTTAAAAAGGAAGAAAGAAAACTATATAAATTCATAGAAATTATGATTATCTATGTAGAAAATACCAGTTGGGCTGCTAAACTCAAGGTCAGTCTTTCAAAACCACCTTAGGAGAAATACTAGACCTTCGTTACAGCCTGGCAAACCCACAGGGGCAATTCTACCCTGTCCTATAGGGTAGCTTGGCATTGGAGTCAACTTGATGGCAGTGAGGTTTTTGGGTTTATATAGAAATTTCTACAACAAATTCCTGTAACTAATCAAGAAGTTTAATTTAGTCAAGCCACAGGATACAAAATCATAATACAAACATCGATTGCACTTCCATATGCTGGCAATAACAACAAGTATGTTGTTATGTGCCATCTAGTCCAAGTCAACCCATGGAGACTCTCTGCACAAAAGACGAGAAACACTGCCTGGTCCCGAGCCATCCTCTTGATTATTATATGTGAGCCCATGGCTGTAGCCGCTGTGTTAAACGATCTCCTCGGAGCTGTGCCTCTATTCCACTGAGCTCTACTTACTTTACCAAGCATGATGTCCTTCTCCAAGATGATGTGTCCAAAGATGGGAGATGACACCTTGCCAACCTCCCTTCCAAGAGCCTTCTGGCTAAACTTCTTTTTAGTCCATGGCACATTCATTATTTGTCATCAACACCATAATTCCAAGACATAGGTTCTTCAGTTTTCCTTATTTATTGTCTACTTCCTACCTGTCTATGAGGCAATTGAAGGTACTATGGTTTGGATCAGGCACTCCTTATTCTTCAAAGTGTCACCTTTGCTTGTGGATTGTTTAAAGAGATCTTTTGCTGGAGATTTGCCCACTAAAATACTTTGTTTTATTTCCTGACTTCTGCCTCCATATGAATTGATGTGAATCCAAGCAAATGAGCTGCTTTGTTCTTCATCCGTAACTGCTTCCCATCCTCCTAGCTTTTAGCAAGCCAGGTTGTGTCACCATCCTATCTCAGGGTCCTAATGAGCCTTCCATCAATCCTGATGCCCGTTCTTCTTCATATAGTCTAGCTTCTCAGATTATTTCCTCAGCACACACATGGAATAAATGGGGTAAAAGGATACACAATTTTCCTGATGTTAAGCCATGCTGTGTCCCCTTCTTCTGTTTTAACAACTGCCCCCTTGGCCTGTGTACAGTATCTCCATAAGTACAATGAAGTAGTGGACACCTGCCCCCTACCCCCCCAAAGAATTTATTTCAGAGAACAGCACTGAA
>NW_022109491.1:21981578-21989092 GCF_000313985.2 Echinops telfairi | reverse complement strand
CCACACAGGTGGATTACATACTCAATAACACACAGGTAAACATATTTTTTCTTTCAGCCAAGATCTCTTTTATATCAGCAATGATATCCTTTGCTCCATTTACTACATTTTCTTCTGCATCTGGCTTGAATTTCCAGCAGCTAAGGTACCACTGAAACCATTTCTAAAAATTATCTTCAGCAAAATCTTACTTATATATGATATTAACAAGTAGAAAATAAAATTAAATAACATAATTTGCAATAGTACTGAAATAATGACATATGTAGGGATAAATCAAATAGGATCCTTTCTGCTGAAAATGGGAACAAAGAGGTAACATAGGAGAATTTCAAGGGAAATGATAAACGTTCTCTATTTTGCTTGTGAGCGTGGTTAAACAACTCTGCATTTGTCAAGACTCACAATATTGGATATATAGATATACTTATATATACTATATACTTATGTATACTTATATAGTTACACTTTACATTCAGTAAAGTCTACTCTCATTTTATATATATATATATATATTTTTTTTTTTTTCCCTTTTACGTTACAATCAAACAGATTCGGTCTTTGTAGTTATTTTTCTTGAACCTAAGAGCAAGACTGCCTCGTTTCCTGTTAATTTTCCATTTCTTCTCAGTCTACAGAGTCCAAAGCTTCATTGTTCTGAAATCATTCTTTTTCAGCAGGTTATTCTATCCATTGAAAGATGGCCCAACTCCCATCATTGAGAGTGGTACAATAACGCACTACCTGCCACTAGTACTTTGGCAGAGATCCGTTTATCGGGTTAATTAGCTGTCATTGTGGATGGCAGTGAGCAGGGCTGGAAGGGGCCAGGGCCCAGGTCAGATGTGCTTTGATGGGGGAAGAGGAAAGAAAGGGCTGCCTCACAGCACAGCTTTTGCTAGGACGCTGGAGGCTAGAGGTGGAGGTGGGAGGGCGGTGATCAGAGAGCACAAATGAGAGCCTGCCAAGAACACACTGTGCTGACTTCACAGCTTTGCCTCAGGCTGGCGCTGGACTTAGGCCAATCTCTTCCCTGAGCTTTCATTTCCTCCCTTCTGAATCTGTCAAATCTCAGCTCATTTCTGTTCCATAATCATGCCCCCAAGATCCTCTTCCCCTGCCTTCGTTTATTCAACAAATATTTATCATAACGGACTCTGTCACATTGTCTCCAATTCAGATGGCTTCTTTACATCTGCTGATCTTTTTTTGATCCAAGGGAAGAAGAGTGAGCCCTGATTTCCAGAGAAGAAAGCAGAGGCTTAGAAAGGTTAAGGGGTTTACCCAAGGTCACCCTTTCATTACTGAGGCTTGGACTTCTTCCGTTATGTATACTCTGCTGCCCTCTACTGTGAGCATAGAATTCAGTACTGACTTACAGAGACACACAATGTGTAGCTAATGCAATCTAAGAATGCTTCTATTTTGTTCAGTTAACAAATACTTATTGAGAGCCTTCTGTGGGTCAGAAACAAGATAAGTAGCATGGTCTCTGTGCTTGTGAAACTTATACTGTTCAGAGGGGAGAAATAAATAATTCTTCATAAGCGTTAAGTACTATGATGTACAAGGTGCTATAAATAACAGTATGTCATTTAGTCTGGACCCTTAGGGCCATCTTACATGAGACGGAATGCATACAAATGTATTATTGATTGGCTACCAGGAGGGTTAAGGTGTCCTGATGGTGGAATGGCTAAATTCTTGACTGCTAACCGAACAGTTATAGGATCACTATGAGTCAGAATCGACTAGACCGGCAAAGAACAGCAATATGAGCTGGGGGTCAACCTACTGCCATCGAGTCAATTCTGATTCGTATTGATCCTGTACGACAGGGTAGAACTGCCCTATGGGGTTTCCAAAGCTGTAGTCTTTACAGAAACAGGCTGCCTCCAATGTGCCTGTGGAACATTGGGTGAGTTTAAACGGTTGGCCTGTTAGCAGTCCAATGTCTAACCCACTGTACCACCACGACTCATGGACTACAGACCAAAGCACCGCCCACCCCTTCACCATCTTTACAATTGTTGATACGTTTGAGCCCATTGTTGCAGCCTCTGTTTCAATCCGTCTCCTCGCTGGTCTTCCTCTTTTCACTGACCCACTACCGAGCACGGTATCCTCGTCCAGAGACTGGTTGCCTCTGCTAACACGAATAGAAGGCAAAGTCTCACCATCCTCACTTCTAAAGAAGTACATTCTGCCTGTACTTCTTCCAAGACAGATTTGTTCGTTCTTCTGGCCGTGCATGGTATCCTCAATATTCTGGGCCAACACCATAATTCAAAGGCATCAATTCCTCTCTGGTCTTCCTTCGTCACCAGCCAGCTTTCTGATGTACATGAGGCGGCTTAGGTCAGGCGCACTCCAGTCTTCAAAATGATACCTTTGCTTTTTAACATTTAAGTCATTTTGCAGCAGATTTGCTTCATGCAGTCTGTTGTTTGATTTCTTGATGTCGTGTCCTCCTTTCTGTCCCTGCCTCCTCTTTACCCTCCTTGAAGATTCCAGCCAACTACCTAATAGATCTTTGCTCCAAGGGTTTAGACACCGTGGAGCCCCCAGTATCTTCAGCTTTGATAGGGGAGCAACGAGGACAGTCTGCTCTGCTCACAGAGGCACCACAGAGCATTTGAGGCTCCATGAGTTTGGACCCAAACCTGAGACCTGGTGTCAAGCTGCAGGACCACCAAGGACCCCCCACATGACACTTGACCAATTCTGCAGGAGCCTTGGTTCAACCCCACAGCTCTTGTTCCCAAAGCAGCCCTGACTCCACGGCTCCCAACCTCAGATGGAGCTGTCAGAAGGTCCTCTCATCTTCTGCCCTACTGCCTGTAGATGGACCAGGGGGCAAAACAGGCTGTCCAGAACACAGGTATCACCCCACCATGCACCACTCAGGATGAGGTGCCCGAGGCCCAGTCAAGGGCCACGTGGTTCCAGGCCCCCTGCACGGTGTCCAGGACCCCCTCCCGCCCTCAGGTCCCAGCGCCCGGCAGCACTCACTCTCCGCTCTGCGATGGAACCGGCTACAGATGCCCATGGGGCTGGGATTCCTGCCCTGCTCATCCTGTGCCCCTTTCTCGTTGATGGCTCTCAGGCTTCAGGCTTCCCTCTCTGTAGGACGTGGTTGCCACCCACCAGCCCAACTCACACACTAGGGCTGGAACTTGAGAGAGGGCTCAGGGCCATGAGGGAAACTAGAGCCATTCCGCCTTGTCTGGGCTGGTGGCTAGGAGTAGTGGTCAGCTCACCAATGAGAAACGACAGAGGTGATGCTGTTTATAGCTCATCTTTATGGTGTGCACACAGCATGGGGCTTAGAGGTGTGTGTGTGTGTGTGTGTGTGTGTGTGTGTGTGTGTGTGTGTGTGTGTGTTAACCACTGTGGGGCGAGCAGACAGACCCAGACAACTGTCGCCTGTGCCGGTTCCTGAGTTGACCCTTTTGCCGTTTCTGGAACAAGGGGTTGGCTCCCAGGGCCTCCATGGGAATGGGAATGTTCTGGTTCTGGAACCTTCGACACACGGCATCTAACGTGTGTGACGGCTCAGGCCCAGCAGCCCCCATCTGCCATAGACACAGGATTCCTTTAGTGGCCTGAGGGTCCCTCGGAGCTGCTCTTGGGCCTTGGGTAGCATCTTCCACTGCGCTGGGAGAACGGGCCTCCCTCTGGGCCCTCACTGAAGCCCCCTGTGAGTCTGCTGTCCATTCCTCGCTAAGCCTGGAGAGGACACACATGGGTGGTCAGCAGACACTGAGGCCCGTGGGGCGAGGGGGCTTCCAGGCTGCCTGGCAAGTCAGGGTGCATATGGTCTCCCCTGACCTGGTACATATGTCCAGCCTAAAGGCCTTCAGGCAGGGGCTGAAGTGTGCTTTTAGGCACATCCTCACCATGACCTCCTGACTCCACCCTCTGGCCATGTGTCACTTTTGCTCTGTGATATCAGCCCGCTTTCTTGAGTCATGAAGAACTAGGCATGCTATGTGCAGTCTCAGCTATTATTTGCTCAGGCAGGAAATATGCGACCTTTTCTTTGGGACGCAAATAACAACCCCTGCTCTGTGCACACCAGCTCTGCGTCCATACCGGGGTCCTTGACTTGCCATCTTCTCGGCCAACGCTGACTTTAGCAAATAGCCCATCAGCAGCCTCAGCTCCAACATTGGGAGTCGATTGTGTTGCTGGGCGTTGGCATCAGGGGGAGCCTGAAAGGTCCCCCTCCTCGCCCACTGTTGTTATCTTCTGCCCTTACAACTGGGTTGTTGCCTCCGTCTCCTCCTCCGGCACTCAGGTTTTAAACGGAGGGTGCTATGACCTAACCTGTTTCGAGGCCTGGGAATCGCTGCCATTCTAGACAGCCTCCCCCATAGAGTTAGCTTCTATTCCTTAAACGCCTGAGAGCTGAGGGAGGTCATAGCTGAGAAGCCTTGGGACCCACCGGCTGTCCATGTCAAATATGAAGAGGTTTCATAGAAACTTGGTAGAAAAATTCCATCACCGCTTAGTGCCATTTTTCCACGATTTTTTTGAAGTCCCCTTGTAGTGCCTAACTGTTCTTTCCACCTATATGTCCTCAACCAAATGATCTATCTGCTCAGAGCACCATTTTCCTTTTTTGTTAAATAGGAGATGGCAAAAAGGGCTGTGAGGAGAAGTTGGTGAGGCATTTTTAAGTGATATTAAAGATAGGATTCCATCGTGGCCACATCCTACTCCCTGAAATCTGTGACGATGATATCTGACATGGCAAAAAAAAAAACCACCATGTTGGGGATCTTGAGATGGGAAGATTATCTAGGTGGGTCCAATGGGATCACAAGGGCCCTTATGAGAGGAATGCAGGAGGGCTGTCATCCGAAAAGATGTGACGGTGGAAGCAATGGTCAGAGGGAGGCTACTGCTAGAAAGAGGCCACAAGCCAAGGAAGGTTGCCAGCCTCTAAAAGCTGGAAAAGGCGAGGAAGGAATCGATTCTCTCCTAGAGCCTCCAGAAGAAATGTGGTCCTATTGCCACCTGGCCACATAAAACTCAGTTTTGGACTTCCGATCCCCAACGTGGAAGATAATAACTTTGTATTGTTTAAGTCACGAAATCTGTGGTCAGTTGTTACAGCAGCATTAGGAGACTCATACTGAGGTACGTTAAATTTTGAAAAGTATTGCTCTCAGGGATCCAGTTCATACATGCATGGGTTTACCCCCAACAACGAAATGTGTTTGAACATGTCTCTGTCATCAACGGATGGCTGCAGGCCAGTTCTCTCCCGAAAACACCTGTCTTAGTCTCATTAGCTGCCTTAGAAAGTGTCCAATCGAAAGGTGCTCCCAGTGGGATCTGATGGGCCGGTTTAATTCAAGGCAGAGATGTCAGCTGAGAAGACCGTGGTGATTGGTTTTGAGATCCCAAGGGGTAATCTTCATAGATTTTCTCCAAGGACACAGGTTGATCACAGGGCTTATTATGAAGAAGTTTTAAAAACATTGAAAACTGCACTGGTGGGGAAAAAAGGGCCAAGAAAGTTACACTGAGGAATTTTTCCCCTATCACGACAATGCACCTGTTCACTCTTCAAGGGTATCAAGGGCTGGTCTACAAAAGCTTCCTTGGAAAACAGTACGCCATCAACCCACATCCTGATCTTGCCCTTTCTGATTTCTTCTGTTCCCAAAACTCGAAAAACGTTGAAAAGGAACACGATTTGCGGCCCTCGGGATGCCAAGGCTGCCACTTTGACATGCTATAATAGAAGAGGGCAGGATCCTTTAGGGGAGGTTTAGAGAGCTGGAAACAATGCCTTCAGAAGTGGTAGACCAAGATGGAGACTATGTGGAGAAAGAATAGTTTCACATAGGGATATTTTTGTTAAAGAAGGGTTCTACGCATTAGTAGCAGCAATTTTTGACAGTCTAGTACATGCATGTAACACACAGATGTGGGCACATAGGAAGTGTTCTCACCATGTCATTATCTGTTTATCTTCAAGTGCTTTGGACACGTTGTCAGGAGAGACCCGTCCCTGGGGAAGGACTTCATACTTGGTAAAGGAGAGGGGCAGCACGAAAGAGGAAGGCCTAAGGCAAGAGGGAGGGTCCCAGTGGCTGCAACCATGGGTTCAAGTGTAAGAACCATTGTGAGGCCAGCGCAGGACTGGGTGTTGTTGGTCTGGTTGTACTTAGGGTCGCTCTGAGTTGGAACTGACTTGGGGGAACCCAACAACACACTCCCCAGCCATCGATTGACCCTCAGTGTTCACTGCTGTCAGACCAAATCTCTATGGCTCTTTGGTGACTCCCCGGGAAGAAGCGTCAGTCACCTCCAGCCCTTGTCTTACCTGAACCTTGTGGACTGCTCTACCCATCCAACCCAGGGCCCAGTCCTAGTGTTCAACCTCCGCGAGGTAGGACTCATTTTCCAAAATTTCACATTAAAGGTGATTCAACAACACTTAGAGATCACCTAATGTCACTTGTTTTGGGACCCTTCTGTAACGGGATGTCCAGTTGCCTACAGATGGGCTTTGGGTCCCCACTCTGCACTCCCCCTCATTCACAATGATATGATTTTTTGTTTTGATGCCTGATACCTAATACCTTTCACACAATATGGTAATATTTTAAAAACCTGTTTTGTTTTTTGTCAAGTATTATTTAATATTTTTCATTAATATTTTAAAACTCTAATAATCTTGTTTTGTGTGCCTTTTAGGTTTCTTATTTAAATATTAACTGAATCAAATAAGATCAGTATATCTTTTTTATACTTAAAATGATCAAAATTTAACTGGTTGTTAAATTATTTGAATCCCACCCCTGGATATAGAACATTATCTTTGTGACGTAACTATACTATGCCAATTGACCTTGGTGTTCCCTAGACACTACAGTCCTGAGCCTCTAGGCTCAATGATTCATTCCTTCAAAGTGTTTGGTTATGTCTAAGTTTTCATAACTTTTCCCCTGTATATGCTCTGGCACATTTATGCATAGCAAACATAAACACGCATATACAAATATCCTCTGTCAATCCTATACACATTTGTAGGTATACTTCCACTCTCCCACACCTGTTCAGCCTGCATATCTATCCAAGATCTACTTATAGAGCCCACTGTTACAGGCTTGGGAGACAACGAATCTTTACAGGATCATACAGCCTCATCTTCTCCCCATGGAGCAAGTGATGGATTTGAACAGCTGACCTAACCGTTACTATCGTTGTGCACGTGAGTTACATGAATGTGTTGTTAGGTGGCATGGAGTTACTTCTGACTCATTGAGACCCTATTTACAACAGAAGGACACACCACACAATCCTCATGACTGCTGCTGTATTTGAGCCCCGTTTTGCAGCTGCTGTGTCAATCCGTCTCCCTGAGGGTTTTCCTCGTTTTCACTGACTCCATTTTATGAAGTGTGATAGCTTCTCCAAGGGATGGAAGAGGAAGTCTTCCCATCCTTGTTTCTAAGGAGCATTCTGTCTATACTTCTTCCGAGATAGAGTTGCTC
>NW_022109491.1:21977903-21980991 GCF_000313985.2 Echinops telfairi | reverse complement strand
CGGGGGTTTAAGTGGAGAGAAAATGTTTTGAGAATGATGTACAAATGCGCTTTACACAATTGATGTGTGTATGGATTGCTATAACAGTTGTATGAGTCCCTAATAAAATGTTTAAAAAATTTTTTTAGTAAAATGAATGAGCTATGCTCAGAACATACATGTAAAAAAAAAAAACTAGAGGAAAGTTGTGTATTTTGTCAGTGCTATAGTGCACCCTGAGTGGCTAATCCTTGTGACCCTTCTGTGAGGGGATGTCCAATTGTCTACAGATGGGCTTTGGGTCTCCACTCCTCGTCTCCCCATGCATGCCCCATTCTCATTGGTATGATTTTGTTCTGGGTCTTAGATGCCTGATACCTTTATCCCAATCGACACCTCATGATCACACAGGCTGGTGTGCTTCTTGCATGTGGACTTTGTTGCTTCTCAACTAGATGGCCACTTGTTTATTTTCAAGCTTTAAGACCCCAGATGCTATATCTTTTGATAGCCGGGCACCATCAGCTTTTTTCATCACATTTGCTTATGCACCCATTTTATCTTCAGTGATCGTGTCAGACAGGTGAGCATCACAGAATGCCGGATTATTAGAACAAAGTGTTCTTGTGTTGAGGAAGTACTTGAGTAGAGGCCCAATGTCCATCTTCAACCTTAATTCTTAACATATAGATGTAAATACATAGATCTATTTCCCTCTCATTATATATAAGTATATTTACATATGTACATGAATCTATTTCGACCTCTATAAATGCCCTTTGCCTCTTAGTTCTTTCCTCTATTTCCTTTTACTTTCCTCTTGTCCCACCATCATATTTGGCCTTCATTCAGGTTTAGTAATTCCTCACTGTTAGATTGCCCTTGATTAAGCCTCACTAGGCATCCTATGCCCTTCTCTCCATTGATTTCAAACATTTTGAGGCATCCAAATAGAGATGACCTGTGGGCAGTTGGACACAAAGAGATATACATTCAAGAGGTCTAGACTAGATGCCATCAAACATCTACAGAAGACCATCGAAGACCCAGAGAAGTGCCTCCCAATAATTTACCAGATGGACCAAACCATAATGATATAAATGACTTGTACCTCGTTTTTCTTCCTACTACTGTTGTTGCTCTTGTGTGTCATTGACTCTATAGCAATCCTGACTCTGTGGCAGGGGTAGGGACCATCCAGCCCGAGGGCCGTGTAAGGCCTGAGAAGTCATTAATACCAGCTAATATCACATGCCTCCCCAAGGAGAAATTGTTCCAGCCATCACATTAGGGGTGAGTTATGTTTGACCAGTACGGCCCCGGAATGATATTACAAATATCCAAATGGCCCTTGGCAGAAAAAAGATTCCCCAACCCTGTGCTTCACAATGTCCTCAGTGCTAGGACAAGCACCGCACCACCACAAGCCTTAAACCAAGCCCCGGAGAGCTCAGGGATACAGACTTTTCAACAAATACTCAGAAGAAGTATGATAAAGATTTCATAGTCCTATTGTAAGGGCTGGGGGAAGCCCTGAAGAGAAAATGACTTGGAGACAACAGAAAACTTCCCAAAGGAAGTCACAGTTGAGTTATTTCTTATTTATTTATTTATTATTTTGGTCAGGCGAGCCGTAGAGAACAAGGAGATGGTGGTAGAAGGGTATTCCAGGCAGAGGAAGCAGCATGCCCCTCCCACAGCCAGGATGAAAGTTGTGTTCAAAAGGGGGCAGGGCCAACTTCATGGGAGGATGGCCTGCAGGGCCCAACAGGGCCCCACGTTCAGAAGGGCCCCGTACTTAGTGCAATACTCTGTGGTCACCATCTTGAAATTCTTAATATATAGGTCTTTAACATGGGGTTTTGCATTTTATCTTGCACAGGGCCACGCAAATGATGTAGCAGGTCCTGCAAGAGGTCAAAGTGGGATAAGAAGACCCTGTTGGAAAGCTATTTCTCTAGTCTGAGTAAGAGCTATCCTTCGTTGCTGAAGTGATTCGGACTCACTGGGACCTCTTGGTACAGAGGAGAACTGCCCCATAGGGTTTCCAAGGCTGTAAATCGCTGCAGAAGCAGACTGCCATCGCTTCCTTCCTCGGAGAGGCAGGTAGGTTTAAACCACTCACCCTTTGGTTGGCAGCCTCGTGCTTAACTGCGGCACCACCACGGGTTCTTAAGAGATAACGAAGGCTGCATTCAGAGCTCAACATAGCAAGCTAATTGATCATCGCACCCATAGCATCATCTTCCTCATGTTTTGATGAAGCAATTTCCCCAACTGGAAAATATTTAACTTGATTTGGGGCTCCTGCCATGACAACGAAGGTTGCAGTGAACAATCTTGTCTATTTGTTTTCGTACATATCCAAGGGTATTTCTTTCTTTCTTTTTTTTTTTTGCATACAACTGGTCATGGTTTATTTCCTACCTCTTCTGGGTATATACCCAGTAGAGGGATAGCTGGTCATAAGGTAGCTCAATTTCCATCTTCTTTATGGGTGTTTCTTTTTTTTTCCCCCCAAGGGTATTTCTATCTGGAATAAATTTTCAAAATTAGAATTGATAGGTCAAAGCCATGCCCATTTTTAAGACTGATGTCACTTATTTGTGTCCCAAAGAGATGATATCCATTTATATCCCTTCCAACAGCACGGAGGAGCATCTGCTTCCCCAGCCGTGTTCGGCACTCCAGTGTATGCAACTTCTTAGTATCTGCAGCCTGGTCAGTGAAAGAGCTGTAGCTCATTTTAATTTGCCTTTCTTTAATTACAAATGAGGTTGATCTTTTTTTTTTTCAATGTCCACGCATTTCTATTTTCAGAAAGCACATTTTGTCCTTTGCTCGTTTTTTAAATCTGGATTGTAGGCTATTTGCTTATTGGCTGATAACAGCTGTTTTATGTTCAGAATATTAGTAGTAAATATATTTCATCTAACCCAGTGGTTCTCAACCTACCTAGCGACCCTTTAATACAGTTCCTCATGTGGTGGTGACCCTCCCTCCCAACCATAAAATTATTTTTGCAGAGACAAGGGAACAACAAGTGAACCAAATTGGTGGTGAGGAGGGTGTAGGAGGCCTGGTAGGGCATAATCAAGGGTAATGTAAC
>NW_022109491.1:21970064-21976997 GCF_000313985.2 Echinops telfairi | reverse complement strand
TGTAGGATATGACAAAATAATAATTTATAAATTATCAAGAGTTCATGAGGGAGTGGGGAGGGGAGAGAGGGGAGGAAATGAGGAGCTAATGCCAATGGCTTAAGTGGAAAGCAAATGTTTTGAGAATAATGAGGGCAACAAATGTACAAATGTATTGTGATAATAGTTGTATGAGCCCCCAATAAAATGATTTTTAAAAAAGACAAAACTTCAAAGGACACAAAAAATTACGCAATTAAAAAAAATTCCCTTCCCACCTTGTCCTCAAGTCACATTGTTCTCTTTGAAGGCAATCACTTTTCTCAGCATCTTGGGTATTCTTCCAGAGATGTTTTATGCCCAAACAAATGTGTTTGTATATGTGTGTGTGCTCTTCATCCCTATTATACAAGCGGTAGCATCTTGTACCCAGCACAAGGCTTTCTTTTTTTTCATTTAACATTACATTTGGGGAATAATTCCCTAACACAAAGAACTTCCTCATTCTTTTTAACGGTTGCCCGATGTTTCCTTGTAAGTGCCTTGCTCTGAATCTGTTCTCAAGTAGAATGGAAAATATTCCCGCATTTAGAACTCGATCTCGAGACTCAGTAGGAAGTTGAACTAAGGATTTCTCCAAATCTCACCATCAGACCTTTTCCTGCCTCTGCCTTCACCCTCCATTTTCTGCCAATTGAAAGGTTACAGTCTTCCATTGCTCAAACGTTTTCAACACAAATGGGTGCTGTTCATGGTCTCTTACATATAAAAATTAATTTTCAAATATCATAAAGGCTCCTATCCAGTATGCCTTCTTTTTTGAACCTGTGATCTCCTGGATGACCCAACGGCAACTCACCTCAAGATCACCAATAATCTCCGCACTGGTAAACCCAATGGCTGGGTGTCCCTCTTCCTCCCGAATGAATGGCATTCTGACATTTGTAATAAGAACCCATGGGGCCTCGGCGAGAGGGGGCGGGAGGACGTCCTCAAATGTTCCCTTTAGCATAAAACTCACAGTGTCTTGGAATTTCAGGAGATGTAGTTTAGTTCCCAATTTGCCTCATCGCAACAGCCTCAAAACCTGACGACTTATCTCAGGCGCTGCTGTAAGGAAAGTATCGAGCCCAAAAGCAGACAAAAGTTAAGTAGCCATCAATACAATTGCCCCCTCCAATCGCTTCTCCTGAATGTATACTCCTGAAAGTCCTCATCTTTCCTGTTATTATAGATGAATTTTTGGAGCTGATAGCCAGGCTCTCCACTGTGCACTCTGTCCCTCAAGGAGAGTGCTTTAGAAATGCTCCCCTTACTCTCCCGCATTCTCCATTCCCCCCAGACTGGACCGGTCTCAATCAGCATAAATCTCCCATTTGCACCCTAGTCCAAGCCACCATCATCTTACACCTTGGTTATTGCAATAGCCTCCCGACTGCCTTTCAACCTGTTCTCAGCACAGCACACGAAGCAGTGCTGTTAAAAAGTCAAACAGCAGAACAAAACAATCACATCATTGTGAATGAGGGGGATTGCGCAGTGGAGGCCCAAAGTCCTTCTGTAGACAATTGGACATCCCCTTACAGAAGAGTCTCGGGGAGAAGATGAGCCAGAGTGCAGTATAGCACCGATGAAACATACAGCTTCCCTCCCCCCATTGTCATGACCCCAATTCTACCTTACAAATCCGAATAGACCAGAGCATGTACACTGGTACAGATAAGAGCTGGAAACACAGGGAATCCAGGACAGATAAACCCCTCAGGACCAATATTGAGAGTAGCCATACCAGGAGGGGAAGGGGAAGGTGGGAGGAAAAGGGGGAAACTGATCATAATGATCTACATATAACCCCCTCCCTGGAGGACGGACAACAGGAAAGTGGGTAAAGGGAGACATCGGTCAGTGTAAGACATGAAAAAACAATAATAATTTATAAATATCAAGGATTCGTGAGGGAGGTCGGGTGAGGGAGGGAGGGGGGAAATGAGAAGCTGATACCAAGGGCTCAAGTAGAAAGCAAATGTTTTGAGAATGATGATGGCAACAAATGTACAAATGTGCTTGACAATGGATGGATGGATGGATTGTGATAAGAATTATACAAGCCCCCGATAAAATTATTTTTAAAAAGTCAAACGGTTCTCCTTCTCTTCTTAAGACCTTTTATTGCCTTTTTATTTCATACATAGCACAATCCACAGGCCCTCCACCTACCCCAGCGTCTCTCACCTCATCTAGTATCCATTCCTCCTGTCCCAACCACACTAGTCCCTCCCTGGTTTTCAAACTTACCTGGCTGTTCTTGCCTCAGCATCCTCGCACTGGGTCTTCCTTTGGCCTGCACATGTTTGTCCCAGGTATCCACATGTCTCGCTGCCTTGCTCCTTCAGGTCTGTATTAAAAAATATTTATTAAGCCCTTCTCTGGCCACACAAGTCAAAATTTCAAATGCATACACATATACTCCCTTGAGAATGTATATCATGGTTCCTAGGTTTTATCAATACATCACTATCTAACATGCTATAGGCTATATTATGTTTATTGCCTATCACCCCCCAGTACAGTGCTAGTTCCATGGAAGCAGAGATCTTTACTTAATGTGTTTATTACTCTATCTGAGTAGCTAGCATCGTGCCTGACACATGGCAGGTGCTTAAAAAGCAGCTGTTGAACAAATTTGCTGAAGGAAATAAAATATGCTCATGTAACTCCTTCATTTAAAATCCTTCGATGGTGATTTACTGCCTAGACTAGGATATCTGACTTTCTGCTCTTTGGACCTGTCTCTACACTTAACCAAGATACTGATGGCAGCAGGGGTACACATTGGGCTGTTAACAACAAGATCATCAGTTTGAAACCACCAACAGATCCGCAGCAGAAAGATGAGGCTCTCTGCTCCTGTGGAGAGTGACAGTCTCAGAACCCACAGGGCAGTTCTGTCCTGTCCTACCAGGTGGCCGTGAGTCAGAATCGACCCCATGGCAATGAGCTTGTCTGTTTAAATAGACTTAACAATGATAAAGAACTCCAGAGAATTTTTGTTCATAAGGAATGTATCTATTGGAAATTAGTGCATTTGACATCAAAACTAAAAATTTCTTTACAATTTTCACTTACTCATTCATTAAGACAGTAATAATAAACATATTAACATAAATAACATTTTAATGAAAATAATGGTATTTTCTAAAACAAAAATACTGGTAAGAAGAGTGGCTTTTTCTGCATTTTGGAAAATCTGGTTAATGTCTGCCTTAATAGAAAGTAGATATAATCTTGTATCTGCTTCTGCATTCAACCTCTCGTGCTATCACCTGTCATGAAGCCTCTGGAAAACTATACAGGACACTGGTGAGAGAATGAGACAATAATGTCTTAGGATTTTGATTTGGCCTTGCAGACCCTTTTAAACAGTTTGGGCCACACTTTGAGAACCACTGGCCCAGGCCATACAGTTGAAACTCCTTGGCATGATATTTACATATGCAAGGGCTTCACAAAGTTCATGGGAAAATTCCATGACCTTTATTTATTTATTTTTAATTTTTCTTTCAAATTAGGTGAAGAGTTACCGAACAGGTCATCATCATTTTTACATTCAACAATTCACCAAACATCCCCAAAGCCTTGCCCTGTTTCCAACATTTTTGCCCATCTCTCTCTTGGTGGGCATTGGGTTCCCACCAAGTTAACACCTGTCCACCCTCTAGCCCCAGGCTTACCCCTCCCACCATTCAAGTCTGTTTCCTTTCCTGTGAAAACCTTTTCTTGTTTTGGGGTTTTTTCATAAGTGATCTCACATAATATTTGTCCTTTTGTGATTGACCACTTATCTGGTCCCCACTTGCAGAGGGGTGGAGTCTAGCTTGTCATTCAGGTCACAGCTTGATGACATCATTTGGAGGCACCACAGAGATAACTAGCTCACTGGAGGCCAGCTACAGACACTCTCTCTGCTTCATCTTTCCTGCTGACAAGACGCATGGAGCTATGCTAGAGCCCTGGAGCTGGAGGAGCCACATGGAGACCCCTGCCAGCGCTGAGATGCTTACACTGCCACTAGATCCACAAGACTTTCCACCCACTGGACTGTGATCTTCCTGCACTCAGCATTCCATGTGTTGCATGAGTCTGAAGAAGAATTTATAGACTGGTAATGGACATGTGGACTAATACAGATTTATTGACTCGACCTGGACTGGGCTGGGATGTTTTCTTAAAGTACAATTGCTCTTTGATGTAAAGTTCTCTCTTACACACATATGAATGTCTATGAATTTGTTTCTCTAGTCCACCCAGACTAACACAACCGCTTTCAGCACCAGGACCTCCAGATGCATCTGTGTGGTGAAGTGTTTCACAGATCCATTGTTGAGTGTTCACCTCGTGTAGAATTCCATTGTGTGTATGTGTACCAAAGTTTATTCATTCTTCCACTGCTGGACATTGAGGTGACTTCCACTTTTCCATGAACTTTTGGAAGCCCATCAAATGTGTGCCTTTCCACATACAGTTCTCTCCTCGTTCTGTGCAGAAAAGCCCTACCTCCTCACCTCCTGCTCTCCCATAATATCTCTTTATTTCCTCTACTACAGCATATATGTATTGTGTTATCTTCTTGTTGCTTATAGACATCTATATCCCTAATTGAATGTCTTCCTAAGGCAGTAAGGCATTGACTAAATAACTCATTCTTCTTTATATCCCTAATCCATCTCATAGTATCTAGCACCCAAAAGATATTTGGCAAGGGGAAAGTAAATGAAGAGGGGACTCTTTTCCCCTACAGTGAACTCTGGCATGGATATAATGCTCCTAGGAAAGATTATCAGCATCAAAGATTTGTCTTCTAATATCTGGACAGTTTACTGAATCCCAACCATTCATGTGACCCTTCTCCTAGCTAGACTGAGCAGGGGTCATTACTTCTATTTTACAACTGAGAAAAACACGAATCTAGGATAGGAATGACTTGAACACTCAAAGTTAGTGACAGAACCAGTACTTGAACCCAGGTATCTGACTCTTAAGTCCAGTACTTTTCCCATTTGATCCCATGTTTATCGTGATGTTACCTATTGGTCTAGTTGTGAGGATTTTGTCTGATTTACACTGAGCCATATCCATACCGAAAGCTGCAGACCATAGTCTTCATCAACAAGCGTTCCAGGTAAGGTTGTGTCTCAGGTTGTTAATAAGCTTCCTCTAACCCTGATGCCACATTCCTAAGGGCTCATTTTATTCCCTTCCTTTGTTCATACCCATCTCTTCCTTCCTTGTTGTTGACTACCTATTGCCATCCTGGCATCCTTGATGGCAGAGTGATTATACATTGGCCTGTAATCCCTGAGGTCCACAGTTTGAAACCACCAACTGCTCCATGGGAGAAAAAGGGAGCTTTCTACCCCCATGCAGAACGACAGTCTTGGAAACTCATAGTTCTACCCAGTCATAGAGGGTCACTATGAGTCAGAACTGATTTAATGGCAGTTACTGCTATCTTTAGACACTATGCTTGGTAACTGTCTCAGGGAGGACTACATCAAATCTACACCATTAGCAGTTCAGTGACCATTAGCCGTGGGTTAAGAATATGAAGACGATGGATCTTAACCTTACTTAAGAAGAACAGTCCAGTCTGTTCTTTTTTACTCCTTGAATGTACTATTTACTTCTGGAATATTCCCCTTCCTGTAAGTTTCAAATTGGGTCCGTTTGTTGCATTTTCTTTTTCTTTTTAATCATTTTATTGGGGGCTCATACAACTCATCACAATCCATACATCGTTTGTTGCTTTTCCTTCAATTTTTCCACAACACTTTTATTTCTATCTCTGTCATACTTACCACTTTACCACAATTATTTGTGTTTCTCGCTCCTATGGATTGTAAGATGTTCCATTCAATGGTATTCATCCAGCCTTCAATCTTTCTGATCTTTGGACCCTTTGATCTCCCTTAATACTCTTCCCCTTTCCCATAAGAGTCCACATACCCTGCTTCCATCTTTTTGACCACTCTTTAGACTCACTTGCTGCCTCAAATTCCCTCTCTCGGGCTCTGCATATGTCTGTCTCAAAATGGAGCCCTTAGCCTTTGGCTCCTGTCTACGCTTTCACCCTCAACTCACACATTGACCTGACAGTTTCCAAAGCCTGTCTTTCCAGCCACCGCCCTCTTTTGAACTCCTTCCTAAATCCATCTCACAGGTCTGGCAGTCACCTCCATCTTTGCAAACCTCAGAGCAATCTCTTTGCCATCTCTCTCAAGCCAGCTCTGCCCTGGGATAGCCCCACAACAACCCTGAACTCCGTTCCCTCTTCTTTGCCCAATGTCTTCTGAATCTGTCGTTTTGTATCCTATTTCCACGGTTCCGTCTTTGGTGGCCAAAGGGGAGGGTGGAGATGGTAGAGTCAGATTGCTTTGGCTCTGCCATTTATGAATGGTGTGTTTGGAAAACTGTTTCAGAGCCTCCATTTCCTTATCCTACACTGGGGCTGATAACAGCATCTAGTTAGTAGGGTTGTAAATGAGATATGATGCATCAATGCATTAAAGTGCCGAGTCCAGTGCTGGTATATAATGCATTCAATAAATGTTTGTTATTATTGTTGTTATCATATCTTTGTGCCTAGACTATTTCAGCAGTGTCCCAACTAATCTGGTCATTCTTCTACATACTAGAAGGGGAACTAACATGGGACATTTATTATGAGCCAAGCACCGCACGTTTACAGTAATCTTATGAAGCATTATCTGTATAATTTTATCATACAAGAATAGAGTCAAGATGGGAACAGAGGTCTGATTCTAAAGCCCTAGCCTTTTAACCCCCACCCCTACCCCAGAATTACCAGGTAACCATCAAACACCTGCTTGCACACATCATCCTGTTCGGAAAAACTCTTCAGCCCTTCCCCCGTTTGCTTCCAGAATATAGCCTAAT
>NW_022109491.1:21963045-21968262 GCF_000313985.2 Echinops telfairi | reverse complement strand
GTACCACGCCTGGGAGTACATAGTAAGGCGCAGCCAGTCTGTTGTGGGATGAGACGAAACCGGGGTGCTCGAGCTGCAGAAGAGAGGGCGAGGGGAGGGGAACCCTCGATCCCGGTCTTCCCAGGCGAAGAGCCGTCACGTGGAGGAAGGATAGACTCGCTCGGTGTGGCCCCGCGGGGCAGAAGTAGGGCCAACAGGGGCGGGCGTGGGGGTGGCAGAAAGGCCGCTCTCGGCTCTGGATGGGAGAAGTTTGTAACATCGGAGCTGCCCAACTGGTTTCGGCGGAGGGGAGCCGCGGGGCCCTGGCTTGGGCTAGCGGGAGCTGCACAGTGACCACAACCGTGCTGGCTTGCATTCCCCAGCACTCGCTCTGGGCCAGGCCTGATGCTGTGTTTTACATGAATCTTCAAATCCTCACAACTCCCTTCGGAGATAGTTGCAGCTATTATCCCCATTTTACCGATGACGAGACAGCTTCGGCCAAGGTCACAGAGCTAATGAGTGGTGTGGTGGGGGTCCTAACCTGGGTAGATTCAGTCCAGCCTCCACATTTTTAACCATGACATTATTCGATGTCACGTGAGGGGAAACCAGGCGGCCTAGGTCATTTCTTGAGTCTCTTCAAACTTAGAGCTGCGATTCTAATGACAGATTTGTATGTTTAGGGTTGGAATGGTGGTGTGGTGGTGGGCCAAGGGATCTGAGGGATTACCCAAGTGATCTAAGAGATGGAGGGTGTGATGAAACAGACCGTTTGTTCAGAAGAAATTTGCTGGAGCAAGAATTCTTAATTGACTGTGGGCCTCGGGGAGGTCAGACATCCTCTGAAATTTTGTGCAAAATTGTATTTGTCTATGTGTGGTGGTCTGTTAGAAGCAGGTTCCTAGATGTCACCAGACTCTGAAAAGGACACATGATTTTTTTTTAATGTGTGAAAAAAAGACCCAGTCCTAATTGTAGTTCTCCCAAGACCTTATAATTTTTGTTTGGCATTTAGTAGCAAAGTCCTCTAGTCTGTGTTTTCCAGCTTTATTCTCTGTCAAAGGAGCGCGTCTCGAGAGTGTCTCTCTTTGCAAAGCTGAATTCCTTTGGTTTTCGAGTGCCCAGGTGCAGTGGAAAGGCCTCACCTGGAGTTTAGGAGGCTTGGGATCTCCCCTGGCCGTAGTCACTGGTGGCTTCTGTGACCTTGGGTCATTTCCTTGTCCTCTGTAGGCTTACATGTCACCAGCTCAAACACAGAGAGAGAGGAGGGCCAAGGTGCTGAGCAGCTTGCTACCTGAAAGGCTAATGGTCCAAATCCACTCAGCCGTTCTGCAGGAGAAGACACTTGGCAATCTGCTTCCAGCACGGTTACAGCCCAGAAGCCTGTAGGGAGCAGTTCTACTGAGTGACACGTGGGTCGCTGCGAATCAGGCTGACATCCACAACATAAGAGCTGGAGCTAGGAGAGCTCACAACTCGGAAACCCTTTGATTCCTAGGACCCGGCGAGCACTGGGAAGAGGGCATCTCTGTCACTCGGCCAGGGTGTGGTGTGTAGACTGTGCTTACTCGCGCTTTTGTTCTTTCCCTTCTGATAGGCTTTGATCCTTCCTGGTTTCCTTTGTCTTTTCAAGCTGAAGCTTGTCCCTCTTATAGCAGGACACCCCTAAAGTGGCCACATTCATCCTCTGGGCCATTTTAGTTGTCCTTTGCTGGATATCATGGGTCCTCATTCTCAGTAGCTGTCCACCTGGCCATTGTCCACAGATAGGGAACCCTACGGTTTTTCATAAAGGAAGAATGATGTCTTCTTTGGTTTCCAGGCCCCTGCCTGATCCTGTTCTTCCCTTTGTCCACCTTCCTGGCCCCAATACATTCGGTCACTGCCGTTAGGACACAATCAGCAGTCTCCAGATCCCTTTCCTGGGTCAAAACCGATAGCCTGGAACACAAAACCCTATAAGTGGATTCTTTTACATTTCCCCCACACTGACGCTCACCTGCCATTTTGCATCCCACTCAGTGTATTCCTTCAGCTCCTCCCTCCCCTCCTTTGGCAGAGCATTTTCCTATCTGAAAGGGCTTCATGTCATCTGCAGTGCCGAAATGTTTGCTTTGCCCTAGTTCTTCTGGGTCACTTATAAAACATTTAAATCCATATGGTCTCCTGGCGCCCCCTGCACCTTTTCATTCAGAGAAGTCACCATGTATTTCCATTTATTGTTTCCTATTTCTAAGGGAGTTCTCATGCCCTGCTAAAAAGACCACCCTTCATTTCAGGGACTCTGTTTTCAATGTCTAGTGCATTGCGTAAACTTGTCAAAAGATAGATGAACTATGTCCATGGTTTCTCTAAATGATGTATACCTGGCTGCCCCTCACTGAACAGTAGTGAGTCACATGATTGAAACCACATACAAATATTATTACTTTTTGACCTTCCAATTCCTCTTCCCCTCTTTTAAGCCTTGGAGTCTGATTCAACCCCAGCTGGCCCTCTTTCGCACTCGGCACCAATAGGCATCAAACCTGTCTCTCCAGCCAGGTTTCCAGCCTGCTTCTCCTTTATCCCAAGAGAAATGGCCCATGTTCCTCTAGCCATCCTCACCTCCTGCACCTTACCCATCCCTCTGAAGCTCAAGACTTGCTTCTCCAAGCAATGTTCCCTGACTTCTCTAGCCTTCATTTATTTCTCCCTTCTCAGCGGGAACACTTGGAGGCACTCCCAATCATTTTGTCATTTAAGTTTTTTGGAAAAGGTACTGGTAGAAAAAGCATGTCTTACATAGACAGGGCCGTCACTAAAAACACTGCTTTGTGTTTTTAGATCTCTTGTGATCTACCACTCTCAACGGTCACCACGAAGGGCTCCTTTAATAAGCAAGCATTCAGTGGTTCCATCCATTAATCTTTTATGCGAAAAAGAAGTTACATGGATCTGAAATAGACACTTATGGACAAGTCGGTCTGGAAGTCCTTTCTGAAACTCTTGTTAGGCATGGGACTCACTGTCCACCTTTCCTTCCTGCAGGGTAAATAAAGGTTATGCTTTTAGGCAGCAATTCCATCATTTCACTTGAGTTCTTTCATAACCCTAGGGCGGTGGTTCTCAACCTGTGGGTCGTGACCCCTTTAGGGGTCAAACGACCCTTTCACAGGGGCCACCTGATTCCTAAGAGTAGCAGAATGACAGTGACGAAGTAGCAACGAAAATAAATTTATGGGTGGAGGGTCACCACCATACGAGGGTCAGGGCATTAGGAAGGTTGAGAACCACTGCTCTAGGGACATGGTCATCTGGTGCTGGAGGAATTGAGAGGTGGGTACGACTTTATAAAGCACCAACTAAGTATATGGGGTCACCATGAGTGGAAATCAACCTGACACCAACTGGTACGGGTCAACACCTGTTGTTGTTAAGTGTCATCAAGTCCGTTCCTACTCAGAGTGACCCTGAGTCCTATAGGACAAATCACTGCCCATTCTTACAGTCGTGGTAAGTTTGAGTCCATTGTTGCAACCAGGGGTCAGGCTATCTCATCGAGACTCTTCCTCTTTTCCGCCGACCCTCTGCTTTACCAAGCAGGTTGTCCTTTTCCACTGACTGGTTCCTTCTGATAGCATGTCCTAAAACGTGAAATAAAGTCTTGCTTCTAAGGAGCATTCTGGCCGTATTTCCTCCAAGACAGATTGAGCTGTTCTCTGAGAGTGCTCAGTACTTCCAATTTTCTTTCTCAGCACCGGCATTCAAATGCAACTTCTGTGTCCTCATTCATGTCCAGCTTCCAAATGCGTCTGAGACGATGGAAATACCACGTCTTGGGTCAGGTACACCTTAGTCCTTAAAATGACATCTTTGCTTTTTGATACTTTAAAAGGTCTTGTGCATCAAATTCGCCAATGTGCCTAGTAGCACTTAATATATATGTCTTGAATTTTCCTGATGAACTCGATACAAAACCTGATAGTTGGTGATTCAGAACTAGAACATTTTTTGTGTGTGTTCAGACTAATTAGCTGAAAACATTCTTTCGCTAGCTTTAGCTTTTGATCTCATATCTCTGATCTTTCATTACCAAGAGACCAAGTCAAAAAAAATGCAGTCATTTTTCTCTTTCATTTTCTTGAATCTTTCTTTTGTGTTTTGCACCTTGGGTGGTCCCACTGATCATCTAATTGGCTTCCTGACTTTGGTTTATTTAAAGCACATCTGTGTCTTGTTATTAAGGAGCCTGGTAGCTCAGTGATTAAGCCCTTAACTGTTCATTGAAAGGTCAGTGGTTTGAAGCCACCAGTCACTCCCCAGGACAAAAGTGTGGCGGTCGATGTGGCCATCTGTTTCCATAAAGAGCGAGAGCCTAGGAAACCCTAGCGGACAGTTTAAAAGGGTCTCTGTGCACTGGAATGGAGTTGATGGTAAGGAGTCTGATTTGGCCTTTAATTCGGTGTTCTTGTATTAGCTGAGTAGGATGCCTCTCAGATTGCTTTGTTTGGGCCGTCCTTTTATCCAGTTTGGTTCTCAGGAAGGTCAACATAGGCAAAGAGGGACAAACCAGGGAGCAGGGATGACATAGGTGCTGGCACATGTCTGCTGGATACAGGCAATCATGAATTCCTTCTCCAAGGGAACCCTGGTAGTGCAGTGGGTTAAGTATTGGGCTGCTAAGCACGAGGTGAGTGGTTCCAACCCACCAGCAGCTCCTCGGGAGAAAGACGAGGCTGCCTGCTCCTATAAAGACTGACCATCTCAGAAACCCCATGGAACAGTTCTCTCTCCTACCTAGTGGGTAGCTGTGAGTTCAATTGACTAGCCAGCAGTGGGGAAGGGCAGGTTCGGTCCAGTTCTGAGTGATCTGCTCCAAGCTGGTGGAGAGTTCTCTGGCTTGCACCAGCAGCCCAGGAAATTAGAGCCCTGACTACGTCCAGGTGTGGAGGAAGCCTGTAAGAAGTGTTCTCAGTCCCAGACCAAACAGTTCCTTCTATGTGATCATCTTCCATCGTATCTTTTTTGACTCTCTTCCATCTGACCTTAAAAACGTTCTTTTTTTTTCAATCGTTTTATTAGGGGCTGATACAACTCTTATCACAATCCATACATACATCAATTGTGTAAGGCACATTTGTACATTCATTGCCCTCATCATTGTCAAAACATTTGCTCTCCACCTAAGCCCCTGGCATCAGCTCATTTTCCCCTCCCTCCCCGCTTCCTCCTCCCTCATGAACCCTTGATAAT
>NW_022109491.1:21959551-21960764 GCF_000313985.2 Echinops telfairi | reverse complement strand
CCTTCTACCTAATCTAAATAGAGTCTGCTGACGTGTTGTTACCTCTATTCTTACTACGGTTTTTCCTCTTATTTGATAATCCCTTGTATCTGTGCTTGGGAGAAAGATGAGGCTTTCTACTCCCACAAAAAGTTATAGTCTCAGAAACCCACGGGGACAGTTCGACTCTATTCCTATAGGATTGTTATGAGTCAGAAGTGGCTTGATGGCAGTGAGTTGAGTTTTGTTGCCTGTAAGGTTAACCCTGCCGGCATAGTTGGTTGCATGGAGCTGCTAACTGCAAGGTCAGCAGTTCAAAAATGCTAGCTGTCCTTCAGGAGAATGATGAGGCTTCCTGCGCCCGTAAAGATTTACAGCCTCAGAAACCCACAGGGGCAATTCTACTCTGCCCCAAAGGGTTGCTGTGAGTCTGAATCGGCTTGACAGCCGTGGGTCTAATGTGTCTGTAAGGCACTTAGAACTTTCCAGAAGCTTTCAGGTGCATGGCCTCGTTGGATCCTTGCAGCGATCCTGTGAGGTGGACAGGGAAGCCGCCATCCGGCTTTTATGGGTGAGCCTCAGAGAGATGAAGTGACTTTCTCAGGGACCCACATGTAGATAATAAATGGTACAACACCAGCAAGAGGCTGCCTTTTCTGTCCTCAGCAGTTTCCCTTCTACACTCAGGAGACCTGTTCTGGGCGGTTGTCATAACCCGAGTCCAGCTCTTCCACTTCCAGATATATCCCACTCGAGTCTATTTCTTGAAAGAGGTCATCTTATGGGAAATAAAGGTAAATTATACTTTTTCCATGAAGATTCATCCCAGGAAATTCCTAGCCCGACAGTATGCTATCTTTTGAACTCAAACTGGGCATTTCCAAACCAACTATTTATTTTATTTTACAGTTTTATTGGCATGCTTCCACATATCATACAATTCAATAGATCTATCATATCAAGAAAAATTGAACAGTCATACCACAATCAATTTTAACACATTTTCTTCTTCCTTGTATTCATTATTAGTGTAATTATTATTTTTCACCTGTGGGAAAGATATGCACAACAAAACATTCTCCAATTCTACACCTCCTATATGTATATTTCAGTGCCATTGATTATCTTCTGTTGTGCAGCCATTTTTTTAATAAATCATTTTATTAGGGGCTCATACAACTCTTATCACAATCCATACATACATCAATTGTGTAAAGCACATTTGTACATTCAT
>NW_022109491.1:21956335-21958487 GCF_000313985.2 Echinops telfairi | reverse complement strand
CTTTCCTCTTGTCCCACTATCATGCTCAGCCTTCATTTGGGTTACAGTATTTCCTCTCAGTTATATTACCCTTGATCACGCCCTACCAGGCCTCCTACACCCTCCTCACCACTGATTTGTTGTTCCTTTGTCCCTGGGTTTGTTAACACCGCTTCCTTCCCCCCACTCCCACCCCCCCACCACCTCCACCTATGCAACCATTATTGATATCCTTTTCCAAACCATGCCGCCAGCCACCATAAACATAAATTCAATGCCACCAAAGCAAAAACTCTTCCTCTTTCACCCATCATAGCAATTGGCCAACTTTAGTTTCTTTTTTTTTTAGTAGTTGTCTTGATAAAAAATTCACATCTCATACACTTCCATTCTCGAGTAACTTTTAAAAAGAGTTGTAGATACATTATCACAATCCGTTCTAGTGCTCGCTTCCCCTCCTTCAGTCATTGTTCTCTCCCTGATTCCCACCCCTTCGCACTCCCCATAAACCCCTGCATCAGGCCTTGTCTCTATTCCTCCACTCCTTCTGTGAAAGCAGTTTTTCAAAGACAGCAACCAGTGTCTCCTGGCTGCCTAGCACAGTGCCTACCACATTCTCGACACTTGATACTTATTTTTAAATGTATTGTCCGTCCCCCACCAACGTCTTTGAATAGTGCACGGCATGCAAAAGTCAGTACCTTTCCTCCGGAAAAAAAAGAATGAGTGCTCAAGGTATAAACAAGGCCTTGGGAAGCCCTGAGTGGGGAGGGGATGTGAACCTGAGATTGGGGAAGTCAGAGAACATTTCAACAAGAAGGTGGTATTGGAGTTGAACTTTGGCGGGATGAGAAGGATGGAGAATGGTTAAGTGGGGCAAACCAGACAGAAGGAAAGCCATGAAGCAAAGGTCTGCAGAAGTGCATGGCATGTTGGGAAACAGTGGACAATCTGCTGTGCCTGCAGCATTGAGTTACTTGCTGTTTCCAGTAAGAGGGTGTGAGGAGGAGAGGCGGGAAAGGGAGGCTGAGGGCAGATTGTGAAACTGGCTTTTGTCCAAAGCCTGAGGGGAGTCATTAAAGGTTTCTGAGCAGGAGAGCGACCTGCTCCGAGCTGTTAGGCAGGTGGAGGGAGGGGAGAGGGGAGAGGAATCTTTTGAATTGTTGTGGGGACTAGAGCCTGTTCTGGATGCGGTTAGCCTTAGCACACCTTGGGCCTGAGCACCAGTTTTAAGCAACAGTCTGTGGATACCAGAACTCACTGTCCTTGAGTCAGTTCTGACTCAGCCACCCTATAGGACAGAGTAGAACTGCCTTTGTGGATTTATGAGACTGTAACTCTTTACCAGAGTAGAAAACCTCATTTTTCTCCCTTGGAGCGGCTGGTGGTTTTGAACCACTGTCCTTCTGGTCAGCAGCCCCACTCATCACCCACTATGCCACCAGGGCTCTTGGTATGTAGGTAGAGGTTGTAAATTACAACTCTGGTTCTTGCAAGCTGTGAGATTTGGGAACAAATTATTTGGTGTCTCTGGATATCAGTCCAGTCAAGTCCTCTACTAACTTTTCTTCAATATTCCTCCATGAATTTGTTTTAAAACGCAACTTTGAACTAAGTTTTAGTGCTAGGATAAAAGCAAAGTCAGATATATATATTTGCCCAAAGATTATGTATGCTGGTGTTAGAAAGAAAAGAGAGAAAAGGTAGGCATTGTTATGAACAAATTTTGTTAGCAATCATCATTTAAAAATTCAATTTTATGCCGCAAACACTCATGTGCACCGTTTCCTCTGTGCCCCCAAAGCGCTGGGCCAGAAAGATCAGAGTCAGCCCTCCCCGCTCCCTCTCCTCACCTGTCGATAGAATCAATTTTACTTTTGGAATCGATTTTTAGAGTGGCTACGCCTCTCCACTTCCACTCCCTCCAAGTTAGCTTGAACTTCATTCAGCACATATCTGGACTTCAGAAACCTGCCCCGCCTCAAAACCTGCTTCCCCTGGCAGCCAGAGGGAGCTTTAAAAAATAAACTCCCTGAAATAACTTAAAAAAAAACAACCAATAAAATCATTAAATAAAATTAAAAAAATAAACTCCCTGAGTCTCAAAACCAGACTCACTGCCATCCAGTTGATTCCAACCCTTAGCGACCGTCGGACAGAGTAGAGCTGCCCC
>NW_022109491.1:21952930-21955813 GCF_000313985.2 Echinops telfairi | reverse complement strand
GATTTGTCAAAATCCTTGGTCACGACCCTATCTCTGTGTTAGTCTTTTTTGTACTCTTTTGAATGCTTGAAATTTTTAATAAGAGTGCTTACAAGTAAGCAAACAAACAGTTCTTGATCAGGATAATTCCCATCTGTATCCCAGACTCCAAACTCCCTGCCATCCAGTGGATTCCAGCTCAGTGACTCCGACCCTAAAATGTCCTTCAGGATAAAGGCCCCACGACCAGTAGTTATGGTGGTGCAGAGGTTAGGCGCTTGGCCACTGGCAGCAGGGTTGGTAGTTTGAAGCCACCCAGCGGCTCCGAGGAAGAAAGGCCTGGCGCCTGCTCCTATAAAGACGGTGGCTTCAACACCCCAGTGAGGCAGCTCCGCTTTGTCACATGGGATCTCTGAGTCAAAAACAACTCTTACCAAACTACTACTGCTTCTCCCTATGAGTTTTTATGACAGATATTTCCCCAACACACGTGAAAGTACAAAGTGTCATATGATGACCCACACACTCACAGGCTGCCTGCTAGGGCTTCTAAGGGCCCATGTGACCACATGCTTCTCACCTCTTCAGCTTCTTTCATCCCACCTGCACTTCCCCATTGCTCACTGGACTCCAACCACCTGGCTGCCATCTGACGTACAGACTCCTTCTGAATCCCTTCTCAGGATCTGGGGGTTACCCCTCCTTGGACTCTCCCTTAGCCCTGTCTTACTCGTTGACCAGGTCTCAGCAAAAACGTCCAATCCTCAGGGAAGCTGTCGTACACCTTTGTAGTGCCTTGGGCTTTGCATTGTGACAAGTAGTTAGTTGCTTGGTTTTCCAATGTCTGTCTCCCTCGCTCCACGGTAAACTCCATGAGGACAGGGACTATGTTCATCTCATTTATCTCCAACCCAGCGCCCAGCACAGGGAGTTCTCAGTCCCTGCTGGGGAAGAGCTCAGTGGGGGAGACCTGCAGGCATTTGTCATGCGATATGAAATAGGCTACGACCATGAGGAATGCATGTACTTCCATTGAGAACATGGAGGGGAATCACTTAACCCTCGGATGGCCTCCCAGATGAAGTGGCTTCCAAGTTGCCTTTGGCAGGATATTTGCAAGTTCATCGCGCAGCGGCTAGAGGACATGTGGAAATGGCAGTCTGAGGATGGAGGAGGTGGTTAGCAAAGGTACAGAGGTAGAGCACAAGTCAGTCGTATAGTTTGAGGATGGGACACCTGAGGTGGGGAATAAAAGGTGTAATAGTTTGAGGATGGGACACCTGAGGTGGGGAATAAAAGGTGTAATAGTTTGAGGATGGGACACCTGAGGTGGGGAATAAAAGGTGTAAAGCTTGGTGAGGGCCAAACCAAGAAGACTGGACTTTAAGGCTAGCATTGAGGAACCACGTTTAGACCACTGAGGTTCAAATCATAGAACTTTATATCATTACTTACAGACTATCGGGTTCAGCCATCTCGCTCACAGTTGAGAAACTGGGGCCTGCCTACTTGCCTTTACCTTGTCGAATCTATTTTCTAAACTCTTCAAAAAATCTAGCTCTGGGGGACCAAGAGGCTGTGCAGATCTGCAGGAGGGTGCTGAATGGGATGAGGGCAACTAAGTCTCCACCCTTCAGAGAACGTGAATGAGAGCATGCCCCGCCACACTTCTGGTCTTGGATAGAGGCCCCCCCACCCCCACAGAACTGGACAACTCAGACAGCCCAGTGCTGACCCAAAACCCCAAACGTGCCACCTCCTTGGGCATGGTGACTGTCTGGCTTGTGGTAGCCTCCTGGGAGCGGGCCAAGGACATTGTGCAGAATGCCAGGGAATTCCTGCTAGTGCACTTACCACCCACTCAAGAGCTGATAGCAGCCAAAAGGCAACGCTGCACCATTAAGGTGCTTGTCAAGAAGGTAAGCTGGGCATTGTGGGCGATCCTGAAGGCCTTTTTTAGATTGGCTGTAAATGAAGGAGAAAGAAAAGAAGGGGAAAAAAGACTGCATTTGGAGGTAAGCCAGAGCGAGTGTGGAGGCTGTAGCATGGCAGAAAGAGCCTTCCCTGGGAGGCAGGGACACTAGGCTCCGTTTTTGGCTCTTCAACAACTTGTGCTCTGATTTTGGCTAAGTCATTTCCATTCCCAAATTTTATTTGTTCTTTTCTGTAGAACAAGTGACATTAGGTGATCTCTAAGTATTGTTGAATCACCTGAATGGGTAATCCCTTTAATGTGAAATTTTGGAAAATGAGTCCTACCTCGGGTAGGTTGAACGCTAGGACTGGGCCTTGAGTTGGATGGGTAGAGCAGTCCACAAGGTTCAGGTAAGACAAGGGCTGGAGGTGACTGACACAATGAGATGACTTCTTCCCGGGGAGTCACCAAAGAGCCATAGAGATTTGGTCTGACAGCAGTGAACATCGGGGGTCCATCAATGGCTGGGGAGCGTGTTGTTGCTGGGTTCCCCCAAGTCAGTTTCGACTCAGAGTGACCTTAAGTACAACCAGACCAACAACGCCCAGTCCTGCGCCGGCCTCACAATGGTTCTTACACTTGAATTTAACCGGCCCATCAGATCCCACTGGGAGCGCCTTTCAATTGGACACTTTCTAAATTTAATGTACCCCAGTATGAGTCTCCTAATGCTGCTGTAACAACTGACCACAGATTTCGTGACTTAAACAATACAAAGTTATTATCTTCCACGTTGGGGATCGGAAGTCCAAAACTGAGTTTTATGTGGCCAGGTGGCAATAGGACCACATTTCTTCTGGAGGCTCTAGGAGAGAATCGATTCCTTCCTCGCCTTTTCCAGCTTTTAGAGGCTGGCAACCTTCCTTGGCTTGTGGCCTCTTTCTAGCAGTAGCCTCCCTCTGACCATTGCTTCCACCGTCACATCTTTT
>NW_022109491.1:21945977-21952069 GCF_000313985.2 Echinops telfairi | reverse complement strand
TATTTCCTGCCTGAGCAAATAATAGCTGAGACTGAACATAGCATGCCTAGTTCTTCATGACTCGAGTCTTCACTCTGACTTGCCTTTATTGTAGAGCAGTGGCTCTCAACCTTCCTAATGTCTCGAGCCTTTCATACAGTTCCTCATGTGGTGGTGACTCCCCCAACCATAAAATTATTTGCATTGCTACATCATCACTGTCATTTTGCTACTGTTATGAAGCATGTGACCCCTGTGAAAGGGTCATTCGACCCCCAAAGGGGTGGCGACCCACAGGTTGAGAACCACTGTTGTCGTGGTTCTCATGCTTTAATGGGCAATGGCGTTGCCTTGGGTATTCAATTTTTCAAAATAGAGAGTCCCAGTTTCCACTCTAAGAGGATCATCCTTTGACTCTCCCTTAGCCCTCTCTTACTCTTTGACCAGGTCTCGGCGAAAATGTCCTGTCCTCCAAGAAGCTGTCATACACCTTTATAGCACCATGGACTTTTCAGTGTGCCAAGTAATTGTTCAGTCTTTCAGTGTCTACCCCCTCACTAGGCTATAAGCTCCATGAGGACAGGGGTTATGTGCAACTTCTGTATCTCCAACCCAGAGCCTCGCACAGACAGGGTTCTCAGCCCCTGCTGGGGAAGAGCTCAGTGGGGGGTTTAGTAGGTTCAGATGATTGGAAGTGCGGATGACGGGCCTTCATCTCACATATGGAAAAGGACGTCATGCAAGATAAAGGAGCATGTCAGCAAACAAGAAGACCCTTGACGAGATGGATTGACACCACGGCCACCACAACAGGACCAAGCATGACCACTGTGAGGATGGCATGGGACAGAGCAGGGTCAGTGCTGTTGTACCGAGGGGCACTGTGAGTTGGAGTCAACTCGACGCCACCCCACAACACGTTGAGATCTGGGCATGTGCATGTTGACCAAGCTCCCCGGGTGATACGGATAATCCATGAGCCACAAGAACAACCCACTATGAAGCACAATCTACAAGTTTGGGACTACCAGAACTGATGCTTCAGCACGCAGAGAAGGGTCCAGGGTTATTTGTCATCTCTCAGGAAAAGAACAGCAATCATTATTGCTGTCATTTGTTGACTACTTATGACCACACATGAAGTTGTTTAATGTTTACTTCCACTCAATAAGGCACACGCTGACTGCACAATGCAGATGAGGAAAATGAGGCATAGAACGGCTGAACGATTTGCCTAAATCCTATAGCAAGTTAAGAGAGAAATCAGGATTGGAACCCAGCACAGCTTCTCCCCACGGTGTGCACTCTTAGCCGAAACTCTAAACTCCATCCCCTCACCACATTTCAACACCAAGTTCACTCGTCTCTACCTGCGGACTGCAGCCTACCAGATAAACCGGTTCTCACCCTGAGCTTCATATTGGAGGCTACTGACTAAATACATATGCTCACATATGCTTTGCCATAAAACGAAGATGTCAAGGTTGAAAGGACCCTTAGAGGATATTCAAGGCAGTCCGATCTAAAACGTACTGCCATCGGGTCGATTCAGAACCCAATGACCCTGCCTCATCACGATCTCCTTAGCCCACTTCATTCTTCACAGTCCTTGTCACCACATGCTCCTCCATTGGGTTGCAACCACACAGTAGGTCCTCAAGAATTTTTTTTAAATTTTGTTGAATGAGTGAATGAAACAAACAAACAGATATGATATTGAAGAGGTAGAACCAATAGTTTTTTGGTAAACGATTGGATATGGCCAGTGTGGGTCACAGGGGTGTCACGGGTCACATAAGGCTGGTTTGGATCACGGGGTAGATGATCGTGCCATATCCTGACATGGGAATCACAGCAGGGTCGTATCAAGCGTATTACGACCAGAGATAACACACTGCACTTCAGGCATCAGAGGGGTAGGAAGTCCTGGAGCAGAGAAGCCTCTCCTAAAGTCTGACGGTATGCAATGCCTAGTTCATCTCAGATAGATATCTATGTTTGAATTCCTGCCACTTAACAGCTTTGTGTAATAACCTCTCCTAACCTCGGTTTCCTCATCTGCAAATTAGAGCTCATAATTCCTACCTCGTAGGATTGTTATGTGAGATAATGCATTCTTGGTGCTGAGCACAATGCAGGCATATGGTAGGCAGGCTAATAATAGGAGCTATTACCATTGCTATTACAATTAGAACATCTTTTCATGTTAAAAAGTTAAAAAGACACGATTTGTGTTCTGTAATTTCTCACACTGGTCTTTTTAGCCCTCTGAACCAACCAGAAGTTTCTCTCTCATCTGTAGAAGACATTTAGCTTCTTAAAAATGGTTATGTCCCATAGCAGTCCTTCTTCCCAGCATGACTGTCCCTCGTATCTCCTCACAAGACAGGGCTCTTGTTGCCTCCCTCTCCTGTCCACTCTCCTTAGTCAGTCCTCCAGTCTGTCACTGTCCCTCTACATGTACAACCTCTAAGACAGGACTTCGACTACCAGTGCACACGCGTATTAAGGCTGATGCCTGATTCTTGTCACCTCACCATTGCCCTAGATCAGTGTTCCCCAAAAGAGTGATGCCACCCCCGGGGCGGGGGGCGGGGGGTGCTGGAACACTCAGGAGGGCTTCAAAAGCAGATACCTACACTTTATCCTTGATGATAGGCTATAGTACCCAAACCAAAAACCAAACTCCTTTCCATCGGCTCCGTTCTGACTCGATCCTATGGGACAGAGTAGCACTGACCCTGTGGGTTTCTCAGACTATAACTCTTTACTGGAGGAGAGAGTCTCACCTTCCTCCCACAGTGAGGCTGGTGGTTTCAAACTGCTAACCTTGTCGTTAGCAGCCCCATGCTTAATTTACTGTGCCACCAGGGCTCCCTTGGGCAATAGTGTAAAAGTAGTTCATTGCCAGGGAGGCACCAAGTAATTCTGGGGCGGAGGGGCGGGGGGGACCTAGCACCCTAGATTATGACCTCAGCTGCCCAAACGCTTGGATCTGGCTCTGTCCTTCTTTATCATTCCAGCCCATGTTTCGAAACTTGACCCCTGACTGCCTCATCCTTCTCTGTAGACTTGACCTCCTCCGGCACTTCCCGACCCACCTCATTTCTCATTTTGAGCATCATTCTCCCCACTCCTTCAGTGTCTGATTTGGGATCCCTACCTGGTATGATGCTCCCAAGTGTCTCCCCTTTCCCTCCCCCCTCTCTCCTCCGCAGCCAGTGACCACCCTGTTGTAACTGATCCGTCATTTATTTCTCTCCTCCCCCGTGGCCTTCTCGGTTTTCCAAGAGCACTTGTCAGCATCGTAAGTGGATCGACTTGCCGCTTCCATCACCACTTCTCACCACCGCCCCTGCTGTCTGCCGCTCTCGTCCCTCGGTCCGTGGTTTTTTTCCCTTCTGCTTGTTATTCTCTGCTCTCTCCTTTCCCTGCCACTACTCTTGACTCTCTCGGCTTTGGCTTCCCAGGAACCAACATCGCACCTTCTGGCCAACAGACCAATCACAGAACATAGCCTACGATCTTCACCTCTGACGTTCAGGCCAGCTATTTCAGTCCCTGCTTACACTTGGAGGGTTTTCTCACTTTCCTCTGGGTTTACACCTCCGTCAGCACCTAAAGGGTGACAGACACCTTAGTGTTGGGTAACCGAGCTGTTAGAACTTCTGACATGGCTACGGACTGATAAATGGATGCCGGCGTCAAAAGACAAAAGGCAGGTCATTCTCTCGACAGAGGCATGGCTTTCTACTCACCCCCCACCCCGATAGTGCCTCCTGTACCTCTTCTCCGATGAACGAGAGCAACAGAGCGAGCCAGAAAGTCAAACCTCCCTCGTTTCACTTTGAGTTTCAGCAACCATTTTTTTCATTCTCTAATAAGTACCAGGACCTGCACCTGTGCTTTCATAGCTGTCCTCCCCGAAGCCCTTCCAAGGTAGAAGTCCTTCCTTGGCAGCCAGATATTGCCTCCTGGACCCACTATGCATTCACTCATCAGACATGCGTGAATTCAGCGGTCGTTTACTGTGCCAGTCACAGGGCTAAACCCTGTAGCAGATTTGAAAAGAAATAAGGCAGCCTCTGTTTCCCAGGGACCTGATCTCATGAGGAAAACAGAGGTATCAGCTAGCAGGTATGAGACGCAACCCCATGGCACTGGATTCTAAGTATTATGGGGGTAGCCAATGACTCCCAGGGGGAATTAAGGAAGGTTTCACAAAGGACTTCGAAGGATGAGTAGGAGTTTGCTCAGCTACATACAGAGAACGAGCCTTGCGTGCAGCAGGAACAGCCTGCAAGTGTGGAGGGGCCGGGACCGTGTTGAGGCGGGTGTGCCAGGGGGGAAGGTTTCTTCCAACCTCAGGGGCGTCTGCCCAAAGAAGCGAAAGGATTGTCCAGGCTACAAGCAACTGAGGGACCAAGGCAGCGGTAAGCAGCCGGAGCTGCATTTCTCTGGCCCCTGGGTTCCCATTCCAGGGTCTTCTACCCAGGTAGGAACTACCAGGCCCAAACCCAAGGCCGTTTCCCGGACCTAGATGCTGACATTGGACCTGCTGTCTCCCCTCCTCTGCTTTCCCATTTTCTCTCTTGTGCGTCTGGCCCTCCACCCCCACCCCCAAATCCTGGGATTGTCCTTGGTGACAAAGAAGGCACTGATACACTTTGCCACCGCCACCCTGTGTCCATTCCATTCCAGTGTTTGGTCCTGACCCAGACAAATGCCTAGTACCTGAGTCCTTAGACCGTAGTGCCCACTGTAGCTGAGATCAACCCTGCGGCCTCCTTTTTTTTTTTTTAATTGTTTTATTAGGGGCTCATACAACTCTTATCACAATCCATACATACATCAATTGTGCAAAGCACATTTGTACATTCATTGCCCTCATCATTCTCAAAACATTTACTCTCCACCTAAGCCCCTGGCATCAGCTCCTCATTTTTCCCCTTCCCTCCCCGCTCTCCCCTCCCTCATGAGCCCTTGATAATTTATAAATTATTGTCATATCCTGCCCTGTCCGATGTCTCCCTTCACCCACTTTTCTGTTGTCCGTCCCCCAGGCAGGAGGTTATATGTAGATCTTTGTAATCGGTTCCCCCTTTCCAACCTACCCTCCCTTCCCCTTTGGCCTCCTAATGGGTCCTAATCAACTATGAGATGCTCCTGTGGAGGAGACCAGCAAAGGGACTGAGTAGGCCAGCCTGACAGCCCTTTCTTTATGGAGGAGGACCCGCTGAGAATTCCCCCAAAGTCGTACAAGGTTGGGGGTGGAGTGGGGGGGCGTTGTGCCAAAGGTTCCCTGGTCTGTCTCCTACCATAAGCACTAACGAGGGCAAAATGGAAGAGGATGCTTAACTTCTATATTAGCTCTGAGGCAAGTGCTCAAGAAATACTCAGTTGGCTGATTGATTTGCCCATGTATCTGTCCGCGATCTCCAGTCATTCCCCAAGGGCAGTAGTTCATGTTCGTTAGATCCGTGGAGCACTAGCCAAGCTCGGTGCTAGACAGGGAGAGACTGGATTTATTTTGGGTCTGTACCACACCTCTTTGTTGGAATGGCCTGAGGCAGATCACAGATTACAACACAGTGTTTTGCAGTCACTGGAAGCCTGAAACATAACTTGGCAATCCGAAAGACAAAAAAATAATAGTTCCAAATATCACCAGGCTCAACACTGAGACCATATATTTGGCTGAAAGATTCCTGGCACAAAGATCAAAAGGGAAAACCATTAGGTGACCCCGTGTTCGTTTTCTGATACCAGAAAGCATGCAGAATCTCCTGGTGGGACATTTTTCCGCACTAGGAGGCCAAATCAAAAGTGACTGTGTGGGGCGGAAGGAGGGTGGGGCACTGGGTGATGAGTGTGCCATCCATTTCAGTGGCGGTGGCTGCTCCCCATCCATTCAGTAAGTGTGGGACCCGTAAGGTGCTCCCAACAAGACCAGGGAGAGATGGGCTTGTCCCTAAGTCGAATCGAAAGTTGATTGGATCATGATGGATGTGCTACCATCTCTATGACTCACAAGAACTGAATCTTGGTTCAGGGTAGTGTGTGGGGAATCTTAAATGATGACTAGATTTTGGAAGGCAGAAAAGCATTTTTTT
>NW_022109491.1:21898283-21941561 GCF_000313985.2 Echinops telfairi | reverse complement strand
CCCCAGAATCTATATCTTTTGATAGCCGGGCACCATCAGCTTTCTTCACCACATTTTCTTATGCACCTGCTTTGTCTTCAACAACGAGTTGGGACAGGCTGGTGTGCTTCTTCCACGTGGGTTTTGTTCTTTCTCAGCTAGATGGCCACCTGTTTATCTTAAGGCCTTTAAGACGCCAGTTGCTTGTCTGTAGCTGATCTGGGCCCGACAGTTTTGACCCCCGTCCAGCAGAGTGTTTGTTTGCCCCACTTGCTCAGTTGGGATTGTGTAAGCTGAACCAGATGAGGGGTTGGCTCTTGTTTCTGCTGTTGCCAATGGTCCTCTTCAGTTGAGGCATAAACAAGATTCTTTCCTTGCCAGTTGATGTGGATGGTCTGCCACTAGGGAATTCCCCTTTAACAGCATCCGGTCCCTTCTTAAAACCAGTTAACCGTTGGTAAACGGCTGATTCCTCTGGGGCCTTGTCCCCCTAAACTTTTCCTAAAGCATCAGTGATTTCACCAGTTTTCCACACAAGCTTCATTTTTTCCACCTTGGATGTGATGTCTGTTCTTGTTTCTGTTCTAGCAGAAGTGATGTTGCTCTGATAAGGGCTTTTTACAGATTGATGTCTTATTGTCCTGAATGCCTCAAACTAGATTCTGGTCAGGCAAAAACAATTTTGAAATCCGTGCGTAGTCTTTTTCCTAATACACATTTCCGTGACATTTGAAGACCTCTTAAACGTGTACCTCATCTGGCTCCAGTTCCGATTCTCTGTACTCCTCTTCCTCCTCCAGTGTCCTAGCCATCCTCTCCCACACCTGGCAACCGGGCCTACTTTACCTTTTAACTTGACTTCCCTGAGTTTCCTTATCTCCCCCCCCACTCCATATGGATAAGATACCCTCTTGTGCTCCTGCAGAGTCCTACAAACACCTCTCGGTCGCACTCGATTTTCATGGTGGGTTTGCTTATTGGTTTCTGAACTCCTTCCTCATCTTTGTGTCCCCAGAGTCTTGTACATCACCTCAAAAACTCACTGCCACCGGGTCGATTCCAATTCATAGCAGCCCTATAGGTAGCGATCGATCCTGATGGGACCAGAAAGCCTCATCTTGCTCCCCAGCAGTATCTGGTAGGCTCAAACTTGTAACCTACTCCACCGCCAGGGGTCCTTCCACACACAGCCTCAACCTCATGGCCATCAAGTCGATTCTGATTCATAGTGACCCTGCAGGGCAGGAGAGAACTGTCCCTATAGGGTTCCGAGACTAAAATTCTTTTTTTTTTATATCATTTTATTAGGAACTCATACGACTCTTATCACAATCCATACACACATCAATTGTGTAAAGCACATTTGTACATTCATTGCCCTCATCATTCTCCATTCACTCTCCACCTAAGCCCGTAGCATCAGCTCCTCATTTTCCCCCTCCCGCCCCGCTCCCCCCTCCCTCATGAACCCTTGATAATTTATAAATTATTATTTTGTCATATCTTGCCCTGTCTGACATCTCCCTTCACCCACTTTTCTGTTGTCTGTCCCCCAGGGAGGAGGTCACATGTAGATCCTTGTAATCGGTTCCCTGAGACTGTAATTCTTGACAGCCGTAAACAACCTCATCTTTTTCCTGAGGAGCATCTGGTGGTTTTGAACTGCCAACCTTGCCATTAGCAGCCCAACGGGTAACCCACTAGACCACCAGGGCTCCTCCTCACATAGCCTAGCATGTAGTAAATGCTCAATCCGCGCTTGCTTAACAAGCATCTGCTGTGTGTCCGGCACAATCCTAGGTAGCAGGCCCATAGGGATGAGGAGGCTATGGGACCTTCCCGTGAGGAGCTGAGCGTCAAAAGGGGAAAGATGACATGTAAAATAATGACTCGAGTCCAGAATTGTAAGATATAGTATAATAGGGAGTTTGGAGAGCACAGAGGAAAAAGAAAATAAACTAACTTGGAGACTCAGCGAAGTCTTCCAGAGGGAGTGATGATGGGCTAAACTAGGAGATATTTTTGCTAAACTAAGAAGTCCTGCAGGCTGAGGGGGAAATCATGGATCAAGGCAAGAAGAGACTCGGTGGGCAGTCACACGAAGTATTGATAGGCTCTACCATCATTTGGAGTGGGAAACGTGCCTTACGTACCCAATGTGAGAAGGGTCAGGTGGCCATGCTGTTACGGGAGTTCTAAGAATATTTCTCTGACCATATTGTTTTTAATCAGCCAGATGAATTTTATCACAAAGCAGTGAAAATGTTATAGTCACCTTTGGTGAAGCAAGTTATAACTTACTTAGGATTTCTGGTCTGCCTTGTTCTAGAAATTGGGCTGACATAACAAGAAACTATTAATAGAGAAACAGGAAATGGAAACTAGAGATGCAAGGAATAAGGCAGTTTCCCAAGGTTCTTTTTTTTTAATCTATGCATAAAATATGAAAAGCGGAGAAGTACACACTTTGAACAAGTCTCCCAAGATACTCTAACCAAAGGATAGGCTGGTTAATTTTCAAAGTGGAGGGGGGAAAAAAGACACAATGGTAGCTTTTTAAAGTTTTCCAGAATAGCACAAATAATTCCTGAATGCCCTGTGCCCAGCTTCCCCGACTGGTAACATTTTACTATGTTGCATTCTCCCTCGACCTCTCTCTTTTCTTTGCCCTTCGAGCAATACATTTCTTTGAGCCCATCTAAGAATGATCCCAATCCTCACGCACCTTTATGTAGGCCTAAGAACGCCAGTATTTCCTACAAATGAAGAGTGCTCTTGCACAATCCCGCTGGTCTTCATTTTTCCTACTCAGAGAATGACTTACCTGCGTTTAAATGAAATAATATACTGCTGTATTTTTACGTCTATTCCTTGATAGAAAGGAGCCCTGGTGCCCAGTGGTTAGGTGCTCAGCTGTGAACCCACAGGTCTGCCAACCAAACCCACCAGCCGCTCTGTGGGAGCAAGAACAGGCACTCTGCTTCCATGGAGACCGAGTCCTGCAAGGCCTGTGGGCTGTGTGGTGCTGTGCTGTCCTGCAGAGTTCCTATGAGTCAGAACCCACTCACCAGCACCAGCCATGGGTCCTCTTTTGGGTTTTATGTGGGTTTGTCTGAACTGCCTTTTTCTTTTTTTTTGCTTACCAATAAAGAAGGTAGGCGATCTGGTGATTCTGCATCGACACCACGGGCTCCTGGGTGGCACACCACTGTCAACAGGCCACTCTGCTTCCAAGAGTCCGCGGTTCTTCTGCTCTCGCATGCCGGTAGAAACTGCTGAGGGGATGGGCAGGGAGGCCTGGTGGTGTGTAAACCCGTGAGTGCACATTTCATCTTTATCCTGTGGCCAGCAGAGATCCAGGGAAAGGTTTCCTGCCGGGGGCACCTGTGTTTTCTGAGATCCTTTGACATTCCTTTGGCAGGAGGTAGAAATCAGAGCATGAAGCCATGAATTACTTGGGCAAATCCCTGGGCATATCTGTGGCCAGGCAGAAGAGAGCCTTCTCCGGCGTAATGCACCCTGTTCTTTCCTGTGTCTTTCAGAGCTGGTTAAAGTCATACGGCTATCTACTTCCCTATGCCTCGCGGGCATCTGCGTTGCACTCGGGGAAGGCCTTACAGTCCGCAGTCTCCACTATGCAGCAGTTTTACGGGCTCCCAGTCACCGGTGTGTTGGATCAGACAACGATCGAGTAAGATTTTCAGGGGACGTTGTCTTTCAAGTTTCTGGACCAACATTCGGATTCACAGTTGTCGTGGCTTGTGTACACATCCTGTTCCACCTACTCTCCTCCCTCTGACCCCACCATGTGATCCTGTGTGGAACTCCCTCCAGGGGCCTTTGTAGTGGAGCACTGAGCTGCTATCCACAAGGCCAGCAGTTCAAACCCACCAGCCTCATCACAGGAGAATGATGAGGCTGTCTGCTCCCGTGAAAATTTAGTCTCAGAAACCCCCAGGGGCAGTTCTCATAGAGCCACTGTGAGTCAGAATCGGCCAGATGGCCTTGGGTTGGGTTGGGGTGAGTTGGGTTTGGGGATGTGTTGAGGTGGAAGTCCCAACTCTGTCTTAAACTTGCTCAGACGCATCTCTTAACCCTCTGGGCATCTGATCCCTTATCATGAAGACGAGGGACAGTGGTAGAGACTCTCTGCAGTTCCTTCGGGCTACAACAACCTCCAAGTCTACAAACCACCGCTGTGGAGGGAGTTCCCTGGGATGCACATCCTTATCGGACACTGGGAACACTTGAACGATGATGAGTTGAAAACTCTTGCTCCACTTGTTGATCAGGCACCTACTGATGCCTATGCATACCACGCACTGTGCTTGCCCTGTGACCCCTGCCCTCCAAGGCTGCTGTTGAATGAGCAACACAGTAGCGGTTCTGGAACCGGAAAGGAAGTGCTGGGTTTCAGGGAGATGTCTGGGGGCAAGGGCACGGAAGTGAGACCGCTAGAATGACTGAGATCACACTAGCAGAGACGCACGCTGGGGATGAACCCCATCAAGAAAGTTGGGAGGGAGCAGGCAGAGAGACCGAAGAAGGGCATGGAGCATGGCAAAGAGCTGGGCTGCGTGCCCTCAGTGGCAAGGCATGGGTCCTGAGCTTAGACGAAAGGAAGAACCCTGGGCAAGGAAGGAGGCTGGCAAGTTTGTGGGTAGAGGTACAGGGACACGGACTCGGACGTTCCACCTGGTCCTGAGTTGAGCTAATCTGCCCCGAGGATAAGTCCCTCCTGCAGAGGGACTCATCTGTACTCATCTGTATAAAGACATGTTGGGTTGTAGCTCTCAGCTTCCAGGATCCCATTACATCTTTCAAGCTTCCAGGAGCTCTGTGAAAACGTGTCTTATTTCTAAGATTCTCTGGGTTTGTGAATTGAAGCTCCGGGATACCACATTTGACTGCTCCCGTGATGCTGTCAGGACAGGGGACTCCTGGGTCCCACGGACTCACCGGTGAGCTGGTCCGAGAGCCCGGCCACTCTTCAAAGCAGAGGTTTTGTTGAGGGCTTTGTGCAGACCACAGGGCGGTGCATCCTGGGGCACAGGCACTGGTGTCTCTGCCGAAGCACCAGCTGGCCTGGGTTTTACTCCGGTCCAAGAAGCCCCAGGCCTATTGGCCAAGGTGCAGCAAGTGGCAGGTGGACAGTGAGAGGAGGAGGCAGAGGGAGCACTCGGGGGTGGGGGGGGAAGTGGGGGGTGCTGAGGATGGCACTTCCCTCTGGCAGTTCTGCCCCTACGTCTCCATAGGAAGGCAGAGAGCCATATTCAGGAGGCAGGGAGAAGAGGAAGCACTCATCCTTAAACCAGCACCTGGGCGGACGGCGTGCCTGGCATGGGATTTAAAGACCTCAGAGTCAGCTCAGGCTTCACGACCCTTTCCTCTAGGGGCCCACCCAGGTATAAGGCAGCCGTGGTTGAGACACAGGGGTGGTTCTTGCTTCTCTTCCCGGGGACTGTTGGGCAAAGGAAGCTGTATCCGCAGTGTCAAGTCCTATGCTTTGTCATCCACTCATTCATTCATTCACTCATTCAACAAGCACAAGTGCCTTGGGCTGCGCCCTGAAAGAACAGGAAGAACGAGGCCCAGCTGGTGCTACACGGTCTGAATCTGTCGTTCATTTGTTCATTCAACTAAGTTCCAGTCCTGCCTGCCCCCTCTTCTGGATCTTTCAAGTCCCTCGATGTCTTGTATACTGGTTCTCTCTCCTGCGCAATGGGGTTGGTAACATTGGGTTACCTGGCAGGGTTGTTTGGAGACTTGAATGTGGTTTTTTTTTAATGCGAACACCTTCAAAAGTCTACGTGTGTCTATAAACGCATGCCATTGTTATTCGTGTGCCCTTTATGAGTGCTTCCTGAGCACTCCACTCTCTTTAATGGTCGATTCTAGGAGAGGACACATGTCGGGGAGGCGTGCGGGCACAGAGGTGAGCAGGGGCTGGTCACTTCCTCAAAGAGCTTCTGACACTGCTGCAACTGTCTTTTCTCCACATTGCCAAGGGCACTGCTGTTCCCAAAACTGCAACTGAAGGCCCACTGTTTTGCGCGCGCGCGCGCGCACACACACACACACACACACACACACCCAGCAATCCCACGCTGCGGCCTAGTGAGTTCATTGCAAACCAGCACAGACAGAGGCTGTGCAGACACCTGGGCCACCATCAGTCATAATCCCTAAACCGCCCACCCTGGCTTTTTAAAAATTCCCATGGTGGTCTTACAGAGCACAGTGGGTTACGAGTTGGCTGCAAACCACAAGGTCAGCAGTTTGAAACCGCCGGCCACTCTGAGAGGAAAAGAGGAGGCTTTTGACTCCCATCAAGAGTTAGTCTCAGAAACTCACAGAGGCAGATCTACTCTGTCCTATAGGTTCACTATGAGCCAGAATCAACCTAATGGCCATTGAGTCTGGTTTGGTCTGGTGATGTCCCAGGCCGACTGCTCCTTAATGGACCTTTCCCTGATAACGAATAAGATTTCCTTCATCGGGGGCACTGGATGGCTTCTGGGGACAGACAGATGAATATGATACAGTTTCTGTCCTCAGAGAACTTATGAATTATTAGGGACAGCAGGCTAATAGATTTTTAAATCACAATGCAATGTTAGTAAATGCTGTGGAGAGTTACATTCCAAGTACTGCGGTTGTGTACCACACCCCTATAGTACACAGAGCCCTGGTGGCACAGTGGTTATGTGTCGGGCTGCTAATGCAAGGTCAGATTGAAACCACCCGCAAGTCCTCAGGAGGAAAACAAGGCTGTCTACTACCTTGACGAGTTACAGTCTCAGAAAGCCACAGGGGCCAATCTACCCTGTCCTGTAGGGTCACTGTGAGCAGCATCAACTCGATGGCAGTGAGTTTGTTTTGTTTTGGTTTTGAGTCAGAGAGAATGTGCCGTCTCCAACCTACCTTATTTTACTGTTGGATAGTTTTGATTCATCCATTCATTCACTCAGTCAATATGTCTGTCAGACACTGGGCCAGCACTTTGGATGCAGCAAGGATCATATGCTCATGGATCTTAGGATCTAGAGGAAGAGACAAAGAATAAACGAGAAGGCAACAATATAATGTTGCTAGGAAGAGAAACAGGAGGGTAAGAAGACAGTGGAGAGATTGAAAAGGGGAAGCTGTTGATAGGGTAGACGGGGACGTCCCCTCTGAAGGGGTGGCGTTGGAGGGGAGACTCTTGCACATCAAGGGAAAGGGAGACATGCACAAAACGAGGGACACAGCCAATTCAAAGACCCTGAAGTGGGAATAAACTTAGACTGTTCGAGGCAGTGGGGTCATGGTAGCTAGCACGGAGTGCAGAGTGTGAACAAGAGGGTGAAGATGTTGGGTAGGTAGGTAACAAAAACAAAACAAAACTCACTGCCGTCAAGTCAGTTCTGACTCTGGACGACCCTACAGGACAGGGTAGACCTGCCCCTATAGTGTTTGAGAAAGCCTCATCTTTCTCCCACTAGAGCTTGCCAGTGGGTTTCAACTTCTGCCCTTGTAGCTAACAGCCCAATGTGTAACCATTATGCCACCAGGGCTCCTTATGGATAGGCAGGTGGGGGCTAGATTATGGCTTAGGGCCCATGGTTTAGGGCCCTCATCAAGGAGCCCCCGGAGACGCAGTGGTTAAAGTGCTCAGCTTCACACTCACGGTCGGCAGTTGGAAATTAGCCTCTCCCGTAGGACTGCCGACTTGGAGTCCATCCGTCAGTCATTGGTGGGTTTGACTTGGGCTGACAGTCCAGGCTGAGGAGTTTGGCTTTTATTCTGGGTATTCTGGGAAGCCACGAGAGGGTCTTCAACCAGGGCGTGATGTGATCTAATCACACTTACAGAACACTCACACACACGCTCTCCTTGGAGACTCATGACAGCCTTCGAAGGTGAAAGGGCAAGCGCTGATTTGCATGTTGCAGATGGGGAGCCCGAGGCTCCAGTGGGTCCAGTCAACTGCCAGGGCCCTACGATTCATGACAGAGCTGGAACGTTTGAGCCAAGTAGCTGGATCCCCAGGCACTAGTGCAGCAATGTTTCTTCCTATTTGATTATGAGCCTGTGGGTGAATGAATGAATGAATGAATGACTACATCCATCTATCATGTTCCTTTTGGGGAGCCATCCTAAGGTCTACGTTGAGGATGCATGCTGCCATTCAGCCTGGCAACAGGGGACTGTGTGATGACCTTCCGACAGTGGCCAGTGACCACAGTCAAAAGTATGTGTGTCTTCTCTCTGCCCAGGTGGATGAAGAAGCCTCGATGTGGGGTCCCCGATCACCCCCACCTGAGCCGTAGGCGGAGGAACAAGCGCTATGCCCTGACGGGGCAGAAGTGGAGGCAAAAACACATTACCTACAGGTACTTCGGCTCGTCTCTTTCCCCTGCCCTGCCTTTCGGAGGCCTCCCCTCTCGGTGGGTCTGAGAATCAGGGCCACGTCCTGAGAACCTATGGCTTTGTCCTCCTCGGGGCTTTCAGGGGATGCTCAACTCCGACGGCAGCTTTCTTTGGTCCAGAGGAGGACGGAACTCACTGCTTGCCAAGCCACCCGTTACCTGACCTGGCCCCCCTGGTCCCCAACTAGAAGCCTGATAGACCTCCCCTGAGGCTCCCGGCCCGCCTTGTTTCTCGAGGGGCCTAGAGGACAGGGGTGAATCACGGCAAGGCCACTTCTTGCCTGGCAGAGCAAGACCAGTCCAGGGACCCAGAAAGGCAGGCATGATGAAGCCCACCACAGGCAACCTCAGGCATTAGAATGCGGGGCTGGGCTGGGCTGGGGCAGGGCCAGGGATGGGCAGGCTCAGCTGGCAATGTTTGAGACTCCGAGTCCATCTCAGGGGGCCCTCAGGTCCAGAGGCTGGATCTCAGGGACCTTTAGAGGTGAACGCAGGACTCTCCTGCTGACAAGCTGCAGAAGCCAGAACAGGGTGTTATTCTAGAAACCAGGCAGGGCAACGACGTCAGAAGAGTCCTGAAGGGGGAACGTGAACGAAGAGTAACAAAGAACTGGGTTCTGACCCATCTCTGACTGAATATCTATCGTACAGTCTCCCTGGGCCTCAGTTTCCTTGCCTCGTGATCAGGTCATGGGCAGCGCGCCCAGGAGTGGCGTTGCTTTGTGGAGAGCCAGGAAGTATGGATAGAGTAACACGAACTAACGCAGTCTATGATCGATCAAATCAGGTACCACCCTAGGCCCCTTGCAGATAGACAAGTGATAGTAGGTGCTAATGATTTTTAAAAAGGGATTTTTTTTTCCCCCCCAATGAAATGCTTCTTCCTGTTTGGATGTTTTGGTTTTACACTTTGTATTGTGAATTAGCGGGGGAGGGGCTTCCAGATCAGGTCCATGCTTTTGTTTCCAACAACTGCACTGGCCAGACCTTCTGATGGCTTCTTGCCCTGTCACCCTCCCCCACGCTCACCTTTCCCCCTCAGTTTCCCTCTTGTAGGGTACTCTCTAGCCTGTTCCTTCCCCTCCCCTCCCTTCCCTCCTCACCCCTAGTAACCATCCGTCTGTTTCTTTTGGTATGAAACCTTCCTACAAATACAATTCAGTGAAATTGGGTTACTTTCTTCAAGTCGTATCATCGGTCTCTGTCCCCCACCAGAAATACACAATGATGCCAAATCATTTTCTCAGGAGCTAACATAGATATCATACTGTTGCATAGTTCGATCACATCAGGCAGTATTGTGAAATTGCTACCACAATCCATTTCAAAACATTCTCTTCCTTCTGGGATTCCTTGACGTCAGCTTCCTTTCACCACCCCACCCCCTTGTCTTTGTTTTTTTAAAAAACAGTGGTTTCCTACAGTAGCTGTCCTTGTGTGATTGGCTAACTTCACTCAGCATTATGCCCTGCAACTCCATCTGTGCCGTGTGGTGTCTCACTCTCCTCCTGATTCTCTAACAGTGGGTAGCATTCCACCATGGGAACCAATGTGTCTATCTATTCTTCCACCAATGGGCATTTAGGTTATTTGCATTCAGCTATGTATTTTTAATTATTTTGTAATGTATTTCAGATGATTCAAAGGGAAATGTTAATATGTAGAAAATGCTGCCTACCAACTTAATCTTTTTTTTCCCTGCAAGTGGAGGGAAATCCCTTCGTCAACATACATTCTGCCAGAGATCAGATAGAAATCACTGTCTGGAAACAGCTTGTGGTAGTCGTTGTACGGTTCTACTTGACGTGACTGAACTATGGAGTGATAAGATACATGTATAAAATCCCGATTAATAACATGTAAATTCGACATATATATGTGTGTATGTCACAGGTTAAAGCAAGCTTACACTGGTGGAAGCAGGGGTGAGGGGCAGAGGATGGCTTCCTCAGACTCTGGGCACCTCAGCAGAATTCTAGGCTTCAAACCTTGAAGATCACTGGGCCATGCGGCAGCCAATGCCCCTGTTCACTCTGCTCAGCCCTGCTCTTCCGTCTGCCGCTGCTCTGTAATGGCCCTCCCTTTTCTCACCAGCATCCACAACTACACCCCAAAGGTGGGGGAGCTGGACACCCGGAAGGCTATCCGCCAGGCTTTCGATGTGTGGCAGAAGGTGACGCCGCTGACCTTTGAAGAGGTGCCCTACCACGAGATCAAAAGTGACCGGAAGGAGGCAGACATCATGATCTTTTTTGCTTCTGGTTTCCATGGCGACAGCTCCCCCTTTGATGGCGAAGGGGGATTCCTGGCCCATGCCTACTTCCCTGGCCCTGGGATTGGAGGAGACACTCACTTTGACTCCGATGAGCCATGGACGCTGGGAAATGCCAACCATGATGGTAAGGGCATAATGGGGGCGGTGGTCGCCCCTGGGCTTCTCTGAGGAAGCCCTTGGAGAATACCGCCGACAGGGCCCTGACCCTAAGATGCAAGCATGGGAACTGTGATCTCTAATTCTGTTCAACACTGGGCCCACCAGGGCCTGAGCCGCAGAGATGGGTCGGATCACTGGTTGATGGCCCAGTGAGGCTGAGTCAGGACGGAGGGGCTAGGTCATGATTAAAATGGGAAATTGATGGGTTCCTAGTTTAAGAAAAAGACAAAAAGGCCTTCAGCTTCTAAGTTTAGGATCTGAAAGTGAAAGGCTCCGGCCTGACTGATGAGGGCTCCCTGTTGCGGAGTGGCAGGCCACTCTCCCTTCCTCAAGTCAGCCTTCCAGATGAGTCACAGGGCCCAGAAGGACTGGACCTTTCCTGAATAACTGCCCTCACCCCTTGGATTCCATTAATACCAATGACGGAAAAGCCCCAGCGAGCAGGAAGCATAGCCTTCAGGATGCAAAGGAGCGTCCTCCTCCACATTCACTCGCAGGCATTTGCCTATTCCATAGGCTACTACACATTTCTTATGTCCATCTTCGGCATGCAGATTTGGGGTTCTCAGTGATGATGGGACTGCCCTCAAATGGTACAGCTAAGTGGGGCCTGGTCCGGCCACCTGGCTCTGTCACAAGGGGGTCAGTAGGCCGCCCTCTGTTTTCTCTGTGGAATTGGCTTAGATGACATTCCAGGCACAGGCCAACTTCAGAGTTATAGACATCTGAGCAACAACAACATGGTCTCTCGTCCCTGAAGTCCCAAGTCCAGTGGGGGAGAGGGAGGTGTACTCGGGTAAGGGAGGCTGTGGCAAAGGTACCAGGGAATGCAGTCGGGGCCTGGAGGAGAAAGGGAGGGCAGAGGATTCTGGGCTTCAGGTGATGGGAGATATAGTAAGCGGTGCTTCAATCTCAGCCCCAGGCCAAGCGCTTCCTACGTATGATGTCATAGACATTATTATGATGTCATAGGCAGATATTATTACCCCAGGGCACAGATGGGTTACTGAGGCACAGGGAACACTGGGGAACTTCTTAAGGTCCCATGGTCGGTAGATGGTGAGGGAAGGCTTTGAGCCAGAGCACTTGTGCGTAGCCAACTTCTGTGGCTCCCAAGCTGCGGAGAACATGAGCTTCACCCGGACACTGTCTTTTTTAAGGTTCCAAGCTCCTGCCATCTCACTGTTCTACTCACCACGTGAGGGAAAGGGCCTGGGAACCTGCACGTAGTCTAATAAACTCTGCTGGACTTCGGAGGCAGGCACCCCGCTGCCTTAAAGAGCAGTCCTCTCCATCGTTTCTGGATTCTTGTCCTAAACCTAGATTCCCAGGCCCTTCCCCGGGATATTTTGATGCTTTTGTGTACATAGGCAAGTGTGGGAAGCAGGTATTCTTGTCCCCTGATCCTGGCAATGCTCCAGCCCGTGAGCCTGCGACCTGTCGCCGCAGGGTTCAGGAGAGGGACTTCCCAGCAGGAGGCTGGTTTGGCAAAGTTATACCAAAGCCAGATGATGGAAAATTACAAAAGGCTCCATTTCGGTTTGCCTACTCCCTTTTACTTTTTGTTCTCTTTCCTATCAGCCTTCCCACCCCCCACCGCTATCCTGGTATCTCTCCCCTTACATCCTGGAGGAGTTTCCTGGCTTCTTGAGCACCTATTCTTTATCTAGGTGTTGATCTTGGATCGGTGTCAACAAAGGCTGGCTGTGCTGACTGATAAGGGGCGAGGAGAAGAGAACTAACATTTTTTAGCCCCTTTGAGGTGCCAGGCACTGTTAGCGGATAAGCACCACCACCCCCAAGAGATAAATGAATCTTACAAGGGTGGTTGTGCAGAGGAAGCACGGGGAGGACTTGCCTGCACCTCTGATTTCCCTTCCCCTGCGCACAAGATGGCACTCCCCACACCACTCCTGGCCATTGGGGGGCTTGCTGGGCACCATCCCAAGAACTTCAGAATGCGTGTGGGAAGGAGCTGGGACCGGTGGGTGGGCACCGTCCGGGCACTCCTTCCTTCTGCCCTCCCACCCCCATCTCTGAGGGAACACTGCCAACCCTGATAGAAATCCCAAGGTGGCGAATGTCCAGTTTGGACAAGAATCTGGCCTTTTCTCGGAGCTGGGGAACCAGAGTATGAACTGGCCCCAATGGTCTCCGGAACACAGCAGAGACCTGCACCCCGCGAACAGGGCCTCCCTCCGAAACCGGGGGCTGGTTTGGGAATGGGAGAAAAAGAACCCCGATTCACTGAGCACCCGCATAGCATCTCACTCACAAGCTCCCTGGTGGGAGCAGCTTCTGATGACTGACTTTCTTCTATGGAAAAGTTTCATTAGGGCAAAGGTCACATTCACAACAGCAGGGAGAAAAACATGAACATGAACCCCGGGGCAGCTTTACCTTGTTCAAGCAAGTAGCAACACTCCTCGGCCCTGAGTTTCGGGCTGACGGGTCTTTCTCTTACAGACAATCCCAGGGACAGTATCGTTTCACCTGCATTACCTCGAACACATGACAACTCCTACGCTGCAGTCACATCTACCCCCACCAGGCTAATATCTTCTCAACAAAAAATCTAATATCCAGTTTCTGCTTGAGCACTGACAAACGATCTAATTAAAAAATAAATAAACAGAGGTGAAGGAAAATGCTAGAAGCTTTTGGAGGGGTTGGGGGAGGGGAGAGGAGGGGATGGGAAAGGCACTAAGCTAGGAAAGGAAGCCGAGACCAGGGCACCTGAGTAGCCGAGGAGAATGCAGGTACTGGCTAGGAGGCCCAAGGGCTTGCACCTGCAGACCCAGCACCTGAGTGCTTCCTAGAGGGCATACGGGTCTGGACCCACAGCCCATGACCCTGCTGAGGGTCACCGGCTGTGCCAGGAACCTGCAGAAGCACTTTATAGACCTTGCCTCATTAATCTTCACTTGCAGGCTCGGGCGGAAAGTACCATTGTTACAGCTACATTCTTCAGAGGAGCTACATTAAAAGTGTCACACCTCCAGGACAGGGCAGTCCTGGGCTACAGAACCAGGCGGCCTGGTGCCAGAAACTGCACTTCTGACCACTCACCTTCGTAGCCTCACCCTCTTGGGGAGGAAGAGCATACGGTCCCCACACCAGGCCTCCTTGCCAGCCCCTGCTTTGCCCCTGGGCAGCTCCAGGGAGTCTCCCCACCCCTCTGTCCTCCTCCTGGATCCTGGGCTTCTGTGCTATAGAATACCAGTGCCCTGCCTTTTTCTTCCTTTCTGTCCCTAGAACAAACCAGCAGGCCCTCCTCTTGCCCTCTACAAAGACCCAGGCCCAGAGGTCAAGAGAGGACAGACCCGGGCTCTCTAGTTCCCTAGCTGAGACCCCTGCGGATGGCCCTGAGGAAGAACCTGGCCAGGACACAGAGGCCCCGAACAGCCGGTCCCCGGCTGAAGACCAGGCCGGCACCGCAGGAAACTGTGCTGCCTTCTGCTGGCTCTAGGCAGCCACCTTTGTTTGGGATGGAGCTCAGAAATGAGCTCATCCTTCCCTGCTGCCGGAGGGCCCTGGGCCGGAGGAAGGCGCCGGGGGCCGCCTCCTGCCAGCCTGCCCTTCCCCAGCAGAAGGCCAGCCCCGGGCTTGTGGCCAACCTTGCATGATCTTACCCATCCTCCTCCCTCTCCATGGCTCACTGTAACGGACACCGGTGGCATCAGAAGAGCAGCAGACACACACTTCCTTCTTCGGAGTCTTCTCATGAGGTTCTGCCCCTCCCAGACACAGTTCCCCCACCCCCACCCCACCAGACCCTCATGGGCCCCATGGGGCTGGACTGAGCTGGGGTAATTTCACCAGGGATCCTGGGGCCAGAGAGGACAGTAGGATTCCTGGTCACCTCCTAGGCTCCTGACTGCCTCCCCTGGTCTTAGAGGGGGCTTAGAGGGGGCTTGGAGAGGAGACGCCAAGTTCTGGGGCTGGACAAACAGAAGTCACTGTTGATAATGGCCTGCCAAGGCTTAACCCAGGAGCTCCAGGAAGCTGGCTACTGGAAACCCACTGGGCTCTGGGTCCGATGGACCACAGATTCCAGGAACCTAGCTTCTCTCTTCTGCAGGGGAACCGTGGCTACTGTTTAGGGCCAGGCTCGGTTCGAATATTCTCTTTACAGAGATGGGAAAATGAGGAAACAGGGTTGGTCTACTGGCCAAATTCAGAGAGCTAATTGGGGGCAGAGCTGGAAATGAAGGCACCCTGTCCCACACAGGCTGCGGCTGTAAAAACTAACTGTTGCCCCCTCCGTTCCATCCCGACCGGGATCCTGCAGCCCACTGCACGCACCAGGTGCTGGCTGTTGCCCCGATCTGAATCCTCACCCCAAACTCGGCCAACCATTCCATTTCCCCCAGGATGCTGTTCCTCAGAACCAGGGGCCTTGGTGGGCCCTAAACCTCCTGGGAAGCCCAGCCTGCCAACCTTTGGGGTGACCTCTCTTTATCCCCATTACCACACAGACCCTAATTCCCTAATCTAATTCCCTCTACCCCTCCCTCCAACTACAGCCAGAATGACTTCATCTGCCACCACCACCCCCACTCACCCAAAACCCCCCACTGGCCGGGCAGCAAAGCCAGATCCTTGTATGTGGCGTCACAGGGCACTGGCTGCCAGCTTGCCGGACTGACCTCATCGCTCGCTGGCCCTCCCTTGTGCTTTGTTCCAGAGCCAAGTGGAATGAAACTGCTTGTCCTGGCCAGTGTATAGCACCCCCCTTCTCCTCCCCGGGATCCCGCCCCCAGAGTCCATCCTGCTGACCAAAATCCCGATCTTCCAAGAGCCAACTTATGCTTCACCTCCTCAAAGCTCTCCCTACACACCTTCCTCGGAGTTGCAATACCTCTTCCCTCCCCAAGAGTCCCCTCTGGGCCTCTGCAGGCGGATGTCCCTAAAACCCCCATATTGTTTCTCCGTGGAGAGCTGGGGGTGGGGAGGGGAGGAGTCTGCTCAGCCTAGTCCCCGGGAAGCCCCTGCTCCGTGCCCTCTCCTCTCTCCGCAGGCAACGACCTCTTCCTGGTGGCGGTACACGAACTGGGCCACGCGCTGGGCCTGGAGCACTCCAACGACCCCAGCGCCATCATGGCGCCCTTCTACCAGTACATGGAGACGCACAGCTTCAAGCTGCCCCCGGACGACCTCCAGGGCATCCAGAAGATCTATGGTGCGGGCAGGGCTGGGCGGGGAGCTTGGTCACCCAGGGGTGTGGCGGGGGCGGTGGCTCTTTGTACTTGGTGTCTGGCCTTGGGCCTGGGCCTGGGCTTTCTGTACCCACTTTCCTCCCCTGGGAGTCGGGGGGTTTGGGGCAGGTCTTGGCCCCATCGCTGACTGGTCGCAGACACGTCGAGCCTTCTCATGTCTTTGGCCGGACAGGGCCACATGCATTGGGGGCAATTAGGGAAGGGTCTAAGCGTCCACAGGGAGGGGCACAATGATTTCCTGCCCGCGTCCCCTTGCGCACACCTGCCACTCACCTCGTGCGGGTCATTCACCTGGGGACCAAGCCCCATCCAAAGAGCCCCTCCTCTGGCGGAGAAAGACACACATCTGGCCGAGCAGTGATGAGATGCTGTGTGAGTAGACTCGCCCAGGCTTGCTTCCTGAAAAAGAAGAAGCAGAGAAGTAAGACTGATCACTGGTTAGGATGCAAAGGGCCTCCTACCAGGCCTCTTGCTCCCCATTCCCGGCTCATGCCAGCATACGGACATTCTTGGCAAGGGAATCCATTGAGATGGAAAGACCAGTTCACCTCACTGGGGAAAAGCAAGGTGCCCAGCCAATGGAGCAGAGGAGGCGGGCTCCCTGGGGGCCCACTCAGGGCCCTGGAAGATGGGGAGCATCTCTCGAGCAGAAGACTAGGTGAGGCTCTGGCTTGGATGGACAGGATTGGCTGCTACCCATGGAGGTGAGGAGGTGCGGAGGAGGGTCGAGGATGACCTCCGGCTTGTGTAACTGTGGGGGAAAAGAATTTACCAGTCTCTCCCGCCGAGATCCCGGTTGGGATCTTCATGGTTCAACACAGCAAGCATCATCCCGAGGCTATGAAAATTTCACTTGTATTATTGAAATGCAAGTCTCCGTTCCTCAGTCGGTCGGACATTTCAAGTGCTCCGTAGCCACCTTCAGCTCACCCTTCCCCATCGGCCAGTGCAGACCAGACGCGCTGCCACACGTCTGCAAAGCCTCAAACCTGGGTAGCATCACCGAGGGCCACAATTCCCACTCTTGGCTTCCCAGTGGAATCGTTTCTCTGGTGGGAAATGGCTCAGCTCTTGGCTTCGCACGACCAAGAATTCACGCGAAGCCTGGTTTGTGATCCAAATGGGTTTTTACCAAGGACGGTAGAAGTTTCTGGGTTTACAGTCACTGAACACGGGCAAACTCGTGGGACTAAGCACCCACACGCGGTAGCCAGAGACTGCGGCACGGCAAAGCAGAAGGGCGAGGAGGATGAACACAGGGAGGGTGGCCTGGCGGACCGATATTTGAGGCCTTTGGCTGGGAGGCGTGGTCGAAGGCGTTGGTTGATCCCATTGGCTGAATTAAGCTCACCTGGCCTAGTTTGAGCCACCCAGGTGTACCGCCCCTTAGCCTTTAAGGCTGCCTGAGCTTCGCCTGGTTCCCTTCCTTCCTCCTGTAAAGGGGTGGGGGGCGGGAGGCAGAGAGAGGGACACCCCCTACCCCTATCCTGCTACCTAGCAGAATCACCTTGAGATGCCAGTCAAAAATACGGGTCCGCGGGACCCTGCGCCTCTCAGAGAACCGGTGGCCTTTGATTTGGGGCACCTCCTGAGCATGAGCTTTCTTAAAAGCTCCCAGGTCACCTGAATGTGCGGCCACGGTTTCGAACCACTGACCTGAGGACAAGCGAAGCGAAGCCAGGGCTTTCAAGGAGAGAATTCTTGGCCTTTGCACCTCCAGGTGTGGGCCTCTGACCAACAAGCTCAGCCGCACCTGAGCGCCGGGAGAGTCGCAGCCTCTCAAGGTCGCCCCAAACCCTCCAAGTCCGAATCTCGGCGCTGGGTCTGCACATCAAAGTCGGAACGGTGCTGCCCCAGAGACTGGAGTGGAGTCACCTTGACTCTGGCTACATGGAGGTCACTGGGGATCCGGAAACGAGCAGTTTGGGGGTGTGATGGGGCAGAGGCTGTCTAGATGCACGATTTGAAAAACAGGAGGGTGGGAAGGAGGGAGGAAGTAGGGCCAGCAGTGGGAAGGAAAGCAGAGAAATAACCCCCACCCCACCGCCTGCAGAGGTGCCGGGAGCTGTGACTGGTCCAAAATGGGAGCAGCTCTGGGTGCTGATCTAGGGGCAGGGAGAGGGAGGGTGACTGTGCTGAGAGGAGGGGATGAGGCGGGGGCATGGAATCCCAGGCTTGGGGAGAGACCTCTCCTCGTGGGACAGAGAAAGGAAAGACACTAGATTCTCACCCAGTGGCTTCTTTGGTCCCAAGGCTAGAGGCTGGGGTGGGGATGGGAGAGGTGACAGACCCCTCTCAGCTCCCTGGTCAGGATGAGGATGAGGCATGGCAGGGGAAGGCAGGGAACAGCTCACCCCTTCTCTCAGATGAGTCCCCTCTCCGCAGGACCCCCAGCAGAGCCTCTGGAGCCCACCAGGCCCCTCCCCACACTCCCCGTGCGCAGGATCCACTCACCGGAGAGGAAGCATGAGCGCCAGCCCAGGCCCCCTCGGCCACCCCTCGGGGACCGGCCAGCCACTCCGGGAGCAAAGCCCAACATCTGCGATGGCAACTTCAACACCGTGGCCCTCTTCCGGGGCGAGATGTTTGTGTTTAAGGTAGGGAGCCAGAGAAGGGGCTGCTCCTGAGTTAGTTCGGCCTGCTCTGGGACCTGGAGGGGAGCTGGCCGGGGAGCAGGACATGGGCCTGGGTGAATCAAGGAAGGGGAGAGAATTAGTGGTCCTGGGCCTTCCCAGGGGTTAATGCTGGGGTCAAGTGCTGGAGGCCAGCTTCTGGCCTGTGACTAGACCTTAGCTTTCCCCGCTGAGAGCAAGGGGGTGGCTGGGAGTGAGGGGGTGTCAGTCCTCTGTTTACAAAGGGAGGTTACTGAGCTGTGAAGATGGCAGGCTGGGGGTAAGAGCTGGACCAGTGGGGGCTGATTTAGTCCAGATCTTGCCAGGGGCAGGGGCGGAGAGGCTGGGGGCCTGGAAGGAAGCTGGCCAGGTCCTGTTCCCGTCACTTCAGCCATGGGTTGGTGGGGTGGCAGCCTGCTTGGCAGCCTGTTGCAGGTGGAGCTCCCCTGGAAACAGACTTGAAGACAGTGATCGGAGCCTTATTAAGCAGTCCCTTTGGAAACCACAGGAGGGGAAGCGGGTGGGAGGAAGCAAGACTGGGGAGAGGGGACAGTCAGGCAGTAGGCAGGCCCCCCGCAGACACAGTCAACCCCACGGGGAGCTCCGCAGCCAGAATGGCCCTGCCTCATTCAGCCCTTGTTGGGGGTGCTCTGTGAAGTGAGGCCACCCTTGAAGGGGCTGACACTTGGAAGGAAAAGTACCCTTTGACCTCACTCCCAGTCACCAAAGGCGGCTCTGGGCAGCACACCTTGTCTCCTTCCCACTGGGTGACCGGCATGCGGAGGTCCAGCCCACGAGGAGGTCTCCCCAGCAAGCTCTGAACACTGAGCAAGAGCCAGGGGATGAGGGTCAACCGCGGGCCTGCCTCTCACAGAGCGGCTCGAGACAGGTCCTTGGCCTTTCTCGTGACTGCTGCAGAGGTGAGCAAGTCAAACTAAAGATCTAAAACACGGAACGTGGATGTGCTTGATAGAGCACCGTTCAGAAATCTGTTCCAACTTTTGGACCATCCTGTGCAGCTCTCCTCCTTTGTTCTGCGCTTGGTTCCCTGTGATCCTCCCCGCTGCCTTAGCGCACATCTGGGTTGCCTCAAGGAGTCTTGCTACTGCAGGGGGCTGGCTACCTGTGAGGCCAGCGGTTGAAACCCACCAGAGGAAGATGAGTCTGGCTTGGAAACCCTAGTGAGCAGTTCTCCTCTGCCCTGCCTAGGTGAAAGGAGTCACTCACTTGATGGCCATGGGTGGCTTTCATCACCCCACTGACATCTAAGAAAGCAAAGGGGCTGGGGGGTGGGGGGTGTTAGAGGACTTGCCAGGTGGCGTACCAGGGAAGGATGACAGTTTGCATAAGCCCTGGGTTGGACAAGCTCAGCCTATCTAGTTCCACTTAACTCAGCTTCACGGGGTGCCCAGTGCTGTTCTAGGTAGGCGGCCCATTCTGCTTCTCAGCCGCCAGTATTACTCCTGCATGTAGATCACGGGAGCCCTGGTGCCACAGTGAGTACGAACTGGGCTGAGATCCGCAAGCTTGGCAGTGCAAAACCACCATCCACTCCGCCTGAGGAAGACGAGGCTTTCTACTCCCGCAAACAGGGACGGTCTCGGAAACTCACAGGGGCAGGCGTACCCTGTCCTATAGGTGGCTGTGAGTCCGGATCGACTGGATGCCAGGGAGTGAGGTGAAGCACTTTGTCCCAGGCCGAGCACTGTACACGGAGGAGCCTGGACTCACCCTGATGTGGGTCAGGCGGGAAGTGGCTTGCTTTCTGCCATCTATGCCTTGAAGGGCTGGACCCGACCCTGTGAAGGGCAGTGGGTCCAGGATCAGCTACCAGCCTAAGGACCAGCCCCGCCCTGCCCATGTCAGCGGCTCTCTGCTGCCCCCGTGTGACCACTCCGGGCCCTACCTCTTCCCTGCAGCCTCCACACCTCCCCTCCCTAGCTGGGCCTGTCTGCTCTGGGTTTCTCCTGTCCCTCTGTGACCACCCCCACCCCCTGTATGTCCTATCCCCCCAGCAGGGGTGGGAATGGGAGCAGAAAATCCCTGCCTCTGCTCCCAACCCGCTGCCCTGCCCTGAGGAGATCATTTACCCCTCCGTTGTCACCCATCCAATGGGAGTGTCTTTCTCCTGCCCTTTTCCGTCCTGTGACAAAAACTTCTTGATCCTCAGCCTGAGCTTCCAAAATGACCCAAAATCCCATCTTCCCTGCCTTCAGGCAACTCCCAGCCACGGAGGGGAGCTGGCCCTGGGATTCAGCATTGCAAGAACGGTGATGGATATACCTAGTACCGGAGGTAGAGGAAGACTGACTTCCTGGAGGATCAGGAAGGTGAAGCCGTGTCAGCAGGGGCTGGAGGGGAGCCAGGCCCAGAGGCTACTTGTATGGAGGCAGGGGCAGAGCCCTGCCTAGCTCATGTTGGAGGCATGGGAAGGGAGGCAAGGCTGGGCGCTAGTCTGGAGCCAGGTTGTACAGGGCCTGGCGTGTGCGAGTGTCTGACCAGCGAGGGCATCAGAGCTGGCCCTGTGGGCAGCAAGCTCCCCCCAGAGGTGAATACATGGCCCTGTCTCCCTTACAGGGCCTTGAAAGGAAGCAGTAGATTCCAGGGAGCTGGGCCTGCAGCAGTGGGACTGTGGGGTGGCTGGCTCAGAGACAGAACCTGCCATGCCCTTCTCTCCCCAGGATCGCTGGTTCTGGCGCCTGCGCAACAACCGGGTACAGGAGGGCTACCCCATGCAGATCGAGCAGTTCTGGAAGGGACTGCCCGCCCGCATAGACGCAGCCTACGAGAGGGCTGATGGCAGATTTGTCTTCTTCAAAGGTAAGGATGGTGGCGGCCTGTGCCGTGAGACCACCCTGGCCGCCTGCAAACTGGGGGAGCTGGACAGAAGGCAAAGGCCCTCACTGCAAAGACCCTCTGCCCCACAGAGACTGGTGAGGTCCTGCAGGCTGGCAAGCAAGCCAGGAAGGGCACAGGGCAGGAAGGGCTCGGTGGGGGGAAGTGTCTAGCCAGGTACGTGCCGGGCCTGTGCAGGTGAAGTAGAAGGTGGGGCAGGCTGTCCGAGCCCCCTCCTCCCCCATCCACTCTGTAAGAGCGCTGAGGGCAGAGGTCACAGGCTGGCTCGGCCAGGGGAGGCAGAGGAGGAACGGAAGGTCAGTCACGTACACTGAGTCGACCTCTTGCTCTGTGGTCTTCCCTTGATGAACTCCCTCTGACTATCCCCAGGGTGCACCAGACACAGAGGGTGAGACGTGGGGAAAGAGGAGCCGTGTGGGAAAGGGAGGTGGGGGGTGTCCTTTCAAAGGGCCCCCTGGCAGCCGTGAGGCCCCATGCTGGAGAGCTATGCAGAGCGGCCTCGAAGGCAGTGTGCCCCATAGGGCTGCCAGCCCAGGGGTGGTCTCCATCCGTTGGGCCATGGTGGAGACTCTACTCTAGCTGGAGGGCTTCAAGCCAGCTGGAGGGCCAGTGGTAGCTCGGAAGAACAGAGGGAGGGAGGCGTTTCTAAGCGGGTGGCTGGGACTGAGGCCACGCGTGGAAGGCGTGGCGGGGCTAGAGAAGGGACCTGGTGCGAGGCTGACTACTGAGAGGGGGACGAAGGGGCAGAGCCATGGCCGAATTGTCCTACATGCTCTGCCAGCATTGGGGACCTCCATCTCCCAGAGAGCAAGCAGGCCTCAGACACCTGACCGCTGTCCACTGCTGCAGCCCAGCGGAATATGGGAGAGGGCCACTGGCCGCACAAGCCTGCCTGCACTGAGTGACTGGGGAAGGCTGATTGTGGGGCCCTCCTGACCACAGGTGACAAGTACTGGGTGTTTAAGGAGGTGACGGTGGAGCCCGGGTACCCCCACAGCCTGGGGGAGCTGGGCAGCTGCCTGCCCCGGGAAGGCATCGACACCGCTCTGCGCTGGGAGCCTATGGGCAAGACCTACTTCTTCAAAGGCGAGCGGTACTGGCGCTACAGCGAGGAGCGGCGGGCCACAGACCCCGGCTACCCCAAGCCCATCACCGTGTGGAAAGGCATCCCGCAGGCGCCCCAGGGGGCCTTCATCAGCAAAGAAGGATGTACGTAGACCCATTGGGAATGGGGCGGTTGGGGACTCCACGTGCCCTGCCCCCCAAGGCCCCTCATGCGTCCACCCCTCCAATGTGGAGCCTGACCCCATCCTCAGCCCCCCTGTACCCAGCCAGAGCTGGACCAGATCTCCCGAGTTAAACAGAAACCACCCCTCAGACCACCGAATAAACAGACAGCAGGTGTGGGGGCCCACACGTCACCCTGATTCTCTGACTTGCTGGTTCCTCCTCTCCCCTGGGGTCAGGCAGCCCTCCTGCAGTTCACACCTGACAGGTAGACGAGAGGTTGGTGACCCAAACCTTCCCAGCGGCTCCCCATAGGAAAGCCCTGGCCATCGGGTCCATAGAGATTATGGACTGAGGGACAACCCCTTGACGCCACGCCCCCACCCGTGGCTACAGATTTCTTACAACACCAAGACAGGTAGGACAAGGGCTGGGCATGCCAGGCCTTCGTCAGCCAGGCCTGCAGGGTAGGCAAGACAGCAGTTGGCAAGCTGTGGCTCTCGGGCCATATGTGGCTCTGGGGGTACATACATGTGGCTCTGACGTGAACTTGGGGAAAAAATGTCCAAGATTATTATTCAGCGAATGGTGATTTCATTTCTTTGTAATCTATATATTCATGGCTCTCAAATCATTTTTTAAATTGCCACAAGGGACAGGAATGTCAGCTCAGCAGTTTGCCGACCCCTGGACTAGCTCTTGCCTCATCAGGCATGTTGCCCCCAGCCCCCCCAGATGAGTCTTTTCTGATCTGGCCAGCCGGAAGTCTCAGACCCAGGCACCCAGTGACGCCAACGGCTCTGGTTTTACACTGGTTGTGTGTAAAACAAAGTCTTCTTTTATCTTTTGCACGCGTATGGGCACCTCATCCACACACCATACAACTCGACAGTCCAGTCGTGAAGCCGAGTCCTTCCCCAGGACCCTTCCACATCAGGGTCTCAGCCTCGGGCAGATATGCAGACATGCTCCCAGGGCCCCTAGTTTGCGGAAACGCCCCCCACCGGGAGGAAAGACAAGGGCCTCCCGGCTGCCCTCTCTGACCAGCCACAGAGTCACCATCGGCGGGGATGGTTCACGACGGAGGCTGCCTTTCAGAGACCGACTTCATTTCTTCAGACACAGCGGGGCGCGGGTCCTACTCCAGGTGTTCAAGTTACCAATTTGGAAAAAGCAGGGATACTCTGAGTGGCTCACAGGTGTTTGGGGGCAAGAAAACGAAGGGAGACACCTCTTTCCCTGATGACCCTTTTCCTGCGTGCTTCAGGCAGGCAGGCCATCAGATGCCCACCTGCCATTTTCCTGCCAGCCGAGGTTTCTCAGGAGGGGAGGCTGGGTCTTGCTGAATGCAGAGTGGGCTTCCATCGAAACACAGACCGTCTGGGCGCCTGCCTCTCTCACTGACTACGACTATGACAGATTCTTTTTTAACTTTCACTGTGAGTTGGGTTCAGAGCAAGTCAGCTCTCCGCTGGACCATCCATAGCACATTTGTTTCCTACTGGTGACTGCAATCCCTACGGAGTAGCCTCACTTAACCCGCTTCCTTCCTCTTTCCTATTTCCTTCCTGCCTGCTTCTTTCTTCAGCCTTTAGAATGGTGCCCTTGGCTAAATGCTGCCCTTTTGATCTCAGATGGCTGCGTATTATTGTTCCTCATTATTGTTCCCCAGAGAGACCTGTCCTGTGTTTGGCTCAAAATGAGCCACTGGGGTGGAGTTCAGATCAAGGCTTGAAGGGGGGGCTTCGGGCCATAGTCGCCGGGTGGGGTGGGGGGGACCTTCAACCTCTGTCCGACCAGTAAGCCTGGTCTCTTTGATGACTTTTGAGTTCCTTTCCACTCCATCCAGGACCTTCGAATGCGGTCCCTTCCAGCGCAGTTGGTGATGGCAGCTGGGCACTGTCTAGCTCTTCTCCCCTCAGGGACATGGGGGTGGGGTCATGGGGTCCATTCGCCCCTTGCTCCGACTGTGCCCATGCATCTCTGACGCTCTTCATGCTGACCTCCTCCAGACAGCTTAGATGCCCCTTCCCCAGCTTTTAAGACCCCCCCATTGAGACAGATGACACAGGTTTCCCCAGTGTTCTCATCTACAAAATTGGGGTGATGATGGTATCTACCTCAGAGGGCTCTGGGGAGGATTACATCAGAGACATGATCGGATACACAGCACCGAGCACACGGTCCTCACCTGCGAGTGTCAGCCTCCCTGGTCGGTGTTTTTCATATGCAACGTGAGGGTTCCTCCCTCCATCCACTCACAATGCAGAGCCCATGTTTTGTGCTCGGGGCTGGGGACTGCGTAGTGGACAAGATTTGCATAACAGTCCCTGGCTCCCCGTCCAGTGGCAAAACCCCAACGTGGTGGCCACAAATGCTCTAAGGGAAAGAGAGGCAGCTGGCAGAGGGAGGCTTGTTGGGGAGGGGTGGCCAGGAAGGGGTTTCCAGGGGCTGCTGATAGCAAATCCAAAGGCTCTCCTGCGGACCTGCTGCCCTTTACAAACGTTTGAGAGGAGCCTCGGAGACAGGTGACATCAAGGCCCATGACCAATGAACGCCCCAGCCAGGGTGAAGAGTTGACCAATGAGGAGTCTGAGCAAGCAAAGGCCCCCAGCAGGGCCCCAGACACCCTGCATGTGCCCTGATAGGTGCACATCCAACATTCCCGTGATCCTTGCAGAGAGGTGGGTGGTGGGCCCATTGTCAAGGCAGGGGAATACTTTGCTCCCTGAACCCTTGGTTCCAACTGCAGCTGGCCTTGGGCCCCAGAGCTTAGCCATGTGCTAGCCAAGCCACCTGGTGTGTGGAGGCCCACGGACACGGTATGGCAGGGCTGTGACTGAGGCCTGCCGCAGGTGGAGGTCTTTTCTGGGATAAATTGAACAATGTCCCAATTCTGCTTAAGGGCCTTGGGCAGGGTGGGGTTGGAGGGTGTCCAAGAAGTGTTGAGAATCCGGGGTGGGCATTCAGGCCCTGGGTGCCCCCCTCCGCTGCAGGTCACGGTCCCCACTCCGGCCACACAGTTTCCAGGGCATCCTCTTGGGTGACCCAGTGACTGGGGCCTCTGGCCCAGGCCCAGGGAGGTGCTGGGCACTGGTGGGAGCCCTGACCCTGGGCTCTGTCTCTGCAGATTACACCTACTTCTATAAGGGCCGGGACTACTGGAAGTTCGACAACCAGAAACTGCGGGTGGAGCCGGGCTACCCGCGCAGCATCCTGCGAGACTGGATGGGCTGCAACCAGAAGGAGGTGGAGCGGCGTAAGGAGCGGCGGCTGCCCCAGGACGACGTGGACATCATGGTGACCATCAACGACGTGCCCGGTTCCGTGAATGCCGTGGCCGTGGTCATCCCCTGCATCCTGTCCCTTTGCATCCTGGTGCTGGTCTACACCATCTTCCAGTTCAAGAACAAGGCGGGCCCGCAGCCTGTCACCTACTACAAGCGGCCGGTCCAAGAGTGGGTGTGAGCAGCCCCACGCCCTGTGTCCACTCGCTCTGGCCAGGCTGGCCCCTCCTCACCAGGGCCTGAGGGGCAGCTCCAGCCGCTGCCCACCCGGGGCCATCAGGGCCCTAGGCCAGGGGCCTTGAAGCTGAAGTGGTGGGTGCATTGGCCTAGGCTGAGGGCCTGGCAGGGAGCGATCGGGTGCTGTTGCCAGGGTGGGTGTCTGGCACCCAGCTGCCAGCCTTCTATCCTGGGTACACTACTCCCTATTCAAGGGAAGAGCCCCAGCCCCCTCAGGAGGAACCCTGCCAGGGGGTGCCTCTATGGTCACCACATCTCAGCCTGCCCAGGAGGCACCAGAGCCCCATTCCTGGCATGGGTTCAGCACCCTCCATGGGACGCTAGCCCTTGCTCTTGCCTCCAGCTGCGAGATACTACCAGTCCCAGCCCCCTTTTGCCAACACCTGCTGGTCAGATGTCCCCCTCCCCACAAGCCCCACTGTCCTCCAGTGCTCCAACATGGTGGGCAGTGAGCCTAGGTTTTCCTGCTGACACAGCAGACCCCTCAGGAGACCTGCTCCACAGTCTGGCCTCTCTGCGGAGACCCTGATTTTGGGTCACATGCTGCAGGCAGGGCTGTGGCCCAGCTGGGCCTAACAAGGACCCAGCAGTCACGTGGTGAATATTGAAATGTCCTCTCACTCCTGTGGAAGACCCATTTTGCAAAGGCAGTTCAAGGGTTTCGGTGAAGCAGAGATGAGGCTCCTATGGCCACCGGCCCTCCGCTAGGTGGTCAGTGTAAGGTAGTTGAGAGACCAAATCAGTCGAATTAGAGCAAACAGGCTTTATTGGGGAGAAAAACCCAGCCTGGGCGAAGTCCCACAGTCAACAGCGTCCGGCCGAGGGATTCGCACTCCAGACTACAGGAGTGGTGTTTATATGGCCGGGGAACATGTGACTGGGCTGCCTTGAGTCCATATAAGGTAAAGTAGTCAGGGATTGAGAGATACAGGTATGTCCGGGTTTCTGGAATATAAGGTGTCTTCCTGGTTCCGGGTGTATTCCTGCCAGGTGCAGAGCAGCGAGCCAAGAACAAAGCAGGCACTGAGCCAAACGGGTCGTGAACAAAACGGGCCATGAGTAAAAGAAAAAAAAAACCTTGCAAAGCTGCTTTACATAGCCAGCTCTGGTCAGCTCCGCGGGTGTGTGTGGGAGATTCAAGGCCACTTGCTCCTAGTTGTTTCAGCCAGCTCTGGTCAGCTCCGCACGGGTGGGGGAGATTCAAGGTCACTTGCTGCTAGAAGCTGGCCTGGTATTGATCTGGCCATACATTCCCAACTCTTTGGTGATAGGGGTGACTACTTTTCTGGCTACTTCCTGCGGGTACTGGCAAGGCGTGGGAAGGGCTTACGGGTTGGGAATGTCTGGCTCCTGTGGGAGAGGACGGTAAGGGTGCAATAACATTTGATTAACGGCAATATGAGAAATTTTTTGCATTCGGTTGTGGAAAGTTCAGCAAACAGGGCCCCAGAAGTAGCAGAGCGCAGATGGTTTTAAGAGGGGTTATTAAGGGAGCAACCCAACGGATGGATGGATTAGACCACCAACCTCCTTGTTGGACGCCAGGAGTCTGACCAGATAGCTTTTTCCCCCCAACTTGTGACATTTGTTTATACTGGTTTCCACTAACCTGGATTCATTAACATAATAGCAACACTCCTCATTCAGGCATATACACGTCCCCCCTTTATCGGCCATTAAGATGTCTAGGGCTTTTCTGTTTTGTAAGGCTACTTGGGCTGGAGATGTTATTTGGTGCTGTAAAAGATTTAAAGATAATGCAGTGTTTTTAATTGCCGCTTGCAGTTTGGAGGACCAGCTTTGTGAAGAGCTCAGAGACTGGGATAGGGGTTCTGCCCCCATTCCTGAGCCAACCAAGGAAGAGGCTACCGCTAAACCAACCATGACAGGAAGGAACACTGCCCGTGTATGTCTGGTGGTGCCATGGGAGGGATTTTGCAGAGCATTTACCTCAGGGACTGTGTACATAGTTAGTTGGGAAACCAGGGTGTCCGGCATACATAGATAGGGTGGGGAAGGAGTGGAAAGGTTTTTTTGTCAGGGTGCCATTGCACCAAAAGAATCTGCCTGGGGGGGGGGGGGGCATTGAGGGGGAAAGTGAGGTTACTTGCGGTGTTGTTACAACCTTGTCCCGGGTCGGAATAGCAAAAAGGCCATTTTTTAGCAGTGGACTGTGGAACAGGGAAACTTCAATTACTGGTGGAAAGGTGTCCGTTTTTCCTGAGTAGTTAAATGGTTGAGGTTAAGGTACTGCTGCCAGAGGAGACCTATGGAGGGCAGCACAAAGGAAACAAGAGGAAAGATTAACCAGGTTGGAATTGTTAAGAAGGGCTACCCCTTCTTGGATAACAGTGAACCAAGAAAAAGGTTTTTCCTTGGACCTCTGTCCTATAACCTGTTCTTGAAGTTCTTGTTGGACTTTCTGGATTAGCCGGGTTTGATCAACCAGCCAGTGTGTACGTAAGCACGATAGATATATAACCTGCGAATGGGTTCCTGAATTATCAGCCCAGGTTTTGGTAACTATGAACTGCCATCAGTGGCTGGGTGACTGCATTTCCGTATTTACGGAAGCCAACACCAGTTTGACTGCCAATGGGATGGTATTACGGTGTATGGGCCTTTTCACCATGGCTGGAGTCCAGGGCTAGGCGCAGGAGGAGTTTTCACTAAGACCTGGTTTCCTGGGGAGAGGTTAAGGGTTGGGTACCCAGAAGAGGTGTCTTCCACAACTGGAAGGTGTTGGTCTGCGTAGGACCTGAGTAAATTGCGGAGCAAAGATAGAGTAAGCAAGCTGAAAGCGGAGTTTCTTTCTGAGGCAGAGAATAATTTAGGACAAATGGACAGCGGTATAGAATTTTAAATGGGCAGAGACCTGTGGGTTCCCTGGGGGAAGCCCGGAGGCGGGTTAAGGCTACAGGTAGGGGATCTGGCCAAGAGAGGCGGACCTCTAAGGAGAGTTTAGTTAACTGGGACTTTATAAGTCCGTTGGCACGCCTAACCTTGCCTGACGACTGGGGGTGATAAGGAATATGTAGCTTCCAATCCACTCCCAGGGCGGCTGAGACCTGTTGGGACACCTGCGAAATGAAGGCTGGGCCAATGTCAGACAGGATAGCGTGTGGAAGGCCAAACCTAGGGATTATAGATTCCAGGAGAGTTTGAGCGACAACATTTGCTGTCTCCTGGCTGGTAGGAAATGCTTCAATTCACCCTGAAAAGGTACTCACTTGAGCTGCCTCAAGCAAAATCTCTCTTGTCCACAGGAGCCAATGTGGGTTATTGTCCCATCATCATCATCATCAACATCATCATCCATGTTTGTTCTCATTTTGGCCAAGGGCAGGCTCCCTAGGGCAGGGGCGGGGAATGACTGCAGAGATATTAGTGATTCATAGGTTTGTACAGTGTTTTATACTTTGCAAAGCACTTTATTAGCTCACATCTGTCCATTCACATGAAACTCACACAGGCCTTGGGAGGCTCAGGGTGACTCTCATCATGCCCTTCCCTTAGATGAAGCACAGATCGGTTCTGTTCCTCGCCCAGGCCACCCAGTGGGCTGTCTGGGCCTGTGTCCCCACCTATGGAGCCCTCCAGGGTCCAAGGCAGCAGAATGTCCCTCCGTCACCTCCAGGTCACCCTTTTTGCTCCACCGGCCCCTCTCCACCCCTAAGGTTGGTGCTCTCAATTGACAGCTCTAGGCCCCGCAGGCTCCTGGACCTTTCCAGGCCAGCTGAGAGTGAGCAGGAGATGGAGGCAGGCAGCCCGGGCTGCAGATGTGAGGGATGTGGGGCCAGGCCTGGTGAGGGCGGGCTTCAATCTCGGGCTCTCCTGCATTGTGACCATCTGTTTGTGCCCCCACCTCAGCACGGGCGAGGGGTGACAGACAGACAGCAGGGCAAAGCACTGGGGGCTCCAGAACCCAGCTTCCCCGCAGCCTGGGGACATCACAACATTTCAGCGTCGGTCACATTTTAAACTGATCAGCCTTTGTATAATGTTTTTTAAATCATTTCTAAATAAAACAAAAACACGGGTGTATGACTTCCCTGGGGCCTGGGGACAAGAAGCTGGCTCAGAGTGGTGGCCAAAAGAAGCTTCGGGAGCAGGGGAAGCAGGGTGATTCGGTTGTCCAGGAGCGGCCTAAACATCTGTCTCCATGCCACGGAGCAGCCATCGGGTGTCCCCCGAGGGGTAGACGTCAGTGGGGTCAGGGATACAGCTTCATGGGGCTCCAGGGTGGGAAGCAGCAAGCCCTCCACGGCAGGGGCTGGAAGGATGCCTTGAAGTGAGGCAGGCCAGAGAGCCCAGTTCTGTGCAAGAGATGGAGGGGGTCCGCAGGTCTGCAGCCTTGGGGTCTTACCAGGGGCCTTGGCTGGTTCTGGAAACCGGTGGCAGGGAGTAGAGGATTCTGTACTGTCACGGGCAAGGGAACAACAGCTGTGACCTGAAAACTGGGCAGCCCCAGGCTCAGAATGGTTGGAGGTGGCCGGAGGAGAGGCTTCTAGAAAGCGGAGGTGGGGGCCCTGCCTCGACTTTCTTCCCCGTGGCCTCTTTAAGTTCTCGGTCCATGTCTAAAGGGCGCCAGGGCGAGAAGACGGGGTCTGGCCGGGCGGAGGGCGATGAGGACAGGCTGGTAGGCGGTTGAATCAATACCAGGGCGTGCAGGTGATGAGGAAGCGCACGTCATCCAGCGGCCCCCACGGGCCCTCCAGCCGCACCCAAGGGTGAGGCTCGGGTGGGGGCCGCTCGGGGTTCTCCGGGGCGGCGGGCTGCGGCTGCGGCGCCTCCGGGGTGCTCTGGCCGCCGCCCATGGTCTGCAAGAGGCGTTCTCGAGGTCCCAGCTCAGAGGACCCTCACGCCAGCCCCTGGCCAGCCCTTCACCGCACGATCTGAGCGTCAGCGGAGGGCGGGTCGCAGGAAGCAGTCGGGGTAGTGACGTCACCACGTCCCGCCCCTCGGGGCGGAAGCGAGGGTCACGGACTCGAGGGGCGGAGTCGACCAGAGCCCCACCCACCACCAACTAACCAATCTTGCCAGGTCCCGCCCACACCCAGCCACCCAAATTCACTCCTGGCTTCAAATGGAGGGGGCTCTCTACACCGGCGTAGTTGTAGTCTCCGGAACCCAGAGGCTGTTCTACTGTCCCGCAAGGTCGCCAGGTCAGAATCGGCTCGATGGCAGTGAGCGATAGCCGCCCAAAGGTCCCCGGTGGTGGTGTGAATTAGGCACTGGGCAGGCTCCTGACTCATTTGCCCTGACTGCCACGGAGTCAGTGCCCCCGATGGCGACCCTACCGGGAAGAACTCTCCCGAGCAGAAAGCCGCCTCCTCCAGTCACAGCCCCAGTAACCGCTCACTAGCCACCAGGACGCCGGCATTTGGCCCGCCCACCCCCACTTTCAGGGGGTGGGAAAGAAAAAATGTCAACACCCCCTAGCAAGTAAAAAACAAAACCAACCCTTTTGTATCCTAAGCCCTAATCCAGGATGAAGGGTTGCTAGGTGCCAGTCAGTTCTGACTCAGTGACCCAATGTCTGTCTAACAGTAGGAAGCCCTGCCCAGTGCTGTGCCAGTTTGAGCCCACTATTGCAGCCAGTGTCAACCATCGTGGGCCTTCCTCTTTTTCCGCTGCCCCTCTACTTTACCATGAATGATGCACCTGCTCTTGCAACTCCGCTACCAATCTTTCCAGCACCCCCTTGGGGTGGGAGTACCACCACTTAGGGAAACAAGCCACCAGTGCCCTATGGAGAAGGGGCATTTATGAGATTTAACCTCTGAAGCCCTATGGAAAACTCACCGCCACTGAGTGGATTCCAACTCGTGACCCTAGAGAGCAGGGTAGAAATGCCCCAGGTGGAGTTCTGAGACAGTAACACTTTACAAGAATAGCAAGCCTCATCTCTCTCTTGTGGAGAGCTGGTGGTTTCAAACTGCTAACCTTGCAGTTAGCAAACCAACTAATAACTCATTATGCCACCAGGGCTCCTGAAGCCTATAGGTCGTCCATGTAGTTCTGTATCAACCTGATGCGGTCTGCAGTGTCCAAGGCACCTACATCGCCTTAGGTCAAAGAGACCAAGACTGCCTTGCAGCCAGGAGCCCCCATCTCGGAGGGGGCTGGCGGCCCCGCTTGAGGCCTATTCAGACCCCCTGGAGTTGATGGGAAAGTGAGAAGTACATTTTCCTCTAGAGGGGAAGATGGGGCACCTCCTTGCCCAAGAGCTGGGTGGGAGGGGGAGAGAACGGTAGAAGTGTGGCGTGTGTAAGGGGTGAGGTGTGTGTAAGGGGTGTTCAGTCTGAGGCGAGCAAACAGCACATGTTTAGAATGGCCAGGGGCTGCTGCCCTTTAATAGGGTGACACAAAACTGCAGAGCCCTCGGCCAGGAGCCACAGGGCCCAACAGCCAACACTGAATGACAGGCGTTTATAGTGATGCTACATCAGGAGATGGGCACAGGGGAAGGCAGGCTGAGCACAGGGCCCTCTGCCTGTCAGCTCTGCCGATGTCCTACGAGCACCAGGTACAGCCCATGGAGCACATGCAGGTGACTCAGGCGAGGCTGGAGAGAGAAAAAAGAACATTGTCAGAGCTGCTTCCCAGAGCACACCCACCCCACCCTCCACTCCCCGATGTGTGCCTCCACCCTCACCCAGGATCTTTATTCCAGCTCAGTCCTTCAGAACCCCGCTTGGGGCTCCACAGCTGAATGTATCCGAGCATCACCTTTCCAGGCTAGATCAACCTCCCCACATTTACAAAAGAAACTTGCTCCCTCCTCAGGTGGTTCAGCTCTCCCACCAAGGTATTCAAACTATTACCAGTCATACGACAGAGCTCAAAGGGTAAAAGTCTGTTAGACATCAGAGAAGGGGACTGGGGGCTTGGAGTGAGGGTGGCAGGTGCCTGGACCCCAAGTCCTCCCATGGAAGTGAGGCAGGCCTTCTCCAGGGCCAGGACTCTCTCTCAACACCACTAACCAGGAAGGGCTGCCCCAGAGACCAGCTCAGGAGCAATTATTAGAAGCATTCTTACTCAGGATGAGAGAAGCCTAAGACTGAGGAGTAGGCTTAATCATCCTCTCAACATCTTATTCAAGGGTTTGTGGGCATCTCAAACTCAGCATGTCCGTGACCACAGAAGCTACCTGAGTTTTGTCTCTTCCAATAATCGGCACCATGCAGGCCATGGATGGTGACAGGCGGGCCTTCTGCTCTAGCTCAGTGCCACTGTTTCTAACGGTTCACCCATCAAGCTAACACTTGTCGTTTTTTGAGCAGGTACTGAAGTTACAGAAATTTCTTTTTCAGATTGCTACGAGTTTTCTGATTTTTAATTAAACGACGAATTGTTTAAGTACCATCTCTCTCCCAAGAGTCCACACCACTGCTGTAGGACACATAATAGAGGCTCAACAAGGTACCCTGGTGGCAGAGCGTACTACACACTGAGCTACTAACTACAAGTTAGCAGTTCAAACCTACCAGCCACTCTGCAGAATAAAAATGAGGCTGTCGGTTCTCGGTTCTCGTACAGATTTAGTCTCAGCAACAAGGGCAGTTCTACTCTGCCCTACAGGGTCGGCATGAGTCAGAAGTGACTCGATGGCCATGAGTCTGCTGGCGCTGAACACACAACAAAGCCGCTTGCAGAACCCTCCGGTGGCTCAACAGTGTGGCACAAACGCCAACTGCCCCCAGCAGAACCACTGGGAAAGCCCATTTCAAACTAAAGTCACTTTCTATTCCTCCTTTCAAGGTAGCCAAGTGTACGTGTGACCACACTTCCAACCCACTTTGAGCACCTCCTGACAGGATTAGCACCCAGGCGCCTGAGTAGCCCCCTGGCGCCTTGTTCACTGGGCAAATGAAGAGAAAGAACTAGGGAGTCTTGAGTTGCGCTGTCAATGGGGACTTGCCTCACCTCTGGGCTCCTATCACTGTGAAGGGCTTGGGGCCCCGTGGGTGTGGCAGGCCTTGAGCCGGATCCGCCATGGGCAGTAAGAGAAGGGGCAGCTGAGCTACCAGCACCTGCTGCTCCCCAAGAGAAGAACTTCAAGCCCACCCCCCCGCAAAATCTCAGAGATGGGGTCCAAGAACAGGTTTCCTTTTTCCTCAAAACTGCCTCCCAGCCCCGACCACACACACACCATAACTGTGATTTGAGGTGATAGCCACCCCCAACCAGTCCGAGAACTCTCCTAGGCAGGGGGGTCAACACAGACACTTCCCCACCTTCCCTCAACCAACAAAACCCCCACACCGGCAAGTACCAACTCCGAATCCCTGCGGCGTGTGAGCAAATGAGCCACATCACCAAGTAGCAAGTCCTTCAGTTTGCTTGGAGAAGGGACAGCGAGCAGAGGCTTCAATTTGCTCCCAGGTCCTGACTGCAGGACACTCACCCACAAGGAGAGCCCACCAGCAGGAACACAGCTCCTATGCCAGGTGAACACCACCCACTTCCCAGCCCACAGCAGGGAGGAGAAGCCCTGGTACCTGTCGATGAGGGAGTCCCGCATGCTGGTGGCGATGGTGCTGGGCTGGGCTTCATTCAGCTTGAAGACACTCTCCACCACAGACAGCTCCGTGCTGGTTGTGTCCAAGCCACAGAAGGCACACCAGTCGTTGGCCACCATCCCGGCGGCGATGACATCGCTGCCTCGGTTCACAGTGCCCGCCTGCAGAGGGATGGGCTCTATGTGGGTCATGGGTACATGATCCAAGTTTCTCCCCTACCTGATGTGGGCTCTTCCCAGACCCAGTATCTTGATGTGTAGCCCAACCGTAGCCCGCTATCAAGCCCCAGCCAGAGGGGCCTGCCTCAGCAGAAGGCAGGGCTGAGGGCTGGAGTGCTTACCACGAGGGGCACCTGAAGGAGAGAGGACAGCTCATCCTGGTCTTCAATTGAGGTCTTGGGATGCACCAGCCCCCCCTGATTGCTGAAGATGGAGTAGCTTCCAACGAGCACCTGGTCAGCCACTGTCTGTCTGAAGACTTCCACCTTGAGCACGTCAGCAAGGATCTCTTCTGTCTCCTGGCAAAAGACACAGAGTACAGGGGCTTGCAAACCAAAGCAGCAGGGGTTTTCCATGCCCAGAACCACGCAGGGCTTGGTGGCCTGAGCCCCTCGTTTCTCTGCTGCGTGGCTGCCGAGGGGAGCCTCGCCAGAGAGAAAAAAGAGAAGGTGCTTCATGAAGCCATGTGGGCCAGTTCTGGGGCTCAGGACAGCCAGCAGACTGCCTGAGCCGCAATCAGTTGCTTCTTATGAGCGCCCCCATTCTGAGGATGAACACCCCCACGGCGTCTTTCTGACACTGACCATACAAGGGAGGTTCCCCTATACAACTCTCACTTAATACTGAGTGCCCAGGAGAGACACCCATAATCCCTGCCAGATAAGCAAGGGCAGTGGCTAACTGCTCACTGGGCTAATCCCATGACTCACGGACAAGTTAAACTGCCTCACCCTGTCCAGGTCTGGATGAACTAAGGCCACATAGTCGTTGCAGGTGGCAACATTGCCCAAGGCTGAGAGCCGCTCCTCCACCCGTCGGATCTGCACGGAGTCTGGGAGGCAATTGCGAATGTGCTGCAGCTCCTGGTCGGTGGTGTTGTTGGGCACCAAGAGGCCATGCCTGTTCCCTGGAGGGCAAGGAGGGACCATGAATCCTCAAGATTCCCACTGAGCCCAACTAGCTTCCTCAAGAGAGCTTTAGCCCAGACTCCTGCCCTCCCACCCTCTGACCCAAACATTCACCTCCCTGGGGTCCAGCAGGCTCACCAGGCAGGCCAGCAATGGCCCAAGAGCCTGTCTCAACCCACCGTAGCCATGTGACCAGCACTTCCCGGAGGAGAGCAGGATTAGAAGGCAAGGCCTGAGCTGTGTCTGCTGCTTTAAAATGGAACGAACCCTACAGACACGCACCTGCCGAAATGGCTGTAAATGAGAGAAATTCAGAACCAAGTACTGATGACTGAAATGCTCATACACACTGACAAAAGTATACACTGGACAACCATTTAGAAAACACTCTGGCTTTCTCTGTGGCTGAATGTCACAGGTCCTGTGATCTAGCCCTTCTACTCCTGGGTATGCAGCCAACAGAAACCTGTGTATTCCGTCACTCACACACAACCGCAAACCCACCATGATGGTTAGGGTTGTGCGCCAACGTTACTGGGCCATGACTCTCAGTGGTTTGGCAGTCATAGGACAACCAGTGGTGCAGGAGCCTGCATCTGGGTGTTGCCCTGGATCCAGGATCCAGCCTGTCATCACCTGACCTTCAGTTCTTGTGATCCCACAGCCCCCAAAGCCCAGGAGCCAGCAGCCACCTGCCACCTCCCGCCTGATGCCTCATTACAGACCTGGGACTTGCCATTCACTCCGACAGCACAAGCCACTTTCTTGAAAAAACTCTATTTCAATCTCCCTGTCTCTACACACAAACATAGGGAGAGGGGAGGGGAGGCTCAAACAGGTTTGCGGCAAAACCCTGTTACCTTTTCATTCAGTTTTCCCACAAATTATCCGAAGCTCCCTCAGATATATACCTGCTTCACTGGTCTTGCTTTTCCAGAGAACTGGCGCCTAGCACAACCTCCTCACGTCTCCACAAAGGCAATCATGCTGAAACCTCCACACTGACAACTGGTGGCAGTAGACTACAGACAATCAAGGCCACCATCCCGGCACTAGATGGGTCTCCAACTACAATTGTCCTAGGACATGTACACCTGACAGCCCCCACAGGGCCTGGGGCCAAGTGACAATGCCAATGCTCACAAGTCAGACTCCATCTCAAGCACAAGTAGCACTGAAAGGTCCAGTAGAAAAGGCCCCCTACCTGTGTGTCAGGACCCCTGGGAGACAGAGGTAGTTGATAGACAGCAGTGTCCCTGCCAGGACTTTTCAGCCAGGAAGCACGTCATCAAGGGAAAAACCCCTTCTACAACTAGATCAGCAGTTGTCAACCTATGGGTCGTGACCCCTTTGGGGATCGAATGACCCTTTCACAGGGGCCGCCTAAGACAAACCATTGGAAAACAGGTATTTCTGATGGTCTTAGGAACCGAGACACTGCTGCTCCTCTATCCGTCTCCAGGTGGGTCCACCCACATGCAGATACGCCCACATACAAGTACCCGGCATGAAGACTGTTACCCACGCTACACCATGCTTCAAGACAAAATTTCATTTATCACTAGAAATATTTCACAACATATAATTACATAGTTTTTGTGATTAATCACTATGCATTAATTGTTAAATTTGTAACAATGAAAATATATCCTGCATATCAGATATTTACATTAGGATTCAAAACAGTACCAAAATGACAGTTACGAAGTAGCAAGAAAATAATTTTCTGGTTGGAGGTCACCACCACATGAGGAACTATATTCAAGGGTCGCGGCATGAGGAAGGCTGAGAACCACTGCTCTAGATGCAGTGCCCTGTGCGCACACCCCTGGACTTCCCTTCCTCAGGAAAGCTTTTTAGAAAACTAGTACAACAAAATGGCAAGCACCACATAACAATTTCTGTCTGTCTGTGGATTTTACCCTGAAAACGCAGAACACATTTCATACTTTCACTTTCAACAAACAACTTCCAGGGAAAGGTATAAACTTTGGAAACTTTGGCCTTTCCTATATATTACAGCCCTAGGCACGAAACAGTTTTAGATGACCAGAGGGAGAGCAGAGCCAGAGCAGCACTATTTAGAATAGCCCAGAGGGTCTGTTACAAACTCAAATGCCCACCGCCAGCAGATGGGTGCATCTACCATGCCCTATTGGTACCAAGTGCATGACAGCAACAGCAACCAATAAACTCCAATTGCGCTATGTCAACAATGACCACAACTCTGCCTATCCCTAGAAGGCAACCAGCCTGACCTTCTGAACCCTGACTGCTTCATGTGGTAAACACACAGCGAGCGCCCTCTCTTTAGGCATGTCCCAGGGCCTAACGCCACGGTTAGGGATCAGGGTGCTTCACCGGAATCAGAAAACCCAGGAGGCCAAAGTTTACCAAGCTTAAGGTTAAAAAAAAAAAAAGTCTTTTACTTTAATAAAAAAAGAAGAAACAAACTTCCACAGGATTCTGCTGAGCAGAGCTGGAAACAGGAAGTGACAATACATGGGAGAGAGATTCCACTCAGAGAAAGGACCAATGGCTGGAGTCAGGCGTGCTGGGGAGGACGAGGAGGGTAGAGTTGAAGGTGGCTCAGAAATGTCGATGAAGAAGGAAACTGAAAACTCGAATAACTGGGCAGGAGGTCCCAGTCTCAGCCTGTCTTCCAAAATCAGACATAGACAACAAGCGGCAGCAGCCTGCCCAGAGGTGGAGGGTGCGGAGAAATGGAAATCCTCTGCCAAATTAGAGGTGAGTCACTTAAGCTCTCCGAGTCCTGGTCTCATTTGCCAAACTGAACCAATAATGTCTCTTACCTGGCAAGGTCTTTGTGAAGAAAGAATAAAATGCTAAAGGGTGAATCAAAAACCTAAACTAAATCCACTGCCATCCGATCAATGCAGGTGCATGGCGACCTTATAGGACAAAGGAAACCTGCCCTGTGGACTTGGGATGAAATCTTTACTACAGGTGCAGTCAATCTTTCTCCCAAAGGGCCACTGGCTGGTGGGCTCAACCCCCTGACCTGGCAGCCAACAGCTCCTGCATAACCCAGAGCACTTGATCTTCGTGATCATTCTGTTCCTAAAGCCTTGGTCCGAGTTTGCCGCCGAGATCGGCTGATACCCAGACGGGGTCCTTTCCACCTCCAAGAATCTGGAGGTTCTAGAGTTGGGGAGGCCCCGGGTCCCTCTCGGTCCTCCTGGGGCTGTACTGAACAGGTGCGGGAGGCGCCTCTCCTCCCTCGGCGCCTCCACCTGCCTTACCCACACACATGCGTCCGATGATCCGACAGCCGGCGATGGACGCGTGAACCACGGGGATGGTTTCGGAGAGTTCACCCTCGAACACACTGCGGGGACATGGACTCGGCGGTCACGGCGCTGCGGGATCCGTGCCCTCCCGCGGCGGGCGCCCCCGGCTCCCAGCACCCCTCCCCGGCACCCTCCCACCCGCGGCCCGCCGGCCCGGGGCTCCGGCCCGCACCTGTAGAAGTTCTCCGATCCCCCGATGGCCACCAGGCAGTAAGTGTTGGTGAGCTTAGCAAAGCAGCCGATCTCACAATTGTTCTCGAAGGACGCTCGGACCGCCATGACGCCTGGGAGCTGCGGGGCCGGGAGTTCGGGAACGGATTTTCTCACGACGCCGAGCCCTCCGGCCTCGGCCCCACCGCGACCCCGCCCCTCTCGGCCCCAGGAATCCGCACCTCAGACTTGGGGGACCACCCACGGAGATGCTCCACACTCCCCGGCCTTGAGTGCTCGGGGCCCCTCACTACCGCGGCGCCCGAACGGATCCTCGGAGCTTCGCTTCCCACCCGCTCACCACGCAATCGCAATCGCCACACGCTACCCACAGCGCCTTCCCCACCCTAAAACGCTTCCGTTTCCGCCCCCGCGCAGGGCGACTTCCGGAAAACCCTGGCGCAGGAACCGCTCGTGCGGCCATTCTAGCTCCAGTTTCCGGAAGGACTCTATGGTTGCCAGTTCCTCCGGGAAGAGACTTAGCCTGGTCACCCCACCCGCTGATGACAGAGACATTTAGGATCTCTTCTTTAAAAAAAAAAAATTATTGGGGTGTACTCACGTATCATACAATATAAGAAGATTTGTGCACTCATTTTCGTCTGGTACTCCTCGCCCTTATCTCCCTAACTGCACCCGCATCCACCCCACCAAGACTCAAGTTATATCATACCTGTTACTGTCCATGTAAATTCACCCATCCTGGGCTTTCTATACAGAAAATCACTCGTAATACACAAGGAAGCAGTTAAACAACAACAAATAAACAACAATGACTGGACAAAACTTAGAAAAACCTCCTTCCAAAAGAAAGCATAAGATAGTAAAAGTTCAAACTTTAAAATGAATCAAAAGGGAAATCGAATGATAAAGTATGACATTTAAACCTGACTACATCTGCCAGAGTCCACTTTACCATACACTCTGCCTGGTAGCAAGGCTCATCACATCCCTGGACTAGGATCAGAGTGGATTTCTGGAAGTTTAATCTATTGGGGACCCTGCAAATGGGTGTGGGGCTTCCACTGTCATTCCTAGCCTTCTGCAAGCAGTGTTCACAATTTAAGCTCTGATACCATTTCCTCTTTGGGATTTGGATTTTGCTGTTTACATTCCTTGGATCACACAGGCAGTTGTGTTTCTTCTACGGGAACTTGGATGAAACCTCACTGCTTGAGTTACAACAAGCCTTTAAGACTCCAGACGCTATCCTTTCTGATAGTCAGGCACCATCTGGTTTCTTTACTCACTTTGCTGTGGAGCCCTTATCTTCAGTGATCTGGACATATGAGATCTCTTGACTGCTACTTCCAGGAGCACTGATTGTGGATCCAAGCAAGATGAAATCCCAGACAACCTCAATCTTGTCTCCATTTATGACAATGTTACTATTGGTCCACCACTTGTCTGTCAGTTTGACATACTCTGGTGGCTTGTGAGTTGCTGTGATGCGGGAAGCGACGTCACTGGTATTTCCAATGTGAGCAGGATCACCCAGAGTGAACGGGTTTCAGTGGAGCTTCCAGACAGAAAAAAAAAACAGAATCCGATGATAGCCAGGCTGCCACGGCTCATAGCCATGACTGAGTTTATTGATTTTATTGATCAGGGATACTGCCAGGCAGGAAAAACGCCCATAGTCTGTCAGCCTGCACTTCAGTCGACACTCAGGAAGGTGCCGTGTGGGCACCAGAGTGTGCCAGGGTGTCTGTGTCCTCCCCTTGCCCTCCTCACTTCCCTCAAGCCCACTCAGTCCTGCCTTGGCCCTTTCTCCCCGTCTCCTGGGAATGCCTCTTTATCTTTCAATCCTGACCCCCACCCCTACCAGCACCCACCCGCCCCACCACCACGCATTTCATTCTTGCCACCCTCCATCACCAGTAAGCCTTTAATTAAATGCAGCTCTGTCCTTTCGTCAAGTTTCTATGCATTTAATCCTTGTCTCCCGGGGACTGAGTCTGATTCATTCCACAATCCTGTGTCCACCCAGGGCTGGGTACACAGCTTAGGTTCACAAGACACCGCTTCCCATGTGTGAGTGCACAGCCGTGTGCTGGGTTATGCACATATTTATGGTCTGTGGACCCTAAGGGGGGTCTAAAGTATGCACTGGGTGCTTTTACATGAAGTAAGTAAAAAAAAGGACCACTACTACACTTCCAGTTCATGCGCGCACAAGTTTATTCCAAACAAAACATGCTTAAACATGTCTCTGTGACCCGTGGGTGCCTCAGTAATACACTTGTCTTACTCTCATTAGGGTACCTTCAGAAAATAATAATAATAATGATGGTCCAGTCAAAACAGTGACTCCTGCTGGGCTTGTGAAATACAAGGGAGAGAGGCCAGCTTAAAAGGTTATGGCAACTGGTTTGGTTTTGTTTCATTTCTTTTCTTTCGGCATCCAAAGAGATCATCTTGATGGGTTTTCTCAACACCGGGCAATCATAGAGCTTATTACGAAGACGGCTTTTCATTTTTAACATTTCGTGTGAGTTCGGCGAAGGTTCACAGAGCAGATCATCAGCTTTACAATCAATCATTCAGACACACTTGTTTCAACTCACTGGTGGCATAGTGTCCAGTTCCTTAGCCCACTTCCTCCCTGTGCCTCCTGTTTCCGTTCGTCCTCCTCTCCTAGCCCTCTGTCTGTCCTTGGGCAAATGCTGCCCTTTTGGTCATAAATAGCTGATTAGTCTAACACGGGTGCGAGATCAGTCGCAGACCTGGAGGGTGACTAAGGGCCCTTAGTCTTGGGGATTGGTCATGAAGGAAAAAATGTCCTCGGCACAATTGTCCTGGTATTTTTTCCCTTAGGATAATGCACCTGCTCCTTCGAGAATAGCAGGAGCTGTCCTAGTAGAATTGAAGTGTGAAGGCTTTGTCAGGGGAAGTTTGGACAGATGGACAAAGTCTATAGACCTGAGTGGAGAATATGCTGAGAAACAATGTCTTCACGGTTTGATATTTTAAATAAAGGTTTCTAGGATTTTGTAGCAAGACATTTTGACTCCTGTGTTGTGTATTCGTTTAGCCAAGTGACAGTCACTGAGGGTCTCAGAGTAGGATTCTAAGTGCTTTGGCTCATCTCATTGATCTGTGTGTGCATATTGGTTGAATGTCTGGGGTGTGCAATTCGTAGGTGTGTGCCTGTCTGTATCAGGGAGGCATTTGGGCAGTACTGTGATGTGTGCATTTTGTGTCCTTGGGGACACAGGAACTGTGGCTAGTGTGTGTGTCCTGTGGGCAGGAAAGCAGTATCTTCAGAGTCAGGCAGAGACAAAGGTTTGGGTTCCTACTCAATGATGTCCTTGGATCTGATTGCCAATGAGCCATGCGGACCCTCTGGGCTCAGCTTCCACATAAAATAGGGATGGTGATACCACAGAAGGATGTGTCTGACATGAGGGTGGGGTTCCATTTCTGAGTGTGTGTGTGTGTGTGTGTGATGTAGTGCACGAGTGGGCCCAGAGAGTGTCTGGCTTGAGTTCCTCAATCCTCTTCTCCTATGGTGAAGTGAAATTGCTTAATATGGCTGTACTATCCATACTATCCATGATTCCCCACCCCACCCCAATAGTGTAAATAAGATGTAGAAGACTCGAATGCAGGGATTGGTCATGTTGCCATTCTGCTGGGTATACCAGTGAACCATCTCAGAAACAAGCAAGAAAATCCCATGACCATCGAGAAAGAATGAGCCACCAGCAGAGCTCACAGTAGATCCCTGTCTAAAGTGGTAGAGTCCCCAAAGGCACCAGAGGCCACAGCACCGACATCATGGGGCAGAGCAGAGGAGCAGCACTGAGACCGCGGGGCAGGGCAGAGGAGCAGCACTGAGACC
>NW_022109491.1:21892778-21896966 GCF_000313985.2 Echinops telfairi | reverse complement strand
AGGTCGTTGCTACCATTGGGATGGCCACCTGGGAGACCCCTAGAGAGGGCAGCCTCAGGCCCCTGCCTGGCTCCCTGAAACTGGTGATACTTGGTGATGAGGTCCAGTTTGCTGTGGCCCAGGGTCAGCCGCTTCTCATCCGCAGAGCCCACTCCAGTCTTGTGAACGGGACTAGGGCTGGGGAGACTGTTGGGCCCGGGCCCCTCGCCACGGAATGGGCCAACTTTGGTGATAAGGTCTAGCTGGCTGTGGCCCAGGGTGTGCCGCCACTCATCTGGGTCCTGTTTGCCAGGCCTGGCTGGGGGGCTGGGCTCAGGGGCCACTTTGGGGCCCTGGACCTTGGAGAACTGTGCCAGGAGGTCCAGCTGGCTGTGGCCTGGGGACAGCCTTCGGTCCTCTGCAATCCGATCGCCTATTCTGGGTGAGCCTGACTCAGGGGTGCTCCCGGCACCTGGGACCCGGGGGAGGAGGTCCAGCTGGCTGCAACTCTGGCTTGAGGACACCCTCCTGTCCTCTGGGACCTGCTCACCAGGCTGAAGGGAGCCTGAGCTGAGGGTCACCCTGGAGTCGGGAGCTGCTGCTTCTCGGGCTCTGGGGAAGGGGACCAGGAGGTCCAGCTGGCCACGGCTGTGACTCAAAGACGCCTTCTTCTCATCTACTGTCTCCAAGACTAGGCCAAGCCCTCGGCGACCTCGTGGGGGGCTGGGTGCCTGGCTTTCTGGGAACCCATTCTCTGGGAGCCGAGACAGGCCTGGGCCACCCCGGGAAAAGGGGAAGAGAGGGCGTGGTCGGGAGAGCAGAGATGAGCCCACCGCCAGGCTCCCGGGGCTAGTGCTGTGGTGGTTGAGAACAGGGGAGGACTGGGACAATGGGGAGGCCCCCAGCTTGCCCAGGTTGGGCCTGTAGAGCCCAGGAGGGCAGCTGTGGTGAGGGTCTGACAGCTGGCGTTGCAGGGGGTGCTGGCTATTGGCCTCACGGCGGGCAGGACCCGGGGAAGAGGACCCCACGGCCCTGTCGCTGCAGCCCCCTGGGAGAGCGAGGTAGGAAGAGCGGCCCATCACAGGCGAGCGCTTGACACTGCCGAGACTGACGCTGGACCGGGCCGAGGACGTGGGGCTTGGGATGCCAGGCCTGAAGGCCAGGGCCACCTGGGGAGGGCGCGGTGCCGGGGGTGACAACCGTTCCTCGCCACTGCAGAAGCCCTCCACGGGCCGAGACTCGGCATAGAGGCAGCGGAACTCGCGGTCGAAGTCTTCCACGATGCGGCCCCTCAGCTGCAGCACCATGCTCGTGTGGGCCTGGCTGCACAGCCAGGTGAAGCTGGGGCAGAGGGGCGGCGTCAGGGCCTGCCCGCGTCACAGGCGGGGGCTGGGGTGGGTGGGGTGGGATGGAGCAGGAAACCAGGCCAAAAGGCCACCCCTGCGAGGTCCCCCACGGTGCGAGGGAGGGGACCCGGGGGTTTCTGACCCAGGATCTCCCAGCTTTCGAGCACCCTGCTGAGCGACCCCCAGGGCAAAGGATGGCCCAGCTCAAGGCCTCGAGGGCCCCATCTGTGAAATGGGCGGGGCAACGTCGCCAGAAGCCCCTCCCCCCTCCGCCCCCTGCTCCAGTTGACCATCTTTCTTCTGTAGGCCATGGCCAGGAAAGCAGTGACTAGAGGGCGCCCGAGGGGCACAGCGTCTGGCGCCCCGGCTCACCTGTAGCTGCCCGCCACCACCTGCTCGCAGTCGATGATGACGAACTTCTCCAGAGCCTGTCCGGTGACTCGGCGGCCCGCCTTGCTACAGTACGTGTCCCCACACGTGCTCCGCACTCGAATGTTCTGGACCAGGGCGGGAGGATGGGGGTGACCTCGACAGACTGGGGGCTTAAACCTGTGGGCCCATGGGTTCTTCTCCCCTCCCACTGGCCCCCAATGCCCACTGGCAGTGCCACAAAGGGCTCTCCTGTCCCTGCCCCGCCCCCCGGTCACCGCCCTGCGCCTCACTGACCGGCAGGTGCCCGCCATTGAGGTCCATCTTGTAGCACATCTCCAGGAAGTGCCTCAGGTGCTCCTGAGCCAGGAGCAGGTAGACGGGGACGCCCCGGCGGCCGGAGGCCTCCATGAGGTCACACAGCAGTTCCATGTCTGTGAACACGTCCATCACCACGGCCACCACCTGGAGGAGGGCAAAGGGGTCTGCTCATCCCGGCCCGGGCCTGGACGGGGGCTGAGAATCAGGAAGCCAGAGCCTGGCCGGGGAGGGTCTTTCTCAGTGACCTAGTCCAGGGCTGCTTTAACTCGAGGACAGGGAATTTTGACGGTCTGGAAATCACAGAAGTCGTCTGAGCGTTTCTGTGGCTAGGGTGCCTATCTGTCAGTGGCTTTTCCAAGGCGTCTCTTCGCCCGCGCCCTGGGCTGGTCTCCGGCTTTCTCTACAGAGGGGACGGCCGAGTCAGTGGCAGAGTGGGGGCGAGGCAGAGACGGAGCTCAGACCCAGATGCCCAGCTCTCCGCACCCCCCACCAGCACTAGCCCTTGTTCCGGCCAGTCGGAGTTTCCCCTCGCAAGGGTCCGAGTCCCAAGCCAGGTTCTGGGGTCTCCAAGGCCTTTCACCAGCCCTGCCTCAGTTTCCCGGCGAAGAGGTAGAGGTCTACCTGTGACGAGTAGAACGGGGCTGCCTGCTCAGCCTCTGCTGAGCTGCCTCGGAGGGGCGGGGCAGCCCCTGGTGTCTTCCCACCGCCCAGCTGCACCTGCTGGGAGATGCACTTCTCCCACGGAGGCTGAGGCAGAGCGGAGCCCCCCAGCTCAGCAGCCAGACTGCACTGGGATCCCATCTGGACTCTGCTCTGCCTGGATTTGGACAGAGTGGCTTCACCCCTGGCATCAAGACCCTGGGATGTAGGGAAAGGTTTCATAGGGCCACTGAAGGCCCCGAGCAGGAGCCTGGCTCCTAGCCCCAAGGCAGAGGGGTCCAGATGCGGGGCCAGCACTGGGGAAGTCAGGTCAGGCAGGAAGGATCAAAGGGCAGCAGCAGTGGCAACACCCTCCCTAATAACCCCATTCCGATGCCAATCTGGCCCTAGCCCTCTCCTGCCTGGGGCACAGACAAGCTTGCTGGGGAGGCACTGGTACCCTGCCCCTGGAGGTCTAGAGCAGAAACCTTCTCAACTGCTTCCTCAGACAGGTCATCTTAGCCAGGCCCCTGCCTCCGGAATTCAAGAAGTCAGGGCTCTGCAATGAGGCTCTACTGGCCCCTGACTGCAGACACTAACACCCTTTCTGAGAGCCACCAGGCTTCTGACGCTCCTGTTCTCTGTTCTCGTCCTTCTGAGCCCCTGCCTCTCCGCCCTGAGCCCACCCAGCAGTGCCTAGTCCCCTTGCCCTGACTGTGCAGAGAGAGCTAAAAGCCCAGCCCTCAAGGCCTGTGCCCAGTGTCCCCACCCTGCTCCAGCCCTGGCTAGCATGGTGCTGGTGGGCTGAGGAGCTGCTGGGATTGGCCAGGGTTGGGGTGGGTGGGGGGAGGTTTAAACCATGGCTTCCTCTCCTTCAGAGTCCTGTGTGCCCCGAGAAAGGCCCAACCCCTCTCTGGACTCAGTTTCTTCCTTGTTAAGCCAAGGGCCTGGTTCCAATGTCCTCCAAGACTGTGATCCTTAGCTTTGGGTCCACCAAACTTTTGTGGGATCTGCTGAAGGTCATGGGCCTTCTTTCAAGTAAGATGCAAAGAATAACCCTCCCTGCAATGTGCACAGCTTTGCACAGATTGGTTGGTTTGAGCAAGATGTGTGTGTGGTGGTGGTGGTGATGGGGTGTCCTTGATGGAGTCCTGGAGGCCCCTCCCCAGTTCTAAAAGGGGGCTTCAGAATGCTCATGGGAAAATGACATGAAAAGATCATGGAATTAAAAAAAAAAAAAAAGATCATGGAATTCTTCCAGGAATGTTTTGAAATAATTTCATAATTAAGAAAACTATTTACCTGAATTTTAAAAGTAAGCAGCATTTCTATTAAAAAATATAAATTACCAATTATTTAAAAAAATTCCTTGAGTTCATATGAATATATAAAGAGCATTCCTTATAGAGCTATAGGTATAGTCCTGTATATATATAAATGGATTAATTATAATGATAGTGAAATAGGACAATGTACATATATTTATATGTTAAGTATTAAGGTAGCAGATGGATATTGGGTCTCTACTCAAGGC
>NW_022109491.1:21884562-21892678 GCF_000313985.2 Echinops telfairi | reverse complement strand
TAAAAAAAAAAAAAAAAAGATCATGGAATTCTTCCAGGAATGTTTTGAACCCCCTTGTATGTTATCCACAGTCTTCCTTGTTGTCCCCTCTCTCCATTTTATTTGGTTCTCTGCAAGAGTAGACACAGCCAACCATGCAGCAGTTTCCCCACGTGCACTTCATCCATACCTGTCACCTTCTTCGAGTTGTCCAATCATTCTCAGGCACTGCAGACAACTTCTGAGTTGCTCCTCCATCATTAACATGCCCTCGCTGCCCCTGAAGTTCCTTATCTAAACTGTTGTCAGTTTGATTACGGATAAATAGTTCTTAAGAGAGCATAATCGTTAGGCCGACTTATCTAACCAGTTAAGCTGAACTCTCCTTCAGGGAAGCCATAGTTCCTTGAGTGCCACAGAACCACCAAAGTCAATAAGACACATGCCTATCTTCTAGAGCTTGTCATCCACCAGAGGCCAATGCTGCCCCGAAATTGCTGTGTGACCTTGGGCGCATCCCCCTGGACCTCAGTTACCACCTCTGTGAAATGGGTGCTTACCGTGCGGGCCTGACTGAAGAGGAAACGCAGCAGGTCCTTGATGTTCTTGGCCTTGTCCCGCTGGAAGTGGACCACGGCCTGCGTGGGGCTGAAGCCTGTGGCCTGCGGCACCTCGGGCCAGCCCAGGTCCAGGTCCGGGGGGTCTACGTCAGAGACCATAGGGAAGTAGGTGCCCGAGGTGACTTCGGAGAGCAGGCTGAGACGGTCGGGCCCCGAGGCCTCAGGTCCCGGGGCCTCCCCAAGCTCGGGGCCTGCCCGCACATGGCTGGTCATGTAGGCCACGTCCAGGGCGCTTAGGAAGGGCAGCTCCCGCTCCTCGGAGATGACCTGCAGGTAGGCAGTCTCGCCCCGCTCCAGGAGGGCATCGGCTGCCAGCCTGGCAGCCTCACTGTGCCGCAGCACCAGGGGCGAGGCCTCTCGCCACCACGGCCGCTTCAGCTCTTCCACCCGGCCCCTCAGGGGTCCCGCCATGCCCTGGGCTCCCAGGCCCCCAGGCCCCAGGCCTCCATACATGCCTGGCCGCTCACCTGCCAGCCAGCTCCATGGCCTGTGCCCCAGCTGGCTGCAGCAGGAAGAAGGCACTAACAGAACCTCCTCCTGCTTGCCTGCCCACCCTCCCTTTGTGTGTGGCAAGATCCCTAAGCTGCTGCCACCTTAAGTCAGAACCAGACTCCACCCCATTGCCCCTGGCCTCGAGAACCTGTCAGGTCAGCCCATCCGTCTGCCCACTGTTGGGACTCGCCCGCCTGGGGAAGCAGCTGTGCCAGGCCCTGAGCACTCCCACCCCCAACCCACCCCAGCATCTCCTGCCCCACCCCCACCAGCCTGCTAGCAACTTTCCCCAAAGCCCTGACCATCCAGGCCCCTCTGTGGGGACGGAATCACAGCCTGGAGAGGTACACACCTGCAGAGGGACCTGGTGACTCACACAATGAGCTAAAACTGTAAACGCACACAGGCCCGCTGACATGCAAACCGACACACAGACAGTTGATAGACCCCACAGACGTGACACACGTAGACCGTGTGTTTTGGTCTAACCCATTCACCTAAACTGACCTGAACACAAACTCAAGAGACTGCCTGGAACCCCAGTACACCATCGCAGATGCCCGACAGCTCAGCAGAGCCTGGGAAAAGGCACCAAGAAGGAGTTAAGAACCCCCAAAGACAAAGACTCCCTGCCACTCACCACCTCCAGAACAGTGGCTCCCACAGCCCCCCGCCCAGCCCCCCTCCTGGCTCTGAGCCCATGCTCCAGAGGCCTTGAGCTGGGCTCCAGTAGCCCAGGAAGTGTACGATGCAGATGCGCAGCCTCCACCCACTGGGACATTCTGAGGCAGATGGCCCGGGGAGCTGCTGGAGTGGTCACGGGGGCAGTGGTCCAGGCCCACCGCTTGAGAAATGCTGTTCGAGATGGCTGCGTTTCCAGTGCGTCCAACTCCAGGGCAGCTCTCCCCATTTGGAAGTGAAGATGCTCCTTTCAGAAGGTGGGAGGGTACACTCAAGGTCAAGAGGCAAAAGGCATAAGCAGGGTTCTGATCTCTACCCTCCCCTCCCCAAATTGCCAGCGCCTGCCCAGCCTGCCCTTGGGAAGATGGGTGACACTTTGCTCTAGAATAAAAGGGCTGGTGATGGCAGCTGTCGGGGAGGCCATCCAGGCAGAAGTGACAGAATGGTGCCCGCACCAGCTAGAAGCACCACCTTCGGAAGGAGGGCTGAGGTCCTACGAAGATGGCCGGGCTGGGTGGAGTGAGGACCTAAGGCATGTCTCAAAGCCTTAGCAGCCCCTCTTGGCCCCGACGGCACCGACGTTCCTTGGCCGGGCCGTCTGTCCATCCCCCAGCACAGACTGTCTCGTTGCTCTGTATCCACTGGTCTGGGGTGAGGAGCACACAATGCTCTTAGGGCAGGTTTAGGGTGTTGAGCGGGACACGGGGAACCGGAGATGAACCTGCTGGGACTGTCTTTGAGGGGTGAGGGGCCCATAGGACAAGAACGGAAAGGTGAGCTGTTCTGGCCCAAGCAGAGAACTGGAGCATCAGGCCCTCTGAGGAGGCCCCTGGAGGCTGAGGAAGGGGCAGGGGTGAGTGAGCAGAGCCAGACTGTGGGAGGTAATGAGCTGTGGGGCAGCCGAGGCTGCAGGGCCCTCATTAGGGCCTTATCGCAGGTGTGTTTCAAGGGGAAGCCAGGCCTTATCTGGGTCGCAGGACTGCCCCTGGGGCAGAGGGGCAGGCTCTGTTCTTCATGATTGGGTTTCTGTTTGTCCAGCAGTGTGTACAAGTCTAACCGATGGAACATGTTTGGGGTTCTGTATTTTTGTACTTTATACATCCCTCCATGTCCGAGTGTGTATTCAATGCCACTTTTGTAGCTACAAATCAGCCAACTTCAGAGGATTCTACTAAATATGAGGGGCTCCCCAAAGTTCCTGAGAAACATCCATTATCTTTTGATTCCAATTCCATGAATCAGAGTTTGACACTGGCTACCACCAGGGGCCCAAACATGACAATGGTGAGGATGGCGCAGGATGGGGCGGGGTTTCATCCTGTGGTCCAGAGAGCCGCTATGAGTCGGGACCAACCCGACGGCACCTAACTCCAAGGACCAACACAGACCTACCTACACGGGTGTGCACAGCTGTACCTGTGCAGGCCTCCTGGGACAGGACGAGAAGAGCTGTGTCAATCACATGACTACCTGGCGGCCTGCCTATAGGTTCCCAAGCTTATTTGGCTCACCGCCCCCTTTGCAGAAAAAAATTACTCAGAGCCCCGCCCCCCTGGCAATGAATAGGACCAAGTATAGGTGTCCGATTTTGCAGGCCCCTTAGATTGTTCCAGCACCTCCAGCTCCCCACCCTCACCGCCTGGGCGGTTTCACCTCCAGATGCAGGTCTGGCATCTCTATCTGGGTGGGCTGGTCCCTGAGCCTAACTCTGGGCGTGGAAGGTGGAGGCTGAGCGTAATTGGGAGGGGCAGGGGCAGTGGTGGACACGTAGATGGGAAGAGGACTCCAGAGAGTCTCTATCATCCTATAATAATAGCATGTTAGTAGAATCGAACACCCAGGGCTGCGGAAGTGAGTAGCTGCCCTCCCTACAGATGGAGTGGATAACAGGGTAAATGGGATGGGGGTGGGCATAGGCCTGGGGACGGGCCTGGGGGCGGGTAGCTCCGGGTGACAGGAACCATACAGACAGACCTAAGCCCAGGTCCTGGCTGCAGTGCTCCGGGGCACAGGCCCCTTAATGACTGTTATTAAGCAGCAAAATATTTTCCCGTCCAGATGTGTCAGACGCCTGCCTGGCATCGCTCTACCCACCTTGGGGCCATTTAGGCTCCTTGGTCGCCTCTCACAGGTTGAGCGGCGCCTGGGCAGTGACTGTAGGGTGGGGTGGTGGGCACAGAGGCTGGACCGAAGCCCCTCAATCGCACACTTCATTCCCTCAGGTCCAGGGAGATGGAGCCCACCGCTGAGTGGCCCAGGCCTGGGGGTGGGGTGTGGCGGGAGCCAGAGTCCAGAGGGCTAGAGGACCAAAGGGACTAGTGGTGAGGATGGAGGTGGGCTGGCGCTGGGCATTAAAGGATGGGAAGGGTGCAGAACGGGAAGGGCAGGGTGGCCAGTGGGAGGAGCTGAGGCGTGAGGGCATGCCCATGAAGGCAGGCAGGGCCTGGGTTCAGAAAGGGGAAAGCCCCAGCCTCGTCTGGAACCAGGCTAGGAAGGTCTGAGTGCTTGGATAAGGGGCGAGGCTCTTATTGGAAAGATGATAGACTAGATGCCCAGACCTGTATTTTAGGAAAACTTCCAGAAACAATCCCAAATGGGTGTGGCTTGCTGTTCCCAGTAAAAGAGAGGCTGGGGGTAGGGGGTGGGGGAAGCAGGTTGTCCCTGTTGTGGGTTCTGCCTGCATCCTCCCAAGCCAAGGGCTTCGCACCCCTAGGGACTTGGGTTGTGCCACTGGACCCAGAGTTAGACCCCATGAGTTTGGACCCTGACTTTGGCATTTACTAGGTGAGCTGAGTAATCAGAATTTAGTCTTCGTGACTTCATCTGCGGAATCGGACTAACACCAGCGCCAACCAGAGTTCGCTTAAGCAGTTGTAGCTCAGGACCAGAGGAGCGCTGAGTTATACTTTCAGCTGATCATGAAAAGGTGAGACGTTCGAAACCACCAAGAGAAAGATGAGGCTTTCTACTTCCTAAAACGGTTACAGTCTCATGTGTTTAAACCATTGAAATGGACGGTCTGGGAATTGTGTCAATAAAACTGCAAAAAAAAAGAGAAAACAGAAGAAGAGTTACAGTCTTAAAAACCCAGAGGCAGTTCTACTCTGGCCTATAGGGTCACTGAGTCGGGATCACGTCAGTGGCAGTGAGTGAGCTCAATATGTGAATGCAAACCTTTCTGGCTGGGAAAAGGCAGAGGCCCAGTGAAGGTCCGATGATTAACTAACAGCAAAACCAGAGGCCTCCGTGGCCAGTCTCCTGGCTTCCTGCTCAAAGGCTGGCCCTGCGGATGAACGTGGCCCCCAGGCCACTGCCTTGGAATGTGGTTGCTTCTGCCCCCTTAGCCCCTTAGCCCACCTGAGCTCCCCAGGAGGCCAGGTCCTCCCTCAGTGTGGCACTCACACAGACAAGCATATATGCTTCCCTCTCAGCACACCCGCGCAATCGTTCAGAAGATGGCTGGCCCTGGATACAGATGCAGATGCTGTGGTGATGGGGCCTCAGCCTTTTCCCTCAGCCCCTCCTCTCACCCACCCCTCATCTCATCTTGAAGCGGGGAGGTCTTATCCCCACTCCCCAGGTAGGAGGGGATCCCCACTCCACAGTCCTCCAGGAGTGGAAGAATGGCTTCCCCGATGTAACGGGGTAAGGGGCTGGCTCAGGTCTGTCTGAATTTCTCTCTCTTTTTCCCTCCTGGTTCTGTTGTCCATAAAAGTAACCATTTCTCCTTTCATCTACATGACAAACATGTGTGTGTGTGTGGGGGGGTCCTATTGCTGCAGCTGCAAAGAACAGACTTGGCATTTTTGTATGTGAAAATCTTTCTCAAATTTTACAATAGTGGTCTCATAAAGTATTTGTCCCTTTCTGATGTTTTTATTTCCCTCAGCACAATGCCTGCAGGTTCATCCATTTGGTGGCTCAGTCATTGTATTCTTCGAGGTTGCATAATATTCCATTGCGTGGCTATACGATTGTGTGTTCATTCATTCTTCTGCCGATGGGTACTTAGCCTGTCTCTATCATTTTGCTCTTGTGAATAGTGCTGTACATGGGTGTGCACATATCTATTTATGTCATGGCTCTTACTTCTGGAGGGAATATACCAACTCGGAGGGATTGTTGGGTCATATGGTATTCCTATTTCAGACGTGTTAAGGAAATGCCAGGCCATTTTCCACAGTGGCGGCTGCTCCATTTCAGTGGATGAAGGTCTCAGTCTCCTCGCTTCCTGGCCAGTATTTGCTGTTTTTTGTCTTACTGCGCTTTGAGATTATTGCTGAGCTGAGCTGATATCTCATTGTGGTTTTGATTGGCATCTACTCTAATGATTAACGATAATGAGGTTTTTTAAAAATCATTTTATTGGGGGAAAGTACGACTCATCACAATCCATACATCCATCCATGTGTCAATCACACTTGTACATTTGTTGCCATCATCATTCTCAAAACATTTGCTTTTTACTTGAGCCCTTGGTTATCAGCTCATTTTTTCCTCACCCTCCCCGCTTCCCCCTCCCTTGTGAAACCTTGATAATTTATAAATTATTATTATTTTGTCATATCTTACACTGTCCGACATCTCCCTTTACAAACTACCTTTTTGTTGTCCATCCCCCAGGGAGAAGGTTATATATGGACCTTTGTAATCAGTTCTCCCTTTCCACCCAACCCTCCCTCTACCCTCCCAGTATCACCACTCTTACCACTAGTCCTGAACGAATCATCCGTCCTGGATTCCCTGTGTTTCCAGTTCCTATCTGAACCAATGTACATCCTATGGTCTAGCCAGATTTGTAAGGTAGAATTCGGATCATGATAGTGGGGTGGGGGGTGGGTGGGAGGAAGCATTTTGGAACTAGAGGAAAGTTGTATGTTTCATCGTTGCTACTCCTCCTTGTGACCCTTCTATAAGGGGATGTCCAGTTGCCTACAGATGGGTCTTGGGTCCCCAATCTGTATTCCCCCTCATTCACTATGATTTGATTTTTTGTTCTTTGATGCCTGATACCTGATCTGTTCGACAGCTCGTCATCACACAGGCTGGTGTGCTTCTTCCAGGTGGGCTTTGTTGCTTCTCAGCTAGATGGCTGCTTGTCTACCTTCAAGCCTTTAAGCCCCCACACGCTATATCTTTTGATCGCTGGGTCCATAAGCTTTCTTCACCACATTTGCTTATGCACCCAGATAATGGGTATTTCTTATTGTTTCTTGGCTGCCTGAATGTCTTCTTTGGTGAAGTGTCTGTTTGTGTCCTCTGAGGACTGTTTAAACTGGACTATTTGTCTTTTTGTTGTTGAGGTGTTGAACTTCTCTATACATTTTTTGAGATAAAATTGTTTGTCTGTTATGTCATTGCCCAAATTTCCCTCCAGTCCTGTGGGCTCTTGTGGTATAATTTCTGTGGGGGGAAAACTATTTTTCACTTTTTATTGTGAATTAGATGGTTTACAGAGCAGAGCATCAGTTTTATAATCCATACACATTTTGTTTCATCCCATTACCTCAAGACCCCAGCACTTAGCATACCTCCTCTCTGCTTCCGGTCTCCATTCTTCCTTCTTTCCAGACCCTTCTGAACTTCATCCTTGGGTACATGCTGCCCTTTTGATCTCAAACGGTTATTTGCTGTGTGCGTACCCCACTAGAGTGTTGTCCCCTTACGCTGTCTGGTGGTGCTGTTGGGTAAGCTGCTAACTGCAAGGTTATCGGCTCAAACCTCTCACCAGGAGAAGGATCAGATTACCTGCTTCTGTAACGATTTACAGCCTTGGAAACTCTCCGTAGGTGTGCTGAGTTGGACCCCACCAGATGGCAGAAGGTTATAGCTTGGCTCAGAATGGACAGGGTTGAGTAGTTCCAGGGGAACTAGGGGTCGGAGTGTCGTGAACTCTACAAGTCTCAATCTGACTAGAAAGCCTAGTCTCTGTTATGATGTTGAGTTCTCTTTCATATTTTTCTCCTACTCTGCCTAGGCCCTTCCAGTAGCGGTAGCCGGGCACCATCTAGTTCTTGTGGTCTCAGGGTGGTGGAGACTGATGTCAATGTGGTCCCCTAGCTCACTGGACTGCTTGCTTCCCTGTGTCTTCAGTTTCCACCCCTCTTCTGTCCTCTGGATCGGGAGAGACCAATAGCTACATCTTAGATGGCTGTCCATCCAAACTCTAAAACAGAAGAAATGCCCTTGATTGATGGGAGGAGTAAGCAGAAGCCTTTTGCTGGTGGAGAAAGACCGTCTGATGACGCTTTCCAGCCACTGTTCTTAATCATTTTATTGGGGGCTCGTACAGCTCTTATCACAATCCATACATACATCCACTGTGTCAAGCACTTTTGTACATT
>NW_022109491.1:21880588-21882872 GCF_000313985.2 Echinops telfairi | reverse complement strand
TTTTTTTTTTTGAGGTCCTAATCATCTAGTTTCAGGAGAAAGATGAGGCTTTCTACTCCCATAAAGAAAGTCTCAGAAACGGACAGGGACCCCTCTGCCCTGAGTCAGAACCCTCCAGTGACTAGATTTTAGTCTCGACTCTTCTGCTGCTGGTCTCTTCCCTTCCACTGGATGGTGTGTTTGTACCACGTACTGAGGCCACTACGTTAGCCCTTCCTCGTTTTAGCTTTCACCTTGAGGCCTTTGACTCATCTCCAGTCCATTCTTGGATAGGGGTCCTGTGTTGTCTTTCTGCACATGGATATTCAGTTTTGCCAGCAGTTTGTTACAGTGATTGTTTCTTCCCCATTTAATGAGTTTGGGCTCATTGCCAAGGAGCAGTGTCTGTAGGTGGAAAGATTTACTACCATAAAGTGGAAGCCAGGCTACTCTACAGGTTTCTCAATTCTGTTCTATTGCTGTTTGTCGTGTCGTTCCAGGACAGAGCTATTATGACTCCGGTGGAGGTGTAGTAGGTTTTGAGAGAGGGAAAGTGTGACGCCCCTACTTTGTTCCTCCTCAGTAGTGTTGTGCTTCTGAAGAGTATCATTTCTTTCTATATCATACCTTAAGTTGGTGATTCATTTTACCAACTCTTTCAAGAATGATGTTGGAATCGGGATCTGGATTCTGGTGTATCTGTAGATTGCTTTGGGTAGTTCTAACATTTTCACAAGGTTAAATTTCCCAACAAATGAGCAGAGAACATTCTTCCATTTAGGTCTCTTGGTTTCTTATAGTATTGTGTAGTTTCCTTGATGTAGGTCTTTTGTTTCTCCGGTTAGATCTGTTCCTAAGTATTTTTACTGTAAATGGTATTGTCTTCCTAATTTCCTTTTCAGAATTCTTTCACTAGTATTAAGGAATCCAACGGATTTTTTTTTTTTTTGTATATTCCTCTTGTACTTGACACCGAATTGAAGCCTTTAAATTAGTTCGATTAATTTTCTTGCTGAGCCTTGGGGATTTTCTATGTATATGATCATATTATCTGCAATTATGGCTTTACTTCTTCTTTGCAATTTGAATGCTTTTTATTTCCTTTTCTTGCCTTATAACTCTGGCTAACACTTCCAACACAATATCGAATAGGAGTGGTGATAAAGGGCATCCCTATCTGGTTCTTGTTCACAAGAATGCTTTGTCTCTGTTGAGACTAATGTTGGCCTTTGGTTTTCCTTTGTTGGGGAGCAGAGGAGAAAGCATGTGTGTTGGGGAGAATATTTGCAAGTCTTGTTTGCCTCCTTGGTTTTATTTCTCAATTCTTTCTGACTTTGGAAGGGGAAGAACTAATTTATCAACCCATTAAGCCTCTAACAAGGAGCACTGATACCACTGTGGGCTAAGCATTGGACTTCCAACTGAAAGGCAAGTGGTTCAAATCCATCAGCTGCTTCTTGGGAGACAGATGGGCTATCTGCTCCCATAAAGCGTTAGTCTCAGAAACCCTAAAGAACAGCTCTTCTCTGTTCTATAGGGTCACTGTCAAATCTTCCTATTGTCCAATCCCATTCCTTTATCCCTGCTAGCCAATACATCTAACCAAGCAGTTCAAATCCACCAGCTGCTCTTTGAGAGAAAGATGAGGCTTAGAACCTCGGAGGCCCTATGGGGCAGTTCGACTCTGCCCTATCTCACAGGATATTGTTATTCTCATCTGAGCAAAGCTCTCTTCTTCCAGGGTCATTGACAAGTTCAGCTACCAGGGAGGTTCTATCACTGCTCACTTTTTCAGTTAAGGACCAAGCCTTCAGGATATTTTCTTTGAAAAAAATTTCCTTAGAATTCCTACCACCAAGCCCCAGGACCTCAAGTCCAGATGGCTATAATCCCCTTCGGCCTGAGCCAGCTCCCCGTGCACTGCTATGCATCTTCATGCTCCCACAAGCTTTGCCAAGAATGCACTGTGGAGGCCAGGGTACTCTACCCATGACCTCCCCTGACCTCTGCAGCCTTTTCTTTCTTTAGCTGACTCAGCTGGTTCGCTCAGCTGAACAACAGAAACCCTCCACATTTACTGCCAGAGTCAAATCCAATAGGGAATCTTCAGGACAGGGCAGAACTGCCCTGTGCATGTCTGAGACTGTAAGTCCTCGGGGCACAGAAAGTCTCATCTTCCCCCTTGGAGTCACTGGTGGTTTTGAATTGCTGACCCTGTGGTTAGCTCCCCAGTGTATAACCTATTATGCCACCAGGGTTCCTTTCACGTGGCTTTAAGATGCTCTTTTTCTCTATCTTCGGCTGT
>NW_022109491.1:21878103-21879671 GCF_000313985.2 Echinops telfairi | reverse complement strand
GCCATCTCCCTCAGGGCAAGAAATAATATCCTTTACTTGTTTTGTATAATAACAATTCACATTAGAAAAACATTTAGCTATGGAAAGAACTTTTGGTTTTGATTTCTGTGCTGAAGCCAGAGGATATACTTTAGTTGCTAAAGTGGGAAGTTTTTCAAGAGTCAAAGGCAACAGAGGCAAATACTGTTATGTACACAACCCTGCGAGAGTGGTGATCTACAAGTACACCGGATGTCTGGATCGGCATGCAGGCTGAACAGGTGTGAGAGGAAGAGTACACCCAGGAAGACATGGCATGTTTGACAAAGGATACTTCTATGTGTATTTACTTTTGCTGCACATATTTCTATGAATATGAAGAAGTACAGGGGGCAAAGTTATGAAAACTTATTAAACATAACCAGACACCTTAAGGAAACTAGTTGCTGGGACGCATAACCAGTCTCAGGGGACACCAAGGTCAATAAGTAAACATAATTCACAGAGAGAATGTTCTATATCTTATTTTGGGGAGTCCTGAAAGCTCCTGAATAGTCATTTAAAGTGCAACTGCTGGTTGCTTCCTGTCTGGAGGAAAGAAGCACAATGAAACTAAACACACACAGGAACAAGTACTTCAGTGGACTGGTGGACCATGCAGATGTGTCTCAAGACCAGAACTGTATGGTGCCTGGCTACTACGACCAACTGTTTTGAAAAGGATCACACGACAGAGTGGGAGAAAAATGTGGAAGAGACCTCCAAATCCTAATAGCTCAGGCTTACTTTAAGATCAAAGAGGCAGCATTTACCCAAGGACAAAATTCAGAGGATTGGTCTAACAGGTTTTGCATCAACTTTGCCGAGTCAGGATTCTCATGGTTTGTAATCTACCTGACCTAACCTAGCACAATGTATTAACAGTGAATCCGTTTAAGTCTCTATAATGGTATATATTTAGGGTGGAATGCAATTCCCTACTCAAGATCACAGCCCTGATACAACCAAATGGAAGGTCATGTCCATGGAAAGGGTGGGACCTGCTTTCAACATAAATGTGCACTGTGGAAAAGCTTGCTGGCCTTTCATTGGGTTTGGATACTGCATCTAGCTCAACCTCTAGTTCTTTTACTTGAGCCAGTGGCCTGCCAAATTGCATGTCAATCCTGGGAGTCATCAGTGGCCTGCCATCTGACCTGCCAACCCTGGGCTCATTTATAATGACAGTCACAAGCCTGACCTGCTGACCTTAGATTTATTAGCCTCAGCAGCTACCAGCCTATAGTCTTCCTGCTACTTTTAGATTCATCAGTACCCACAGCTACAAGAGTCAGGAGAAATCTCCATCTTAACACCTGACCCATGGACTTGGAACTTACATGTTTCTACAACTGTGTGAGTTGTTTTATCTAAATTTGTTTATGTATATAAAACTCATTACTATCAAGCTGATGCCAACTCACAGCAACCCTATAGGACAGGGTAGAACTGCCCCTGTGAGTTTCCGAGACTGTTTACACTTTACAAGATTATAAAGCCCTGTCTTTCCCCTGAGGAGTGGCTGGTGGTTTCAAACTGTTGACCTTGTA
>NW_022109491.1:21793533-21877429 GCF_000313985.2 Echinops telfairi | reverse complement strand
TTCCAGGGAACATGGTGCTTCCAGATGCTCAGAGAAGAAATGAGTTAGACACTCAAAACAGGTTGGGAATTGGAGCAGGGGGCAGACTAAGAAGAGCCTTTCACATTCAGCCCCACCCCTCCCGCCCCCACCTGCCTCCCTTTCCCAGTCTAGATTTTATCTTGAAGGCACAGAGGATTGGGGTAATCGATGAAAATGCTTATGGCCAGAAGTGAGGACTCTGAGACATCAGACACTCCTTATTAGGAGATGCAGTGCTTCATGATGACTGCTTCCTGTGGAGGTGAGCTCTGGGGGCAGGCGCTGATACTAGAGGCATTCATACAGAGCCTATATGAATATAGGTCAACAGGGATGTTGAGAAGTGGAGCCAAGCACTGGCCAGAGACTGGCCTAAATCCCCCTTAAAGTCCTGTCCACATCTGAGATTCCAACTTTCTAGAGCAAGCCCAGTAGCTGAGCTGATGCTATGGGCTGAGATTGGTGGCTGGGGAGCTGCCCTGGGCAGCAAATGGGTTAAGGCTCAAATAACTTTTATATATGAATTAATGTGTTGAGTTGGGAGCCAAAATCTGTTCCATTAATTTTTCCATCCATTCCAGGAGCAGTTAGGTACACACAGTAAAGTTTATTTTGGTGCATGGTATACTTCACTCCATTAAAAATAAATTAATCAGCAAATTCCTGCCTGGCTCAGCTCTGGTTTATGTAAATAGTGCCCAGCTGTAATGAGTTACAAGGTGTTATTATCTCACACACACAGTGAAGGCTTCACCCTAGAGCTCCACTCACAACAAAAGCATCTTAAATAAACCGAGAGACGGCGGTTTGATTTGTAATGTTTTCACAGAAGTGGGATATACCTCAGCCATATAGAATTTCTTTATATGACTCATTTTATAGCAAGTCAAGTGAAGGAAGTTTGATTGGGGGAGGGGTAAACAATATGACTCCCTGGCTCCCTTTTTCAATTTAAAGAAAATCCCCCAGAGAGGGCCAGTGCTCAGTGCTCGGAGGGAGGAGGGGACTGGTCTGTCAGGGATGCCCCGAAGCTGGGACCTAGGACAGAAGGGGACTAAGGCAGAAAGGAGGCTCCTCTCTTCTCCTGTCTCTCAGGCAAGGAGGGCCAAGAAAGGCAGACACTGATGGTACCTCTGGGAACATTATTTATGTTTTTAGGTTTTTGTTGTGAAATGGGTGAAGGGGGAGTTTATTCTTGAGGCCTCTTTCCAAATGACTAGGTTGACTCGGTGGTCTCCTGGGTCCGAGAGGCTGGGCCTGGCAGGTTGTGCTTGGGGTAGGGCAAATGACACATCTCCATAAACGGAGCACGCGCAGTAACTGCAAGAGCAGAGCCAGGCGGTCTGCCTCAGTTCCTGCCATCCCCACCTCTGACCCACTTCTCAAAGACCTCACAGGGAAGAGGAGCCGGGCACAGTCTGTTTCTGTTCATGGCCAACTCCGCCTCGGGGCTCAAAGCCAGGGGTCAGAAGTACAGTTACCCATCTTGACCCAGCAGCCTTACAAAGTGCCCCTCGGCGACAGGGGGCCTTTGGTGGGGTACCCCCCTTTCTGACCTACTCCCATCTTTTCCCTGGCCTTTGGGAACAGCTGTCAGTGAGTCACACAGAGTTGCTGGAGGGGGACTTGGGGAGTGTGTGCCGGAAAGTTCTTGCTTAATGCTTCTCTATGGGAAAGGGCACCTCAGAAGGGCTAGCTAGGGCTTCTCTGAGCACCGCATCCCACGAGAATGGGCTGTTGGGCACACTAAGAAGAAAATCAGCACAAGTGGGGTCAAGGAGCTGGAGATGCTGTTCAAAGGTCAGTTTGGCTACTTTCTGCTGGGTCCTGGGCAAAACAGGCATCTCTTCCCTCCGAAGTTCCTCAAGCCAGTTGGCTCACTGTTTGGAGGGTCCAGCCATCAAAGACCCTCATCGTTGTAAGTTGGAGCATGGGCCTTCAGGACGCTCTGAGGATTCTTCTCCACCAGAGGGCGCCAGCTCACCTCCCCTGTCAGAAGCAGATCCTCGCCATTCATGGAGTCCAGGTACTGAATCTGCACAGGGGAAAACGGGGCAGAGTGCAGGCATAAGAACCAGACAGACATGAGGTTGGCATGAAGAGATGTGTGGTGCAGTTTAAATCAAGTGCCCCATTGCCCTACAGTCCGGCTTGTGCTCGCAGAGTATGTGTCCCCTCCCCTTGCACCCCTGCCCCGCATGAACCAACTATGTAGTCATGCTTACTTAAGCCAGTAATAAAAAAAATTGTTCTCTCCTCAGGGTGACAAGGTTATAGTTCATGGTTAAACAAATTACAAGTCTTGAAAGAGGATGAGAAGATGACCCTTTCCAAAAGAGTGTTCTCAGGACATTATGCAGTTTTGCTCCCCAAAGTCCCTAAGTTGGCATTGTGACAGTTCACTAGGGACTAGTGTGTAACCCCTTGGCCTCCTATATAAAATCTCTCCTTTTGGTATTTTATCAAGGGCACCCCAGTAACAGCTGTAACAAATGCCCATAAAATTCTGATCACAGGCAGACATGAGGGAGTCTCAGAAAGTAGTCACCCCCAGGAAAAGAAGGGAAAGGGGCTTGGACCAGCACTCAGGCTAGCCAGGTGCTGCTCAATGAGGTTCCTCCATGAAGGGGCTTCTGAGTAATCACTGGGCGGACAGCTGGGAAAGCTTCAGGCCACTCCCCTCAAGACTCCAGATGGACAAACAGGCAGGCAGACACATCGACTCCAAGGACCTCAATTCCCCCCAATACACCCTCCCTTAAAAGTGTCTGTAGTCCCAGAAGTTGAGACTTGCAACTTACACAAGTCATCCTGACCATGCTCATCCAAAGCTGCTGGGGGAGGCAGAGTCCCAATTCTACCCCTTACTGGCAGGGTGACCCATGAAGCCACTTCCCCTCCCTGGGACTCCAGTCTCCTGGCAGAGAGGGGAGAGCTCTGTGTACCGAGCAGGACTCGTGGAAAGTTTCAATGACATAACCTCTGTACAATGCTGGTCACCATTCTCCACTGTCCTCTGACAGGCCCTGATACATGGTGAGTGGGCCCAGCCGCACCTTCTAGGATGGCCGGGAGCATCTGACACCATGCATAGCTCTGGTGTTAGGAGGGTCATCTCCTTTACCAAGGATTCTCCTTCCCTTGGGAATTGCAGAGACCAAGCAGAATACCCCTGCTCCTCACACTGACAGCTGCTCTTATAGCTGAGACAGGGTCTGGCCCCTCTGGACTTTCTCACCACGTGCCTCCAGCCTGTCTGGCCTAGAGATGCGGGCTGCCAATGCCACTGCTCAGAGTTCTGGTTGCAGGGCCACACCAGTGCCAGGCCAGATGTTCTCAGACCTACCCAAGGAACATAGGTAGAGGGGCCATCTGTGATGGGAGAAAATCAGAGCAGCTACAGGAGAGATGTGGGCAGGCAGTACTTCAAGAGGCAGTTGAGCTAGTGACTGGCTGAGTCTCAGGAGAAAAAGGCAGTTGCTAGAATTCCCCAGCGTGCCTCACAGTAAGCAGAGCAGCAGAGTGAGAAATGCTTTTAAGTGAACAGGCAAAATCTGCCATGAGACCGAAACAGACCAGGAATCACTAGACTCAAAAAGATGGGGCCCCATTTGTGTTGCTGTTGTTGGCATTTGGAGCGAGTGAGGTGGGGGAGGAGGCTAAAAGCTTCACCTTGGGCCTTGAACTCTCTCCCCCCTCCCAAGAAGGCATTCACTCCTACTGCTTCATCATCAGACTGCTGACTCAACCCTCAACCACCAAGCTCACATATATAGATACATGTCCTGCTCTCTAATCCAGTGCAAGGAGCTCTACTCCTAAAACGCACACCCTCCTCTTTGTGTCTCCAATGCCACCACTTTGTCCACCTCCTAGGTTAACACTGCAATGTAACCTCTGATGGTCTTGGGCCAGCTACCATTCCAAGTATCATCAGAGTAGAGGCCGAGAACCTTCTAGTAAGTCCAGCGTCCCCATCTTTCTTTCTTGCCCCACTAGACTAGAATTAGTTTTCTTTTCTCCAGCCTTCCACAGTACTTTGTTACAGCCTATATCACATCACATACTGACCTATTCCAGCGTTAGCCATGTGCCTAACTGGCTTCCTGACCAAACTATGAACTGGGCAGGGGCAGGGGCTGGGTCTAATTAATCTCTGCTTTCCCAACAAGTGTATGGGAGAGAAAGTGCTCAGGGATTTGCTGAAAGAACTGCGTCCCCATCAAAACTCCTTCCTTTGTTAGGAAACTCATTTCTGTATTCCCACAGCCCAAAGTGGGTTTCTGATAGGGCACTGGCTGTGGTAGTCCTTCATTTAGGGTCCTCAGAGGTCCCAGCTGTGCCTTTGGGGCTCCTGTACAAGCCCACCAGATGGAAAAATGGAATGGTCTCTCAGTAAACCTAGCATTCGCTTTGCCAACCACTTCCCGTGTCTGAGTCTGAATCTTAGATCTTCTGTGAAGCAGGAACCTCAGGCTAAAGTGCTTCTGGCAGATTTGAAGAATGTCCCCCCAAAAGTCCTGGCTGCAGGGGTTCTCTACATTCTGGGTCTGAAAAGGCACATTAGGTGGCTTTTCCAAGCATAGGACACACTGGTCCTGATGACCCCATCTTCTTTCTCCTCAAGAGCTAGGGCCTGGCACCCACCCCCGCTTCCAGGCTGTTGGAGGCTTGAAGGTCATGGACACAGGTGAATAAGAGAATAGCTGTGAGGTGAGGTGCCTTCAGCCCCAGGAGCCAGGACTGTGAAGGATAGGTGTGACTCATGGGATGGCCTGCGCTCCTGAGCCACCCAGAGCAGCTGGGGCCTCTAGTGGCTACATGAATCACCCAGCTTGGGTGCTCGGCCAGCTGTGCTGGTTGACTCACTGGGAGACTCTGGAAAAACTTCTATGGCCCTCCTCTCTACTACTCTGCTCACTCTTCTCTAAAGTCTGGGTTTCCCATCCATACCGGATCTGGGGGCAAGACAGTCAAGCAGTTAATTCTCCATGGGCTTGAGAGAAAACGGCATTTAAACAGTCCTCACCTTGGGGCTTTCTACTCTCTAACAGGAAGCCCCAGGGAACTAGGTGTGAGGTATTGAAGTAGGGGCATCCTGGTTGATTATGACTAGTTACCAGTGGGAAGTCTTTTTTTTTTTTTTTTTTTTAAGGTTTGAACAGAGAGTAAGTTTACTGAAGGGGATACTTTGGAAAAGAACTCCAAAGGGCCCTTAGATAGTCTAAATCTAAAAGGCCTGGGAGTAGTCTTAAGGGATGGCTGTGAAACGTGGCTCAAGCCTAGTCAGGCCAGAAGTCAGAACGTCTGACCCTTGGAGCTCACAGTGGGTACAGAAGGGGCGACAGTGTCTGGTAGCCATCACACCCCATGCTTGTTTGCAATGCACAGGAATATGTGTGCAGTGTCTGGCACAGCGCCGGGTTCGCCGTGCCTCTCCAGCTTCCATTCCCAAACTCCTCTGGCTGAGCTCACAGCAGGTGCTCTGCATCAGGCTCTGCTGCTGCTAGGATGGATCACGATTCCTTCTGAGTGGCTCTGGTAACTCAGCTTCGGCCTCCCAGGAGCCTCTGAAAGGCCAGGCAGAGACAGAGAGATGAACTGGTTTCCATGCAACTCTGGAGGGGAGAGACGGGCTGCTCACCTGTTTCCTCACATATTCCACCAGCAGTGCAAGATGCCGGGGGTCTTCACATTTCTGATTGAAGAAGGTTCTCCACAGGGCAGCGGCCAGTCCGTGATCATCGGAGAGGATCCCCTGGAATACAGAGTACAACGTGTTGAGATAGGGCTTATTGGGCCAACCTGGCTGATAAACACAAGTAGGGTTAATTGAAGGGCGGAGGGATAAATGGCTCCATGAGCCTCGCCTTTCTAGTTCTCTGGTTTCGTGCTTTGTGATGGTTGGACCAGGGTGCAGCTGCCTTTGCCAGTTCCCTGCTTCAGCTGGCAAGGCTCACTTCCTACAAGACATCCCCGAGAAGCCACATGGACCTAGCCCGATGCAGCCCTGGGTGCTGGAGCAGCTGTGTGGAGACTCCTGCCAGCGCTGAGATGCTTACATGCTCACTGATTCAGCTTTTCTCCTGCAGTTGGCATCATTGTGTGTGTTTTGTGAGCTGGAGGAAGGCTTTGTGGATTGGTGTTGGACATATGAGTTAATGTTGGGCTTGTGGGCTTGGGCAGCACTGGGTTGGGATGTCTTCTTGATGCGCACTTACCCTTTATCTAAAACTCACTTATACATGGGTTTCTGTGGATTTGTTTACCTAAAGTACCCGGACTAATACAAAAAACGTGTCTTCGCAGGAACCCTGCAGAGCCATGGTGCTAAAGCTGGGGGTATTATAAACAGGCTAGCACAGCACAGGATCAGCTCACAATCTTACGGAGAGTGGGGTCAGAAATGGGGTCACTCAATAAGAGCTGGAAGGGGTCTAAAATGGCTATCTACTGCAATCCTTTCATTTTCTACAGAGGAAGATCAGGAGGGCCCCCAGAGAGTGACTTGCTGAGGTTAATGCATGGCTGGGGCTCAAGTCTGGTCAACTTTCCCTAGCCCAGGGCTCTCTCTGTGCTACCGTACACCACACCTGGTCCAGGCAATGTGGAAGTGGCCAAGAAGAGAAATAGCAGCAGCAGTGGTTCCGCGGCTGTCAACAAAGCATAGGCTGGGGGGTATTTTTGTGTGTGCTTGTTTTTCTCCTAGTAATTGACATGGGCATGGACTGAGCCTTCTTTCCTGGTCCAAGGGCACACACCTGCAAGGCAGCTGGCTTCTTTGGAGAAGAGAGCCAGATAGTTTGGCCTCGCTGTCATCCAAATCAGGACTAGCCATGGCCAGGCCAGCCCGGCCCAGCCCCTCTCCCTTTTCCTCCTTCCCCTTAAACCGAGGGTCAGGCCATTCAACAAGACTGCCATGGGCCACAGAGGACAATGCCCAGAGACTCTATATGTGTAATTCTGTCTCTCCATGAACACAGGAGACCTCTATTGGAAAGTCCAATCATTAAGCAGAAGCTAACTAACGCCAAAGGAGCCCTGGTGGCATAGTCGGTTATCCAGTCGGCTGTTAACCCCAAGGTCAGTAGTTTGAACCCACCAGCCACTCTGGGAGAAAGCTAAGGCTTTCTTCTCCCCAAAAAGTTAGTCTTGAAATCCATAGGGGCATTTCCACTCTGTCCTATGGGGTTGCCATGAGTCAGAATCAACTTAATGGTAGTAAGTTTGAGAGTTTGAACTAAAGGTTGGGGCCACATGCTAGAGCTATTTTCTAATCAGCCCTTTAGTGGAGCAAGGGCAATGGTCTTCTTTCTTGAGGCGAGGGTGAAGGAAGGAAAAGGCCCTGAGAAGTTCTCTGTCTGGGTGGCCAAGCTAGTGTACAGAAGCAGAGAAGGGCTGAATTGCTTCTCGGCCTTTTGGCTAAGATCAAGTGCAGAAAAAGGGTTGACTCAGAGTTGAAAGTCACAAGTCCTGGTTCTGCCACTTCTAAGCATGGTAGCAGTGGGCGATTTCACCACACTCAAATCTCAACTTTCTCACCTACTAAAAGAGATGAAGATATGGGTCCTACTCACAACATTCCTGAATTTGAAAAAAGACAATAACGTAAGGGCATTTTGCTAGGCATGAATATATTTGACGATAAAGATTAACTCTTGCAGGAAATTGTGGATGTAATTGGAAGGGAAGGGATAGTCAGACGCCCCACCCCCACCCCCCAAGTTCAAATCCCAGCTGCTTTGTCATTTAATGGCTATGTGAACTCTGAAAAGCCATTAACCTTCCCTTCACCTCAGTTTATATTCCAGAGTGCTGTTGTGAGAATTCAGAGATAATGGCTATAAAAGGGCTCTGTAAACAGTTAAGTCATTACAGAGACCTCGGATCACTTATGTGATGTCGCACGGTGGGTTGGCTCCAGGCCAGCTGCCAGGAAGGGTCCCATTCAGTGTGGGGTGCTGACGGTTTGGTGGAAAAACATTCCACCTGTTCCAAATGCCACTGATAAACACCCCTATGGTTCCACAGCTTCAGAGACTGTCCTGGCGCAAAGGCTGAGTCAGATAAAGCAGCTTCTTCCGGCAGATGGGGACAGGCGCCAAGGACAAGCTCAGGCACATCACCACTCCAAGCTATTTGCTAACACAACAGCCTGCCTGGGTCTGAAGAGCCCTGAGCACATGCTGGCGTGTTGTTGCTGGCAGCAACCCACATGTGCTATGTGGGAAGGGAGGGGAAGTGGGTGACACAGGAAGTGGGGAGAATGAGGGCAGGGGCTGGGGCATGCTGCACATGGCAGCTCCGGGTGGGTGAGATGGCTGGGAAGGGGCCAGTCCAACACCCCAAACTGCTGCACTCTCAGAAGAAGATGGGACTCAGATGAACCGTGGTAACAGTCTTACTGCTGCAGCTGGTCAGCTCCTTGACAAACCTGGCTCATAATGATTTTGTTCATCAGACATTATTATCTCCACTTAAAAGATAAGTAAACTGAAGCATCAAGGTTATCTAGCTAATTAGCAACAGAGCTAGGACCAGAATGCACTAGGAAGGTCAGAGAAAGGTCTCTATTTAGTCAGAACGCAGTGTCGGCACTGAGTGGGAGTGTGCTAAGACGACTGAGCATGTAAATGAACCCAACCGGAGTCTTCTGACCACCGTAATGCTACTGAGGCAGTGAAGACCAGTGAGCGCCCCCTGCAACTGTGGTGGGAGGAAAGAAAAAAGCCAAATACGAGGGTTACATAGCAAACTCTGCAAGCTAGTAGAGGGTCTGCTTGCGAACCATCACTACGCAAAGAAAGAATCCTTCAGGACATTAAGACTTGCGGTCTAGAATAGCTAGAGGAAGCTACCGGGAGTTTCCTGGCCCGGGAGAACTCTGGCTAGGGTTAGGAGTAGCAGGGTCTGCTGTGAGCACTCAATAAACACCTGTTACATAGGTGGGTGTGCAGATGGATCTTGAAATTCAGAGTAAAAAAACAAGAGTTCTAGAGAGGTCAGGGGAAGCTTTGTGGAGAAGTGGGTATTTAGGATGAGGAGGGCTTAAAGAGCTATAGAATATTTTAGATGAGAATAAAATTATTTCAAGGAGGTTTACAAGAAGACTAGGCCCTAAGGTACAAAACTGACGAGACTCAGCTACTACTCTCCACACTGCGTTGCCCAATAGAGCCTCAACAGGCACAGCCTTTCTGTGGGTGGCGAGGCTAAGGGCCAGCGCCACTTGGACCGAAGGCTTTCTGAGACAGGGCAGTGGGAGAGAAGCATGGGTGGGGCATGCCACAATGGGAAAGAGAACAGTCTACAGAGAGTCTGAAAGGCCACGAGGACTCTGGATCTGATGTAGCTGCAAACATGAAAGTTCCAAAATGGCCAGGATGGAGGCACCATCCAAGCCAGCTTCTACAGAAAGGTTGCTATGGAAAAATGCTGTCCAACAGAAGGCTCTGTGATGATGAAATTGTTCTACATTTGTACGGTCTGACACAGTCACCCTTAGCCACACAGGATGACTGAATGCCTGGAATGTAGCTAGTATCTCTGAGGAACAGAATTTTCAGTTTTCACAATAACGTTTAGATCTGTCACATGTGGCTCTTTATTGAAGAGCACAACGCCAGTCTTATCACTTAGAGTGTGGTCTGCGGACAGGCTGCACCCAAAGGACCAAAGCTTTTCAGTAACAGCAGGATTGTGCAGAGTCAGAATCCGCATGGTAAGGGATCTCCAGGTGAAACCCATGCACATTAAAAGAGGATGGCCTAGAATTACACATTAAAATCTCCTGGGAGAACTTGTCCAACTGCAAATGCCCACCTACACCAATTAATCACAACATTTGAGAAAGACCAAGTTATTAACAGATTTCCTAAAGCTTCTGCTCTTGAGAGTCACCTGGCGTACTTGTGAAAAGACCAGGCCCTGCTTCTACTGAACCGGCATTTTCAGCGAGGCGTTCCAGAGTTAGGCTCAAAGACATCCCTGGTAATGCTTATGGGCAGGTATGTTTGGGTGAAATGCTTGGGCTTAGGGGACTGGGATGAGGTACAAAGAAAACAGTGAAAATCCTTATTAACACTGATGAAAAGTCTACCAAGCTCCCCTGCAGTAAAAACCCAACTAAAGCTGAGAGGAAAAATGCTTCTTCAATCTTAACCCTCGGAAGACAGACTGCATCCAATCTAACAAGTGATGTGTACATTTAAGCAGCGTTTCTTAACACTCCCCTACCCCACAAAAAAAGAATGTTAAATTCATGGTGTACAGGGTAGTGTGCTATCTAAATTGATCTTTTATGATTGGGGATATCTAGTATATTGGGAATTAGGAGACCCCCCAACTTCTACTAGTCCTGTGTCCCTGGGCAAGTCATTTTTTAAGGAGAGTCTTTGGAGTTTTGGAGTGGGGCAAGTTCATTTCTTGGCTTTATCTTCAGACTGATCATTTCCTCTAGTCTGAACTCCAGCTCCTTGCTTTCATTCCTTTATGCTATTCTGCCCTTCCTCGTTCATCACCGATCACACATCAATACAAACACAACAGGCCCAGCCACCACACAGAGGGAAGCCTTAGCCTTGTGAGGGTGGCAGCAATACTGAGGCAGGTCAAGATGGAAGGGGCCTCCCAGGAGAGGGTGCTGGCACTCAATCTGGAGGTCACCACAAGAGGGCATAAAGGGACATGGCTTGTTCAAAAGGTAAGGAATAATGAGTCTCAGTGGAGTTTATTACAGTCTTTTAACTTTTCTGTGTTTGGAATTGTTTATAATGAAAGTTAAGAGAAAATACAGATGAGCTAGATCTAAATGTTCTGATGTGAAAGGCTGTCCAAGATAAAGTGTTAGGTTAAAAAAAGCAAGCTGCACAACATTGTGCATAGAGTAGCTACCATTTACACAAAGAAAATCCATACATTCATCCTGATGTACAAGTGCTTGTCAATGCACAGATGACATCTGGAAGGACCCCGATAAACCATCAGTTTTCTTCTTGGGCAGAAGTGGGGAGTGGGGTCTGTTTTCTGCTTCAACCACTTATGTACATTTTGTGTGTTCTTTTATAATTAAAGCAACCTCCAAAAGTGTCAAGCTTTGGCAGAATGCGCTGGGTGCCCCTGGGGCTGGCACAGGGACTGGTTTGCCCTTGCCCTGCTCCCCCCCTCACCCCTCCATCCAGCACCTGCTCTCGTGATTTGACCATATTGTCTAAGCACTGACTGGGCAAACTGCTGCACATTCATGCCAGTTGTGCAGCCAGCGAAGATAAGAAATAAACATGAAGCCATGATGGCAGGCAGTGACGATGGCGCCTGAAGCATCCCTTGGAGGTGCTCATCATCTGAAACTTTTGTAGGGGAAGGCCAATGATCTTACCTCATCATATCCCAAGATTGCAGCATAAAAACTATTTGTCATGAGGACCATGTTCTTCTTCAGGATATAGGGATTAACCTACCGAAACAAGATAGCAAAAACAAAAGTATGAGCCAAAGGACACAACTAGAAGGCGATTTACAGAACCAAGAGTTCAGAGAAGGACCTAACAAGTCAAATTGCCAGGACATGTCCGATTCTGTTTTTTGTCAAGATTCATTTTGTCAATTTGCCGGCTTATTTTAGGTTAGATCCCAAACTTCACAGTCACCGGGTTCAAACAACTGAGTCTCAACAAGGTGTCCTCCACCACTCAGCAGGATCTAACCCAGAGCAGGAGTTCCAATCGGCCAACTGATGACAAGGGCCCGAGTGCCACACATAGCATCTTCAATCCAATGACAACAGGGTGTTTGGGAAGGCTTGCTCTGAAACTTCATAGACACTGACAAATTTCTGTTGCCCCAACTTTCAGAATGGCAGGAGTAGAGTTCTTGATTGACAAGGTTCTTCTATCTGGATTAAAACTCTAGTGACCTGTTCGCTGCCTCCCCTTCACCTTTAGCTGAGGGATGCCAAGCTGTCATTGCTAGGGATGCCTTTCCGATATCATCACCCAGGCTGGATTAGATCATGAAATGGGCCCTTCCTGGAAGAGGGTGGAAGCTCCACTGGTGCAGACACACGATCTGCAGGCAACAGGTGAGGAACAGCTTCCTAAACTACTAGCCTCAGCTCCCCAGGACAGTCGGGCCAGGCCCAGCAGCCAAGAGAAAGGGATTTTGCCCGTGGACCCTTGCTGGCATTTGAGTCCCTCAATGAAGCTTTCGCTGCTTTAGCTTGCAGGTTCCCTGTGTCTCTGCTTGCCAGAAAGTCCTATATGGAGTCCTCTGCCCATGAGCCAGACACCAAACGAGAAAATCCTCCTAGACGATGTTGGACTGTTTGCTTACTAAACTCTTCTCCGCTCCACAATACTTTCCTTTCTAAAAAAGCCAGGCATACAGAACCACCACAAGGAGAAGGTTCTTTTTATATCAGTTACTCATATTTTCCCATTTATTTAAGCTATTAAAATTCATGCAGATATTTTATAAGCCATCAGGATTTGGTGACTGGTATTACTGAATGTTTAATAATAAACTAAACCGAAGAAATCAGAGGGTTAAATGATGACTGCAATTCCTGTAATGACTTAATTAAATTTTTATTGAGTACATAAACTATGACGTCATTTCTAGCCAACCCTGGGTCTGCTTTCCCGGCTGGTCACAAGGTGGGAGCACTCAATAGGAGGCTAGGCGAAATGAGCAGCAGGTCTCAGCTGAAATGGGAGGGGAGCAAGGCTCATGTAACACACTCAATAAATTATCCGTTCATTTTTAAACAAAGTCCATGAGTTATAATATATTTGCCATGCACTTTTTATGACATAATAAAAATGTTACCTTAAGGATTACTTAACACATACTACAAATGTTATAGCAGAGGCAAGCACAAGGGGCAACGAAAACAAACATGAGCAGGCCAGGGCCGGGTCTTGGAGTTTGTGTCCCAAGGGAAACAGCATACTATATGAAAAACCAAACCAAACCAGGGACCTGAGAGGGCAGAGCAGGACTGCTCCGCAGGGACTTCAAGGCTGTGAGTCTCCACAGAAGCAGGCTACCCTGTCTTTCTCCTGTGGAGTGGCCGGCCAGTTTGCAACCAAGACTTTAAGCACCCCATCACCAGGGTGCCTTCACACATTACAAAGAGAATACAAAACAAAGGGTTGGGGTGTTATCAACCCAAGAGCACAGGGGTGGGAATCAACAGATTAATGAATGAGAAACTCAGCAGGGAACCCAAGTAAAGCATTAATGAATCTTGCAAGGCACATTCTTCTTCAACATAGTATGTTCTAAGGAGTGAGGCCAGTTCATTGTCCTCTTTCCCTTTTTTGTTCTTGTTGCTCTTACAGACTTTTATGGGACTGAGAACTAGAGGAACCAGGAAATGTGGATATGGGGCTGCCCCAGGATCAAGTTTAAATAACTGGACAAGGCCCTTTGTGATCTGTTCTTGGTCATCTTTCCTCCCCCTCCCCAACTCCCCCCACTTTTCTCTCACCCTCCTGGCAGAGCAAGCTGGATGCAATTTCCACAAGTGTGCCTTGCTCTTTTGAATCTCTAAGCCACTTCACTACAGGGAGCCCTTCTCCTTTCTCTACCCGCGGGGAAGCTAAATGACATCCTCTACATGGCTCCCCTTGCCCCAGTCTGTATATGCCACAAAAGCAATTCAAGAAACGTCCCTAAATCCAGTATTTGTCAGGTACCAAAAGCTGTGTTAAGGCATCAGCCCATTTAAACCTTCCCTAAGACTTAGGCAGATATTATTACTATTATCACCACTTTATAGAAGAGGAAATTAATGTCTGAGAAGATCATATGGATGGGAAAGTAGGGTAAGATTAGAATACGCAGTGCAGCTCCAATACTTCCATTCCTAGGCTGACATCGATAATAACGTGGCGGTCCCTTCCTGTGCCCTACAACTCAATGACCGTAGAGGCAGCTCTAAGAATGTTGCTGGGTCTTGGGTAAACACACCTCAGAGATTTCCCATCCCAATGATAGCTAGAATGGGTCACCAGGACGGTCATGAATGGTTAGTAATGAAAACATCAGATGACCCTCCTGTAGCTAAGCCTCGCTGCGGGAAAAGCGGGGTGGTGTAATTATGAGGAGGGAGAGGAGAACCGACGAAAGCTGGTGTGGATGAAGAACTAATCAGCATGAAAGTTAAGAATAAGCATTTGGGATACTCTCTTGAGGCAAGGTTGCTGCCAGTAGCTTAGAATTAATTGGCATGAATGAATGGCAAAGGGTGGCTAGAGCTGCTGACTGGAGAATGAGAAACACACCATATTCACCAGAAGGCAGCTAGTCCTGGGAATATCAAACTGTGGCATCACTCTAATTCCCTCTCTATTCCTTCAATCTGCCACACAGACATCAAAGGAATAGAACAAGACAGTGCAAAGAATTGCACTGCAGGTAGTGCTAATGTCAGAACCATACGGTACAGTCATGGTGCAACCCGCAGGCAAGTGCACAGAGAACACCGGCCAGTCTGTCTAATGCTAACGTTAAGACATTAGCCCACGGTGGGATACTTACGTGAGATACTGACAGAGAGTGAGAGGAGATGGAAAGGCAGGGTAAAGATAAGTGTGTGCATATAACTCACTGACTGTATTATAGCTAAGAATCTCCTGAGGGTCTTTTAGCAATGACCACAAAATACAAACAAATAAAACTCTAACTATGTATGTGTGTGTTAGGCAAGGCCAGGGAAAATTGTGTTCATGCCAAGAAAGAAAAGGAAAAATAATAAAACATGAAAAGATGGGCAATTTAAATTTTTTCCACCTTTTTTAGTAGACAAAGTGACTGAGGAAAGCATGTCCCAGTTGTGATGACCTAGATTAGGATGAGATCATCCTCAAATCTCATTATACCAAATTATTTTAAAATGGCATCAGGTAAGGTTGCTATAAATAATAAATTAAATTCTTATTATTTATTTTGGAAATTCCAGTTTTGTGTGGAAATATGGAATTAAAAGATAGTGAAATTTCCCCACAAATCTTGTGAAGACCCCTTGTACAAAAGGAGACAAAGATAGAAACATGTTAAGTGAGTTACCCAAGAAAATTACGAGCTGACTCTTAAGTGGTAATGCCAGGACTTTAACCAGGTGGCCAGTCCCTAAATCAAGTGTCCTTTCTATACTACTTGATTCTGCTTCCAATTAAGTCATATGAGAAGTGGAGAATCACATCTGCACAATGCTCACATAGACAGTTTCTATATTTGGAAAATAGAAATGACTCTAAAATGGTTAGAAACAATATGAAAACAAGATGAGATTCAACAAACAGCTTGTACAGCTGCATGCCTAGGTCGACAGATGGATATATGGAATGAATGAATGCGTGCGTGAGTGAATAATGAATGAACGAACAAATAGGATGAAGGAAGAGTTTAACTAAAAAAATCTCACTGCCACCGAGTCAATACTGACTCACTGCAGCCTTGTGAGGAGGGGTCGACCTGCCCCTGTAAGTTTCTGAGACTATAAATGTTTTCGAGAGTAGCAGCTGATGGTTTCAAATTTCGGACCTTATAGCGCAAAACCACTACATCACCAGGACTCCCATAGGGTTGACTAGGTAGTAGCAATAAAGCCCCAGGGTAAATCTCTGATCGTGAGCTGAAGATTCAAAAGTGTGAAAAGGTAATAATTAATGTATGACAAGAAGAGCAATATACAAAGGCAGAAAAGCTTCCTTTCTTCTATCATTGTCAAGTCCAGAGTTCTGGTTTCAACAATCACACTTAAGAATGGATTTGGAGAAAAAAAAGAAAGTTCAGTGAAGGTCAGATTCTACTACGTGCTCACAACAGAATGGCATGGAGTCACAGGCCAGGACATTCCAGAGAACATGACCAAGAGAAATGGCCAGAGGCTGTCTCTTGGGTTGATCTAGTGGCTCCCTTCATCAGCCTCAAGGGGCTATGTGCTCTGATATTGTCCAAGGTAGACTTGGCTTTCTTATTTATTCTCCTGTCTCTGTACCCTTTCCTTAGGGGACCTGCTTTCCCCCAACCCCATGAGTTGGCAGACCCCTCACCAGAAAGTGGCAAACAGACCAACCTAGACCAATGGGTCTCTCAGTTCTGAAAGCAGAGCCATCTGAAGATAAGAAGCTGCTAAAGCAGAACCACCCGAAAGAGACTGTATTCAGGTTCCTGTTACTATGAAGGGCCATCAAAAAGTTCACAGCAAAATATGGAATTAAAAGACAACCGAATTAATTGTTCATGAACTTTTTGAAGCCCTCTTATAAGACCCTTGTGCTTCTATCTTTTCTTCCTAGTGGCTGTTGTTAAACTCTCCTTTTCATTTTGTGAGCCTTAGGAACCCTCCAATCAATTTCATGGTTTGTTTAAATTAGCTAGAGACTTAGCTTCCAGACTAAGATGGACGAGGTAGAAGGGCCTGGTGGACTACTTCCAAAAATCTCTGTGCTGCTTGCCATCAGGGGGTATACAATCATTTATCAATTCATTAACATGTCTCTATAATAATAATAGCAACAAGCATTTGCTGAATGCTTACACCAAGCTTCAGAAGCTGTGTTAAAAGTTTTACAATGTGATCTCTTCAATCATCACACAAAAAGGCGATGTTATTGTTCTCATTTTACATAAAAGGCATCACATTTTCTGTCAAGCTTTAAGTCTCTCCAAAACGTAGTGCTTTCTCTTTTACTAGTATTTAATACTTCCTCCCGGAACACGTAGAATAACTACCTTAATGTTCTGCCTACCGGGGCAGTCAGTGGTGGTTCAGCGGTAGAAGTCTTACCTTCTACGTGGGAAATGTCAGGGTTCAACTCCAACCAACTCACTTCACATACATATTGCTGTGATACTGAGCAGGTGTCAGCAAAGGCTCTAGACCAGTGGTTCTCAACCTGTGGGTCGCAACCCCTTTGGGGGAATCCAACAACCCTTTCATAGGGGTCACCCAAGACCATCAGAAAACATATTTCCGATGGTCTTAGGAACCAAGACACTGCACCTCTATCCACCTCCAGGCGGGTCCGCCCATATGCAGATACGCTCATATACGAGTACCCAGCACGATGACATCATCATGCCAACCCCATCACATACACCCCGGTGTATGTGACACAGGTGTATGTGACGGGGTTGGTGCCATAATGTACTTATGCGGACCAGTCACACGTGTAAAGAGCAGCTACTGTGTAGAAAGCAGCTGCTGTGTTGAAAGCAGCAGTATTGGAGGTAAAATGGCACTTCATGAATTATAATTACACATTGATTTTGTGATTAATCGCTATGCTTTAATTATGTTCAATGTGTAACAATGAAAATATATCCTGCATATCAGATATTTACATTAAGATTCATAAAGTAGCAAAATGACAGCTATGAAGTAGCAACAAAAATAATTCTACGGTTGAGCGTCACCACCACATGAGGAACTGTATTAAAGAGTCACGGCATGAGGAAGGTTGAGAACCACTGCTCTAGACTAAGATGGACTGGGAAGAAAGGTTTGGTGATCTATTTCCAAAATTGGCCAATTAAAGCCCTATGGATCAAAACATTGATCTGCAAACAACTGTGAGGATGGCACAAGACTGGGCAGTGTTCTGTTGTGCCTGGGTCACCATGAGCTGGGGGCTGACTCGATGCAGCTGTCAACAACAAGGATCTGTTTGTAGGCTTCCCTCCCATACACACAGCATTAAAATGTATACTCCTTGAGGATAACGAGAGCATAGTGCTCAGCACACACCTCGGAAGAAAGCATAAATACAGTATTTTCTGTCCGAGTAACCCATTATAGTATTCATGCTCATGCCTTTTACAAATTACACAGAAATTCTGAATACAAGGATTTGGGGCGAGGTTGGTTGAGTCAGTCTATGTCCAAGTTGCTGCCATCTTCAAGCACAGCTCCTTGCAGGCCTGAGAAGGCCCATGACCTTGTGGCCTGGCCTTGGAAACTCCACAACCCCCTCAAAGCAAACCCGCTTGCAGACCTCCTCTGTTTCCATCACTACTTTCTGATAGAGGTCTCTATTTGGAGTCACAATACGTACACAGAAGTCTAAAGTCAAAAGGAGAGCCTCCGAATGAACGGAGAAAGAAGGTTAGGATTGCCAGGGCAAGGGAAAAAGTGGGCCAGTGAGCTTCTTTCATTGGTCATTCGAGCAAGATGACAGCCAGCTAGCTCTTCGATGTGAACAGGTCAACCTTGAACAGACTTTAGACCCCTGCCTGCTCTGTGACAAGTACTAGTTGGAAAGGTAAGTAGGAAGCTTTCTAGGAAGTGTCTTTCTGCTTGTATTTCCAGGTTGAAGAACAGGCTTAAAGCTGCTAACAAGGGCTAGTGTACAAAGGTCAGGGTCAGGCTTTAGTTTTTGCTGTGAGATGGAAACATAAGAAAGCTGAAGCGTTGTTGTTAGGTGCCAACGAGTCCATTCCAAAACACTGTTTCATTTCTTAGTAGTCACTAATGACTAGTGTTAAGGAACTCTGGTGGTGAAATGGGCTATGCACTAAGCAGCTAAATTCAAGGTCAGTGGTTCGAACCCACTAGTCACTCTTCAGAAGAAACATGAAAGCTGTCCACTTTTGTAAAGATTTTAAGTCGCAGAAATCAAAAGGGCAGTTCTAAACTCTGTGCTATGGGGTTGCTATGAGTCAGAATCAACACAAGGGCAGTGAGGATTGGCTAATAATAAAGGTAAAACCAATTAGCCAGTGAAACACCTGAAGTATAAGCAAAAGATAATGCCAATGATAAATGGTTCATCTCAGACAGGTGCTTTCGTTTTATTAGACTTCTATATATTAAAGTTTCTCTTGTAATTTTTATCCCATTCTATTCAATATTGTCATGAAGTGATTTATGTTCCTTGCTAAATCAACAGCTCTCTGAGTATGGACTTCTAGATCGCCTTGTACAAATTTGGTAATATATACTGAGCCCTCTTTTCTTCTGGGGTAGTGGTATGTGCTAGAGGTAAAGATGAAGAAATGACCTCAGCAGTTTAATGTGAGATCAATTTAATCACAGCACACAAACCACCGTAACACTTAGCACGTGGTCTGTGTTCTCAAAAAGGCAATGGTGAGTTAGAGAGCTGGAAGGCTTCAGAGAAGAGGCGACATTTATTTTAATGGGTTAACAGGATTGTTGTTGTTGTTGTGGCTAGATGTTGGCTCCCCAGCAGAGCCGAAGGAAACACAGGCACCATCCACACAATTGTTATGCTTGGGCCCAGTGCTGCAGCCACTGTGCCCGTGCAGCTCATTGCCTTAAGGGCCTTCCTCTTTTCTGGCCCTCTACTCGACCAAGCCTTCTCCCAGGACTGGTCTCCCTGATGACAGCTCCAAAGCTGGTGAGACAATGTTAAAGTGCATCCGGGCTGTACGTCCTCCAAGGTCGATGTGTCTGTTCTTCTGGCAGTCCATGGTACTTTCCATGTTCTTCCCCAACATCAGAGTTCCTGTTCTTCTCCAGGTTTCACGTGCATGTGAGGCAAATGGAAACAGGGTTTGTCCTCCTCAAAGGGACACCTTGGCTCTTTATCTTGCACAAAGTTGCCCAGTGCAATGCACTGTTTTAGTTCTAGTCTGCTGCTTCCATGTTCATTGATTGTGAATATAAGTAAAATGAATCCCTTCAAAACAACAATCTTTTCTCCAGTTATCATGATATTGTCTATGGCCCAGTTGTGAGGATTTTGGTTTTCTTTAGACTTAAGTTGTAATCTACACTGTAGTCTTTGACCTTCATAAGTAAATGGTTCAAATTCAAGTCCTCTTAGCTTTCAGCAAGCAACAATCTGCAAATCACAAATTGTTAATGAGCCTTCCTCTAATCCTGATGCTGTTTGTTCACAATATAGATGAGGTATGGTGAAAAGATACAACCCTGACACAAAACTTCCCTGATTTTAAATCAAGCGGTATTCAAATGGCTAGCTCTTGGGCTGTGTACAGCACAATGAAACGTTTTGGGATTTCCATCCTGCAGTTTATCCACATTTAGTTATGATTCACACAGTTGAATGCCTTTGTATAGTAAGTAAAACACAAGTAACAGCTTTCTGATATTCTATTTTCAATCAAGATCTATCTGACACCAGCGATGATATCCCTTGTCCTATATTCTCTTCTAAATCCAGCTTGAATTTCTGGCAGCTCCCTGTTGATGTATTGCCGCATCTATTTTTACGTTATCCTCAACAAAATTGTACTTGCATGTGACATTATGATATTGTTTGATAATCCAACATTATATTGGGTCCCTTTTCTTTGGAATAGGCCAAAATATGGAACTCTTCCAGTTGGTTGAACAAGAGGCTGCCTTGTATTCTGTCAAACCCCGGAGCCCAGTTTTTTGCTAATGCCTTCAGTGCAGCTTGGACTTCTTCCTTTAATACAAACAGTTCTTTATCATATGCTAGCTCCTGATATGACTGAATGTAGATAAGTTCTTTTGATACACTGTGTATTTCTTCCATTCTTCGTCTTTAATATTTTGCCCATCGAATCCTTCGATATCACACTTTGAGTTCTGAACTCTGCACACACACACCCCCAAGCATATTTGCAGAGGAGAATTTTTCTAACAAAGGGCTCCTGGTAGGAAGAGGCAACAGAAAGAGTTGGAAAGGCAATTGGTGTTAGATTGTGAATGGCCCTGAGTGCCAGATGTTAGAAAGACAAAGTCTAGGCAGAGGAGTTGCATGGACATATTTATTATCCAAAAGTACTACCTCTAGCAGAAGTGCAGACTATACCCCTGGGGTAATAACCAGAGGAAGTCGCTGCAATAACTCGAGAGCATTGATAATGAATAGAATATTAATGATAACAGGAAGAAAGAGGAGGGAATGCTTCAATAGAGATTTCTATACTAAGCGCGACAGGATTTGATTATTAAGTGGACATGGAGAAAAAGTGAGACCATGACTTGCACATAATCAGCCCCCATTAAATGCCAGCGGAGGCAAGAACGCAACAGCTATAAGCAATTATCCACTGATGACTTTCTGACCCTGGAAGCACTAAGTGTAGACAACCAGTCTTGGAGAGTTTTAGCAATCACTGTGCCCTCAGTGTCTCCTATGTTGTGGTAATGGAAACTCTGACTTTGGTAAGATGTAATATGAGCAAGATGTGTATTTAGCTTGAGCCCGGCAGGCGTCCCCAGTGGGGCAGGGCTATGGCACACCAGGGCCTACGAGCCTGAGCTCCATTCCCAGGAATCTGTTCACTACATGCCCACAGATACCAATCCTCTGGGTCATCTGCGCTCTACCTGCAGCCACGAGGTCTGATTACTGTCAGCAGAAAGATGCTGACGTCCTAAGGTTTCTAGAAACATATGCAGGCTGCTAATTGCACCCTCGGCCTCCTGACTGAATTTATGAGTACAAAAAGCTTCAGGCACAACTTTTCTCTGTTAATGATTTTCTATTAAATTTAGGCAAACCAAGTACAGTGGAAAACTACAGGATACCTGCTCTCCATTAGTATTGGCCACCTCCTCAAATATGCAAGGGGGTACCCCCTACACCCGTAATTTCCCCCCCAAAGCTATGTATGTAATTTTTTTTTTATAAAACAACCTTATCACCTTCAAAGTACTCTCCATTACACTTAATACATTTGTCAAATCAACTCATCTGTGTGGATGGCTAATAGTATCTCCTTGGTATTTTTCTTCACCTCTTCTATGTCATCAAATCCCTGTCCTTTCATGTCCCTCTACCTTCACAGAAACAAAAAGAAGTCGCACGGAGAGAGGTTAGGTGAGTAAGGTGTGTGGAGCAAGAGAGGCATGCTGGGGTTTTTTTTTGCCAAAAACTGGCACACTGAGATGGCTGCATGAGCAGGTGCATTGTGGTAGCAAAACCAGTCCCCCGTCTGCCACAAATCAGGCCTTTTTTGTCACACGCTCTTACAGAAATCTTCTCAGAGCCTCTAAATAGAAAGCTTGATTAACAGTCTGACCAGGAAGAATGAACTCCAAATGTACTATGACCCTATATTTTCCTCTGTTCAGGAAGCTGATGGGTGTCCAGAACGAGGTTTATCAATTGGCATTTCACCTTTTTTGAAACAAGAAAATCACTCACACACTTGAGTTTTTCCCATAGCACTGTCCATGTAAGCAGTTTCAACATCACAACAGTTTCTACGGCATTTTCCCAAGCAGGAAAACAAAATCTCATAGCTGCACGCTGTTTACTTTTAAGTTGGCCATCACAAAAACAAAGTTCGAGCAAAACTGCTTTTATGAAAAAATGCACTGTGACCAGAGAAAACCTTCCCAGGTGATGCCACTGGGTGCAATAACTCAGAGCGAGTTGCTTGATGCTTGCCTAATTGGGGGTGGGTGTGGGTGGGAGAGGAGGGGGTGGGTGGGTGGGGAATGAGTACTACAAAAGCTCTACTCTGCCCAGTGCAATTCCAGTTGTTGTTTTTGCTACCCTCCTTGTATAGACATACAAGCTAAAGAGCTGATGTCTGTAAACGGATAATTAATAAGTTAGTGAGTGTTTAAGTAATGAATCTGTTCAAGGATAGCCTTGGCACTATAGAGGCAACAACGAGTTCATGGGCCCAGAATCCTATCCCATGCATCAAGTATAACACAGATCTCATGTTATACCTCCTAACAGAGGATCCAAAACCTAGACTCCTATTGCCTGAGGCCCCTGGCCCTTTCATTAAGCAGTCTGACCTTCTCCGTCTCTGCAGTACCAGGAGTGACACAGTAATGGGGAATGAAAGGAGCAGGGCCACCCTAATGCATGTAATCACACATTAACTCGTGACCCCAATGACCAAATGTAGCCCCAAACAGTAAAGCAAGCACTCTCTCATTGTTCTCAATGGGTCACAGAATGCTTCTCTCACCACCATCTCCTTACTACTCACTGTTCAGAATGACAGCACTTCTAAGATACCCTATGGTAATCCATGAAGGCACAGTTCTCTGCTGCAGAGACAAAGCTTCAGCGAAGCCAAGTGACTTAACTAACATCACTCAGCTAGCAAATAGGTAAGATGTTCTTAGAGACTAGGTCTTCTGGCTCCTAGTTACGCACTCATTTAAGATTCAAGCAGAACGTGAATAAATCACGAAGGAATAAATACTGTATGAGACCACTTCTATAAGGAAAAAACCAAGACAAAGATTTGCATTCCAAAGGGTACAGACTTTGGAGGTTACCAAATTGGGGAAAGGGGTGTGTGGGGGGAGAGAAGATGAAGCAAGAGAGCATGAGGTCCGTAAGAGGGAACAGAGGTATCAGGGGAGGAGGGAAGGGGCGGGAGGCGGTTTGATGAGTGATTTGAAGTATTAAGTGCAGAGTTGATGGCCTGAAATGTAACTCCCCACCTAATTCACAATTTTAATAATCATTAAGAAAAACCCCAAACCTCAAGCAGAATTGCTACTCAGTGCAGAGCTGTAGAGGCATCCTGGGAACAGCTGAGCTTGGATGCTGGGTAAGAGCAATACACTCACGGCCACGGTCACTCCTACTGAGTGGTGGTGAGGTCTAGGAAAACTTACCAAGAAAATATTATTCAGAATATGCTTTATCCATATACCCAGCAAAGACTGCTCAATGTAGCCATCTACTCGTCCTCACTCACTATCTTACTATTTGGCATTTTGCACTTCTGACAATAGTCAAGATCTACTACGTGACTATTTTGCGCATTTAAAGTTTATTTCTGGCAGCAACAAGTGCCAAGGTATAAGACAAGACTAACACTGGCTATCTGGTGAAGACTATATGTCAACTTAGCCAGGCCAAGCTGTGCAGTGGTTTAGCAGTTATGTAATGATGCAAATTGGAAGTTATGTAGTCATCTTCTATTTTTGTATAATGACCTGGTTTGGGGGACCTGACTGTCAATAAGTAAGGAGTGGGTGTATTGATTCTAAAAAGGAGTTTTACTTCTTTCTGGTATTTACCTTGGCGCTTCCTACAATGTGACAAAACTGCTTTTTAAAGTAAAAAGTATCTCCTGGCACTGGCTCTATGCTGGGCCCATAAGAGATTACTTGAGGCTAGCACACGATCATAGCACTGAAGGACTTTGTTATAACAGTATTGGTAAAATAAGACACAAATGTCAGCCTGGGGTGCTTAGAGAAGGGTGTGAACATGAGCAGGCAGGGACTGAAAGAAAAGTTCTGCAAGCAGAAAAGATACCAGATGATGGTGAATTAAAGAGAGCCTGGGCTGTAAAAAATTTTAAAACAAAACAAAAAGAGCCTGGGGGTGGTTAAGGGATATTGCTTGCATTGAGTAGGTACTGGGGACTCATGGTGGCTTTTGGGGGATCTTACCCATTTACTAGCTGAGTGATGTTAGTTAAGTAATTTGACTTAAGTAGAAGGAGAAAGATGTGGGTTTCTCTCCCATAAGCAGTTGTCTTAGGAACCCAAGGGACAATTCTATCCTGTCTTACAGGGTGACGATGAGTCAGAATCGACTCGAGGGCAGTGAGTTAGGCAGGCTGCTGAAATGATTTACAGAACGGCTGTGGGACAGAGAGAGCTGAGAGAAAGGAAGCTGAGTTAAGCAGGGGACAGGAACTTTGGGTGACAGGTCACAACTGGATCACAGAGTCAGGAAGACAGCTGAAGCCCTGCCAGTGACGGTGCCACAGAAGGGCTCCTTTTACCGCCTTCCCTCCTCTAAGGACTTGTTATTGTGGTCAGGTGCTTCTGAGCCAATTCTCACTCATCGTGAGCCTTTGCACAACAGAACAAAACACTGCCTGCCCCTGCACCATCCTCACAAGCACTGCCATGTTTGTATATCCTGTTGCACACAGTGTCAAGTCATCTCCTTGACAGGCATGGCATATTTACTGCAAACATCACTGACACACAGGAAAGGCCAGCTATACAGACAATAGTTGATATAAAGTAAGAAGTCCCTCCTTTTCCAATTGAGGTAGTGCGCCCAGCATTTTAAGGAAGCAAGAGGAGACAGGAGGGTTACAGCTGCCTCACCAGTGGATCCAGAAATACTCACAGCCCATCTATGACAGCTGCCATACACGTCTGGCTCTCCTGTGTCCTGAGTCTGACCTCCCTAGCTTCCAGAACTTTTTCATTTGTCAGCCAGACCTGGGCTGAGCTACTTCCCTCTGGTCGTGCCCCAGTGCAAGGCTAAACCCTAAGGAGAAGAGGGCAGACAGCTGCCTACTTTGGGGAGTGAGGGGCATCATCAATCTTGCCCCACCTCATGAGCTCTTCAAAGTGCTGGTGTGTTTTACTATTGAATGATTTCTTTTTCTGAAGGCACTGTTTATCAAAACATGTAAACTTACATATTAGCATCCATGAACGATTTAGCATGAATTATGGGCATCCCTCATGTTATTGGGTTTCACAGATACTGCATGTTTTACAAATTGAAGGCCTGTGACAACTCTATGTTGAACAGGTCTATCAGCACCATCTTTCCAATAACACGTACCCACCTCATATCTCTGTGTCACTTTGGTAGTTCTCATGATATTGCAAACTTTTTCATCATGCTCTTGAATATTTAACTGGCTACAGTTTGGTATAAACACCACTTTTATATACACTGAGAAACAAACATAGGCATGTGACTCGCTTTACTGCCGCATTTTATTGCAGTGGTCTGGACCTGAACCCACACTATCTCTGAAGTATGCCTGTAGCTTGGTCGCAGTAGAGAACTGATGCTAAGGAAAAAGTTAGGAACAGACCCACGCATCTACCGTTGGACATCTGATGGTGGCCTCCTATGTGCTAAGCATGGTGTTGATACGAGAACACTGACTTAAGGGAACAGGCTCAAGAAAGGTCTCAGACAGGAAGCTTTTCCCTGGAAGACAAGATAGAGGGTGTGTGGCAGTTCTGGGGAACAGCAAAGGTGAGGGTACAGTTTAGTAACTAGAACAATAGCATGAATCTAAGAAGTGAGTTTTCATCTCTGTTCTGCCACTAATCTGTGACACTGGACAGTCATTTTCCTTCCAGGGCTGTGTCCTCCTTTGAAAAGGGTTGAATTAAGATAATTTTTGTAGCTATCAAGCTTGTAGGGGATCATCAGCCCCTAGTGATCATGAGAGAAATGGCATAAAATCTCTAAAACACTGACTGCTTTGCAATTGTAATCATTGATGGCTTTTGGCCATCATGCAGAGCAGTCTGGACTTCCCTTACATCGTTTCTGAGGGTTGTCCCCAAATAGGATCCGGCGAACATATATTCCAAACCACTGCTTCAGAACCCTAGCATATGCTGAATCTCACATTTCCCCTGAAACACTCGGGTACTCTCCTGGGGCCTCTGGGCTACAGACATTATGGGTGAGCCTGGTTTGGGAGACAGGCAAGTGATCTGGCAAAGTGCTGTTCATTCTACTCTTTTTGTTTAAAGTTTCTATTGTGAATGAGTTGGGGGGGGGTTAATTTCAGATTACCAAATTTGCACTTAACAATTTAATTATCAAACCTCCCAGAAGATTGCCCTGCCACCTCCCCACTTTTCTTTTCTCTTTTCCTTCTTATAGAATACTATCTTCCCTTTTTCAGCTTCCCCTGGTAATCATACAAATCTGTTTCTTTTGGAATGAATATCTTTGTCTTGGATTTTCCTTTGTAACAGCAGGCTCATACAGTATTTGTCTTTCTGATTGATTGATTGATTTCACTCAGCATAATGTTCTCCAAGTCCATCCATGCCATGAAGTGCTTCACAGTTTCATTACTGTTCTTCAGCGATGCCTCGTATCCCATTGTGTTTGTACCAAAGTGTATTTACTCATTCTTCCACTGTTGGGCATATAGGGTGTTTCCAGTGTCTTGCTATTGTAAATAGTGCTCCAATGATCACAGGTGTGCATGTATCTCTTCCTGCTATGCCTCTTAGGGTAGGTTCTTTAGGGTACATGCCCAGAAGAGAAACTTCTGGGCCATCTGGTGTTTCTCTTCTGTTGTTTGAAGAAGTGCCGTCCTGCTTTCCCCAGTGATTGCATATTCATAAAGTGCCACAGGCAGTATGTGCGAGTTCCAATCACTCCGCACCTTCTCTAGCATTTTTAAAAAACTTCGTCATCAGTGCTGGTATAAGGTGGTAGCCCATCATTGCTTTGATCTGCATCTCTCAGATGGCTAGGGATCATGAGCATTTCTTCATGTTTGTTTCGGCGACGTAGGTGTCTTCTTTCATGAATTGAATGCTCTTCATGCTTACAAATTCTACCCTGGCTTGGAAAATTCTCATCTTAAAGACTGTTTCTAAGCTGAAAGGGCCTGAAAAATAACTTGCTCCAGGCCCTGCCTCGGAGTCTACTGGCAAATGATGGAATCAGCTGAATTCCCTAATCACCTGGGCTCTAAGACAAGTAAGTGGTTTCTCAGCTCACCCATCCTCTCTTTCCCCTGGAGGGATGCTCTTCTTTGGCAGGCCACTCACCTTAGAACCTTTATAAAGCACAGCAGACTATAAACACCTGTCTTTCAAAGAGAAGAGGTATACAGCCATAAATACGTATACTCAAAACGCTGAGGACAACAGAGTTCATTTAAAATCTGAAGAATCTTAGTAAAAGGGAAAGCAGGATGAACAAAGTAGCGTAGGAGACATTTAAAAGGTCACCAAGTGTCTAATAGGAACCATCTCCCACTCTCTTTCTAACTATTCACAAACCACAAGCCTGTCGAGTCCTAACCCCGCAATGAACTACCCGGAGCCCAGAGAAGGGGCAACATACACAGTTTACACCTTTTATTATTCTGATAGAAATGTCTCTCCTGGGAGCAAAAAGGGGTCAAAAGTCCACAACCAAAAATATATCTTTATAAGTCATGAGCAAAGAAGCATTAAAGTAGACAGTTATTAAAAAAAAAAAAAAGGCACAGTGAACAGAGCAGAGTAGGAGGTGTTAGAAAACTCACTCCAAGTAATTTATTCACTGGGAACCACAAAGGTCTTTCCCCAGAACAGCAAAAACACCATTAATTTCCCCAGTACCTTCTTTTCAAAGGACTCCAAACACGTCACACATATCGCTTTAAATTTCTCAAATAAGGTTCCCAAATAAGAAGGGGCAATTATTTCCCCAGGTACAGATGGAGAAAGGAAAGCATCTTCGCTCACCCTGCTCTGCCCAAGGCAGCCTAACAGATCTAGTCACACTGACTGAGCACCTGCTATGGGCACAGCCTGTGCCAGGCACACCAGGAGCTACCAGGATCAGGGCAACAACCTTGATCCTCCCAAAAATCAGATTTAGGGTCGAGTCAGATGGGTAAATAAATCCTTACAAGACAAGGCAGCCTATGCTACATGCTGTTAAAACAGAAGAATAAATGTACTTTCCCACATTTCCATTTATCAAGGGCCTAATGTCAGCCAAGCACTGTGCTAAATCTTTACTAGCAGCACACAGGTATAACTATTTTTATAGAGAAAAGAATGGAGACAGCAGGAAGGAAAACGACTGGCCCAGGATCTCCAGGCCACCTTAGCGCAGCAAAAAGACTGAAACTCAAGTCTCTCTGGCTTCAGAGAAACTGGCCTTTGATTTTTTTTTTTAATTTTCCAAGTGCCCACACCTCTTACGAGTAGAGCAGCAGACAAACAAGAGGCCCTCACTAGATTTGTGTGAAATGGCCTGTTTCTGTGGTCCAGAATTGCATATGCAAATACTGATCTGGATTCATCATTATAAGGATTGTTTCTGTAGGTCAAGATGTCTAAAACAAGCATTTCTTCAAAATGTGAACAAAGCTCGTCAGGGCAAAGAAGGGCTGAAAGAAAGGTCGTGAGCACCTCTTGTTCCAGAAGGGGCAGGGCAGAAGGTCCACAGCCTAAAGGTGCAGGGCATGATACACATGCCAGCAGAGCATCCTTTGCTCAGAGCCAGAAAGAGAGCCCTCTGCTGGAGATCTCTGGAGATGGGCATGGTTTAAAGACAGCTCTGCAGAGCTCATCTGGTAAGCTTAAGCTCCGCCTCTTTTGCTAAGGTTCCATTGTGGAGACCAAGGAAGAAAGTGCTAGACATGAAGAAAAGAGAACTCAGCAGGCCACAATCCCCAGATGAGGCAGGCTACCGAGAACATGATGAGCCCTGGGGAACCCCTGCGTCTAAGCAAGGGTTAGCTCCTAAACAGCTTTACTTAACCCATGGCACACGAGGCAGATGGGGGAAGAAGGTTCTCCAAGCCCTGCGAGCAAAGTTGACCCTGAAACTAATATGGGAGTCCAATCCCAGTCCAGTATTTTCCCAGTGAACTCATGGCATCTTTCTGCAATTGTCTCCGGTCTAAATTTCAACCTAACAAAACAACAAAAACGTTGATGGAGCCAGGCATCTTTAGGTATTTCTTATTTAATATCAGCGATTTATGCTCCTATCAGCTCTCTGGTAGCATAGTGGGTGGAGTACCCTTTGAACTGCTAGTCACAGGGTCAAAGTTCAAACCCACCAACAGCTCCGCCAGAATTCTACTCTCATATAGAGTTGCTAAGAGTTAGAATCAACTTGATGCCACTGGGCTTGGGTTTTTTTCTATTAAAAAAATTATGCTCCAATCAGAAGATCTATTAGTTCATTAATTCACTTATTCATTATTAATTATACTCTACCAAATTCCAAAAGAAGGTTCAAGTTGGTTTACAAGAAAAGGAATATGATCGAACTAAAAGAACAAAAGGCTTGAAATCCATCAGATCTGGGCTTGTTACTTATGTTGTGAGTACCGCCCAGTCCTTTCCTGCCCCTCAGTTGTTCTGAGCTGCAAAATGGGCACACTCTTACTTCCTTCAAGGATCATTTGTAAGGACTACGTGTGATGCCTGGCACACGCTTTGTCCCAACATAAGCATCTCAACAGAAACAAAAGCCCAAAGTAAAAGTAAAAGAAAAGGATGAGGAATAAGTAGTGAGGAAGTGAATACACATACATCAAAATATCTTCCGGGGAGCTCTTCTGGCAGGCACAGCAAAAGGAACGCTGGGTTGATTATACCACGTCACTGTTTCATAAAGGCAAGCACATAGTTCATCAGGAGAAACTGATTATACATTCAGAGAGGGGCATATGTACATGAGTGAAGGTATATGCGCTCATGTGCGTGCACACACATACACATGCATTTATTTTCTCTCCAAGACAGAGAAAACGGTTCTCCAGAGCCCTGCTGCCCTTCTGACGGCACACTACTACTGCATGCAATGAAGTACCTCAAGAGTTAACACATTTCTGGGCCAGTATTTTAAGAGTGCAGAAGGTTCCAAATTACATGTAAAATAAACAATGCCAGACTGTGAAAACTCTTGGCTGCAACGTTCTCTGATGTTAACAAGAGTTTCTTTATTACTGTAACCTTTCAGAAGTGAATAAAAATTATTTCTCTGCCCTAGTTTTGCCCTCCAGTAAAAGGGAAGAGAACAGTGACCATGGAAAGAGCTGTACAATGACGTCTCATGAACACTGGGGGACAGGACGGGGGCAGTTTAAAACACAAAGCCTACCATATATGTTTCTAGTCAAAGGTTAGACGTTTTGGTTGTACTGTGCTGAGCATACTGTACAATTTCACATTCCAACTACTTTTATGTAACTTAAAAATTCTCAGCGGGACAAGAGGGCATTTGCGAGGGCCTGCACCGAGCTAGTGCTTTGGCAACCTTGCCCAAGGCTCCTCAAGCAGTCACAGAATTCCTTCACTCAGAAAGGTAATCTGGGTTCCCTGAAGGAACGGTAAAGAGCTAAGGCTGGCCACGCCACAGACAAAATATGCTCCTTGGAAGACCCTTGAATGGAGTCTATCAGACACACAAAGGGGCCTCAAATGGGGCTAGTCCGAAGAGAGTCTGATTTCACCATGAAAGGAGAAAACGGAAGCCAAACATGCTCTGCCCTCTCACATTGCTCTGTGCCTCAGCCCCAACTGTCTGTCTGCCTGGCACGGTATTCCTGCCCTACCAGATACATATCTGGGAAAATTCAATCCCAATGACAACTTCCCAAGTTTCTCTCCTTTTATAACATCACTGTTCCTTAATAGTATAATGATCTGTGTACATGTGTGTCTTCCCTTATTAAATGGAAGACTTGAGGGCAATGTCTCCATCATCTCTGTATTTCCAGTGACTAGCATAGAACGTGGAAGTTAGCAGGCCACAATACAATGGATGGATAGAGGGATAAAACCTCATTTATGTCTGGGAACAGAAATCAGTCACAGAATGATGAACTGCTGAAAAAACAGAGCACAAGTTCTGGGATTTAACACAAGGCTAGCTTTTCAGACAGACTTGCACAGAGTTGTAGAATGCAAGTCTGGTAAAGAATTTAGAAAACATCTAGCTCTCCTCCCCAGAGGTGAAGTGATTTGATTCACTCAAGCTCACACAGACAGTGGTCAGTTTAGCCAGAACTTCTTCCACTATACCACACTTTCTCATTATTGTCTAAATTTGTAAATGTGTATTTGGTAGTAGATGAGAAATGTGACTAAGATTAATACTGCTTTTTTTTTAAAGTCATTTCATTATAACAAATGAACAGCAGATATTATGTTAGACAGGGTTCTGTAGAGAAACAAAACCAGGACACTAATAATTATATGTATATACTTATATAAATAGATCAATATATAACATAAGAAATAAAGTTAATTAATCTATAAAGCAGTACAAATGGCTCAGTGCAACTCACTTCCATGAGACAACTAATACACTGGCAGTCCTTCAAGTCTTGAGGGCCACCAGGTAGTCCTCTGTAGAGCAATTCAGGCTATCCGGGCACAGGCAGCAAATAGCAAGGAAGGTCACCAACAGTCAGCCAGATGACAGGGTCTGACAGTTCCCAGTTCAAGAGATGTATACTCCAGTAGCATGGCGAAGCAGGTCAGGTATCCCACAAGTAGTGTAGCTTGCAAACTGAGGCAGAGAACAAGCAAGGCAGCTGCACACTGGTCCGATCACCAAAGAGCAAGAGACAAGAAAAGGGAAGCTTGCCGAGCCATTTATTCCTCAGTCCTTCAATTAATCCCACATATGTTCATTGGCCATGTTGACACAATAAACCTACCTATCACAATCCACCCCTTGCCAACATGGCACCTGGATACAATTCTTTAGCAATATATCATTTCCAGACATTAATGAAATCACACTTATACTTAACATCAAACATCTATCATACATATAAATGAAAACACACTGAGTCTAATTCTATCTGATATATTATACATGAACAAAGGAAAGATATTCAATAAGCACACATAAAGAAAATAAACTGACAATCACAAACCTCGCTTTTGCGATTGATCACGTGGTCGTAACTGATAGGTAGAACTACCTTCTTCTACTACCCATTCTGTATTACCTTTGCCCTCGGCAAGTACTTCAGCTGGCTGTGGTTTTTTGCCAGGTGGGGTGATCCAGACCTTCATTCCTGAGGGGTCTGGGCCATTAGACATCCTGTCAGGATTGGGTTGCTGTAACTTACCATTTACTTTAATCACAGGGCATGGTAGCACTAAGAGCCTGTGGGATCTCCTGGATTTCAGACATATTCTTCTTTACCTCCATTATGTAACACCAGTCCAATTTCTCCTTGGTAATCAGGCCCAAATCACACCACTCAGTACAGTGACAACCTTCCTGACCTGTTGATCCAAAGGCATGAGAAGCCCAAAGTGGCCAGGGGGTATTCTCAGCTGCCAGTTCAGTGGAATCCGTGCTGTGTTTCCAGATGGGAGAGTTCCTTCCTTCAGGACTAGGACCTCTAAGCCTGAAGCACAGAGGGTTGCTGGGACAGGAAGCAAAAATGCTGTAAGTGGATCACTAGGAGTAATAGTGAGTGGTGCCACTCCAGCTTCCACCCCTTGGTTCCTGGGCCCATTAATTCTGGCTATTGGAGACACAGTACCACATATTGGCTGCTGTTTTAGAGCATATACAGCTTCCTGGAGAACATTGCCCCAGCCCCGCAAGTTTTTGCCACCTAGTTGGCACCATAATCGTATCTTTAGGAGCCCATTCCATCGTTCTACCAAGCCAGCTGCTTCAGGATGATGAGGAACATGATATGACGAGTGGATTCTATGGGCATGGACCCATTGCCGCACTGCATTTGCTGTGAAGTTGAGTTCCTTGATCTGAAGCAATGCTATGTGGGATGCCATGCCGGTGGATGAGGCATTCTGTAAGTCCATGAATGGTAGTTTTGGCAGAAGCCTTGTGTGCAGGGAAGGCAAATCCATATCCAGAGTAGGTGTCTATTCCAGTAAGACAAAACGCTGCCCTCTCCGTGAGGGAAGTAAGTGGTCCTATGTAATCAACCTGCCACCAAGTTGCCTGTTGATCTCCCTAAGGAATGGTCCCATCTCTTGGACTTAATGTTGGTTTCTGCTGCTGGCAAATGGGGCACTCAGCAGTGGCAGTGTGCAAACAACTTGATATAGACTGTGTTTTTCACAAAGTTAAAAATACTTATTATTTGACCCAGCAATTCTACCCCTAATTAATCCCTAAGAGAAATAAAAACACAAAAATTTGTACATGCATGCAGTATTCAGGAGGCAAAAACTGAAAAAAAAAACAAAAACAAAACACCAACTGCCAAACAAATAGAAAGTAAGGTGCATCCACACAATGGAGTATCCATAAAAAAGGAATGAAGGAGCTGATACCAAAGGCTCAAGTAAAAAGATCTTGAAAATGTTGATGGCAACATATGTACAAATATGCTTAATACAATCAAATGATGATTGTCCTAAGATTTGTAAGAGCCTCTCAATAAAATGATTTTTTTTTAAATCAGAGGCAGTATCACCTTGGACAAACCTGCTGCACAAGACCTCTTTAAAGCATTGAAAAGCACAGATGTCGTTTTGTCAGGTGTGCCTAACCCAACTGTCGCATATGCATGTGAAAGCTAGACAACGAATAATAAAGACCAAAGAACTGAGGCCTTTGAATGATGCTGTTGGCAAATAATATTGAATATACCATGGATTGCCGGAACAACAACAAATACATCTTGGAAAAAGTACAGCCAGAGTGTGCACTGTAAGCAAGGATGGCAATACTTTGATTGCACAGCCTTTAGATCTGTTATCAAAAGGGGCCAGACTCTGGAGAAGGCAGAGAGCCTTCAACAATGAGCTCGAATATGGCAACAAGTGTAAGGACGGGTAGGACCAGGTAGTGCTGTATTCTGTTGTACAAAGGGTTGCTGTCTGTGCATTGGACGGAGCCAATCGGAGCCAACTTGTAGCACTGAACATTCCCTGGAGCCTGTATAAATATTATTTTATGTGGCAAAATAGGGCTTTGTGAATGTGATTAAAATGTTCTAGATTACCCTGGATTATCCCGGGGGGAGAGGGGCACCATACATACAATCGAAAGCGTCCTTCTAAGAGGGTAGCCCCCGATACAAAAGTAGAGAAGGGCGTTTTGCTCACACAGGAACAGTGGCGGCTCCCGAGGCAAGGCACCGTGTGGCCCAGCTACCGCCTTCACTTTGGCTCTCGCCTCCAGACTAAGTAAGAATACATTTCTGTTGTTTTAAGTCACCAAATCTGTGGTAATTTGTTACAACAGTTATTGGGAACTGGCATACTAATCTCACTGTAATTAGTTTGTTTTATCTGTAAAACTTAAATAATGCTGGCCAAGCTTACAGCTAGATGCTGTGCACCGTGGGGCGGATCGTGACTCTCCATACTCTTCAGAACAGAAGAGAGCTGCCCCACAGAGTGTCCTATGCGCTAATCTTTTTTTCCTTCTTCCAACTTTTCTTTAATGAATTAGGTGAAGGTTTAAGGAACAAATCATAGCTTTGCATTCAGTAATTCATACACATTAACTCAACTCTCCCATTGCAATTCCCTCAATGCATCATCAGTTATCCTACTTCCTTCCTGCGTATATTTCCTGGTTCCACCCCTCCTTCTTTCCTAAACCTCTAAACTTTTGCCTTCTGGTAAATGCTGCCCTTTTGATCTTTTTTTTTTTTAAGTTTACTTACATCTTACATGTTTTTGCTTTTTTTTTTTAAATACTCATTTGATTGGGGGCTCATACAACTCTTATCACAATCCATATAAACACCAATTGTATAAAGTACATTTGTACATTCGTAACCCTCATCATTCTCAAAACATTTGCTCTCCACTTAAGCCCCTGGCATCAGCTTCTCATTTTTCCCCCTCTCTCCCCGCTCCCCCTTCCCTCATGAACCCTTGATAATTTATAAATGATTATTTTGTCATAGCTTACACTGTCCGACATCTCCCTTCACCCACTTTTCTGTTATCCATCCCCCAGGGAGGAGGTTATATGTAGATCCCTGTAATCGGTTCCCCCTTTCTTTTTTTGGTTCCCCCTTTCTTAAATGGTTGATTATTCTACTACCGGGCTGAGTTCAGTCCCAGAGCTAAAAGGTAAGGGTCACAGTCTTAGAGGTCACACCAGTCTCTATCCAAGGAGCTGCCAATCAGAAGACCCGAGTCTACTAGTGGGATCTACTAGAACTTACATGCTGAGTACTAGGTTGCAGAAGGCTGTGGTTTACTGAGGGAGCCCAAATCCATTTTGAGTCTCCACATAAGATTCAGCCTCCATTGAATTCTTTCTGACCACTGACTGGCAATATAAAAAATTTGCCCTCAGGCAGAGTGCATTGGCTGAGGCCCCTGATAAGGCCAGGAAGAGGCAATCTAGCCCTCAAGACCGTTTTTCTAGGAGTGTCCTTGATGGGAATTGGGTACCTGGTCTCGATCATAGCCCAACTAGGTTGGAGGGCTTTGGATCAATTTTGTAACCTTTTCTGATCTCCTGTAGTGTATCGATCCCAATCACTATCCCTTCCCTACTTCTGTGGTCCCACCTGGGACTGTGATGAATAATGATTTTGTGACAAATTTATTTTGTTTTCCATGCATTATAATTTAACCTCATGACTATTAATCTCTTGGGCACCACTATAGCCTCCCTCATCCAGATGACCTGTCTCCGTCCTAAGATTTAATAATAGGGTTTCTATAAAATATATTTGATTTGGAATATATTTCCCCCTTACAACAGTCCGTTTCTAAGTTCTTCAACTCTCTTGTCATCAGTTTCTTCATCAATTAAACGACAGGATCAGACAAAAGCAGTGCTTCTCAAACTAAGGGTTTGTTAAAACTGATTGCTGGGCCCCACACCTAGAGATTCTGATTCAGCAAGTCTGGGGTGGGGCCCTCGAGCCTACATCTTTACTTGTTCCTAGGTAATGGTGAGACTGTTGGTTTGGAAACTACACTCTGAGAACCCCTAAATTATTTCACAGTTTGTTTCCAAATGTTAACACTCTAAGAGTCCCCAGAAACATCTAGTAGATGTAGCAAGCACCACTGTATTAGGCTGAAATGACATTAAAACTAAGTTGTTGTATTGTTTTTCACCCCAAGTAAATGAGTGGTGAATGGGAGGTTAACTACGAGGTACAAAGTAAAGTCCAGTTTTAACTTCTGAACTAAGCTGAATAAAAAGTCTTAAGCATTGGTGGGATCAGGAAGAGCCTCTTATCCAAAGTACTGGTCCCATTTTAATTTACCCTAATTGTACTTTTCTAACTTTTCAGCATACCTTCTTCCTCTCCCCACTCCCCCGCACCCCCACTCTCCTCTAGAAACACATCTAGATGTCTCTTGAATCCATTTATTGGCTTTGCTGTGCACAGTATAATACTGCCTTTGTTAGTCTCTGGGCCCAACCCCTCCCATGACGGTGTTCAGTCTCAGCGTTTCTCTACTCTTAAAAAAACATAACCAATAGTCTCTGAAAAATAATAGTAGAATAAACTAAGGGAAATTCAGATGATGTGGAGACACTCAGACTCAAAATGTTGGAAAAAAGAAATAAATTCAGAACATTGTTAGCATTCTCAACTCTCTTTTCCCCTTAATTTAATTTGTATTAGTCCAAATGGTTAGAAAACCTATGCCATAATGGATTAGAAATTCTGAAGAAAAAGGATCTCAGGAATGGGGCTGCAGGGGAAGAAGTTTAATGCTTTACATTCAAGAAGCCTGTCTGTCCTCTTGCTCTTCCGAAGTCCTTTGGATGATAGGAGAGAAGAAATGTATCATGAGATGGATTTTAGAGACATACATGGTGGCTCTTTGGGTAAGCAGGCAGGTACTGGATAAGATGGGTAGTTCAAACCCACCAGCCACTCGGCAGGAGAAAGATGGGGCTGTCTGTTCCCTTAAAAATGTAATCTCGGGAACCCTGCATAACGCTGGAATGGGTTTGGGTGGGAGGCATAGTACCTGGGACACTGGACACACTAGGTTTGATGTTCATATTGCTGTTTACTTAAAAATTTTTTTCCCCATATTGCTGTTTACTAGCAGCTCTATGATCTTAGGCAAACCAATTAACTTGCTCAGCTTCCCATTTCCTCATCACAGGAATGAGAAAGTAAGATGAGATCTATGATCCTTAATCAAAGATATGTTTCAGAAATCTTTGGGGGAGATTAAAAAAATATATGTCTGAGCCCCTCTACAGACTGAGAACCACTGAATTTGAGACCTTCTCAGGTTACCACACTAACATTTTCAGGTTTATCTAAACTCTAATAGATTAAAGGTATAATTGATAAAAGAGCCAGGGAGTCCAAACCAAAAACCAAACCTACAGCTGCTGAGTTGATTCTAATTCAATATATTTCAGCCCTTTATAGGTTTTCCAAGGTGGTAAATCTTTACAGGAGCAGGTCGCTTCATCTTTCTCTTTTGGAGTAGCTGTTGGGCTTAAACCACCAACCTTGAGGTTAGCAGCCCAACACTTAGCCAAGAGTGCCACCAGGGCTCTCTGCTGAACAGGGCAGGGAAGCAGGAGTGTTAAAAACAAAGACAAAAAAAACAAACAACCAAACCTCATTTCTTTCTTTGAAAAAAAAAAAAAGTTTTTGAAAGGGTGTACAAAATAATACTAATTTATAAATTATCAAGGGTTCATCGGGGAGAGGGGAGTGGGGAGGGAGGGGAAAAAATGAGGAACTGATTACCAGGGGCTCAACTAGAGAGCAAATGTTTTGAGAATGATGATGGCAACATATGTACAAATGTGCTTGACACATGGATGTATGGATTGTGATAAGAGTTGTACGAGCTCCCCATAAAATGATTTTTTTTAAAAGAAAGGGGTGTAAATTAGAGAAATTGAATCTAGGGAAGATCAGAGAAGATCCTTCATTATGTCAATTCTTGGGAGATAGTGCTGGCCAGAAGCTGATAATAGAAACAAATACCTATGTTCATCCAATAAGTGTTTGAGTGGTGATTAAAAGCACTCTGTGGAAGGCATCAGGGAAGGTACTGAGGACCTTGTACTATCTAATGAGAGTGACCCACATAACCAATAATTACACTACAGCATGGGCAATCTTATCTCAGAAATACTGTGCGAAGGAACATCAGAGGATGTCATGGCCAGTTACATTAACATTGGGAGGTTCTGGGGAAAGCTGGATAGGAGATGGTCTTATCCAGCTGGGTCTTGGGAGTGTCATGCACAGAAGAGAGTGGGGATAAGATTTACTTCAAAGGGAACAGCAGAAGATAACAAGGCATATTGTGGTACCAGTGAAGGTCTGGCCTGAGTAAATGTGTGTGCGTGTATATGTACAAACTCATGAACCTTGTACAGGATTGGTAGTGAAGAGGAGCAGTTTGTTGAAGATTACTAGTTTAGAAAAGGCCCCAAATGTGAAGATTTCTTTCCCCCAATCCTCTACTTCAAACTTATAGAAAAGTTGTAAACATTATATTACCCAACAACCAAACTCAAAACTTGTATAGTCCTCCCTTAACCCCCCCCATAGGGCGCTGGTTCCAGGACCTCCGGTGGATACAAAAATCCATAGATGCTCAAATCCCTTACATAAAATGGTGCAGTTTTGCATATAAATTTACACACATCGTCCTAGATATTTAAAATAATCTCTAGATTACTTGTAATACCTCATATATTATAGATGCTATATACAAGGGTTAAGTAAAAAGAATTGCTTCTAGGGTTTCAGTCCATACATGCATGAGTTTATTCCAAAGAAAACCCGCTTAAACATGTCTGTGTGATCAGTGGGTGGCAGCAGACAAGTTTTCTAAGTAATACACCATACATGTAACTGAGTATAAGCCAACCTGAATATCAGCCGAGGCACCTAATTTTACCACAAAAGCTGCATTAAAAATGTACTGGAAAACAAGAGTATATATTGTACTTGTCTTGGTCTTGTTAAGATGTTTTGGGGTTTTTTTAATCATTTTATTAGAGGCTCGTACAACTCTTATCACAATCCATACATACACCCATTGTGTCAAGCACATTTGGACATTTGTTGCCATCATCATTCTCAAAACATTTTCTTTCTACTTGAGCCCTTGGTATCAGCTCCTTCTTTTTTCTCCTCCCTCTCATGACCCCTTGTTCATGAACCCTTGATAATTTATAAATTATTATTATTTTGTCATGTCTTACACTGTTAAGGTGTTTTAAGAAAAAGAAGGGGGGGAAAAATCCCAACCAAAAGAGTAGCTTGGGTTGGGGGGTATCTCGCTGCTGGACTAATTAAACTCATGGCAGAGAGGTTAGCTGAGAGGATTATGGCCACTATTTTGAGGGATTTCAAAGGGGAAATCTTGATAGACTTTATTTAGGAACACAGGATAATCCTGGAGGCTTATTATGAAGAAGTGTTGAGAAAATTTTAAATTGCTTTTGTGAGAAAAAGGTCAGGAGCGTTGCATCAAGGAATTTTTTCCCATCATGACAATGTACCTGTCATTCCTAGAAAGCAGTAAGGGTTGTTCCATGAAGGCTTTCATTACGAAATCTTACCCCATCTACCCTATAGCCCTGATCTTGCTCCTTCAGACATCTTTTTGTGCCAAACACCCCTGCAAAATAAGCCAATAAAAGGAACACAATTTGAGTACCTAAGAATGCCACAACAGCAATTTTGAAGTGGTGCAATTCAGAGTGCAGAATTCTTCCAGGAAGAATCAGAGAAGAAAATACTGCCTTCAGATGTGTGTAGATCTGGATGGAAGATAAGCTGAGAAACCACAGTGATACGCAGATGACACAGCCTTGTTGCTGAAAGTGAGGAGGACTTGAAGCATTTAACTGAAGATCAAGGGTTGCAGCCTTCAGTATGGATTACAACTCAATGTAGATCAAAATCCTGGACCAATAGGTAACTTAATGAGAGGCGGAGGAAAGATTGAATGGTCAAGGATTTAATCTTGCTTGGAATCACAATCAATGCTCATGGAAGCAGCAGTCAAGAGATCAAACATTGGGTAAATCTGCTGCACAGATCTCTTTAAAAGCAGGAGGTTGCTTTGAGAACTAAGGTGTGCCTGACTAAAGCCATGGTGTCTTCCATTATCTCATACGCATGTGAAAGTTGGACATTAATAAGGAAGAATCAATGTGTCTGAATTATTGTGCTGGCGAAGAATACTGGAAGTATAATGGACTACCAAAAGAACAAACAAATTTGTCTTTTAAGAAATACAGCCAGAATGCTCCTTAGCAGCGAGGACAGTGAGACTTCATCTCACATAGTTATTCTAGGGGAAATAAGTGTTGACTTGTAGTTTAGGGAGGTAATGGAATCAATGCTTGAAGGATGTGAAGGAAATGGGATTGGGGTGTTAGGATAATCTGGGTGTGCATAATAGCATGAGGAAAGGTACAAGGCAAGAAAAGCAAGATGGCCTAAGGTATTCCATTTGGCTGGGGTGAAAGGTATAGGAAGCAAGGATAGAATGCAGTGAGTGTGCCAGAGACATGTGGTAGAGTGTCACATGTCTTTCATCTGTTTAAAGTTTGAGAAGAACTAGGGGAAATGAATCTGGAAAGGTAAGTCTAGAGTGTGATTAGAGAGGACCTTGCAAAAGAAATGATGGTTCAGAAAAGCAAAGAATTTCACAAGGGAGTCCAGGTCAGCCCCCTGTACTATACCAAGCATCTCTGCTACAGCACAGAGAGCAGCAGACCATGTAGGGACTCTTCTACAATGCCACTAGCAAGAAATCATCTGAAGGCCTACTGTGGCAGTTATATAATCCCCTGTCAACTTGAACGAAGAGGTTGGAGTCTAGCCTGTCAATTAGGTCATAGCCAATCATGCCTCTGTGTGGGCAAGGCTTTCTCCTGAGGATTCTAGGGAACTACTGTCTTCCTTTCTGGGGGCAGGACATACTCTCTCACTGCTTCGTCTTCCTGCTGACAAGCCAAATGGAGACACACTGATGGAGCCAGAGCCCTGGGGCTGGAGAAGCCACATGGAGACCCACGCCAGCGCTGAGATGTTTCCACCGCCACTGGATCCATAAGACTTTCCACTCACTAGCCTGTGATCTTCCTCCATTCAGCATCATTGCATGTGTTGCGTGAGTTTGAAGAGGACTTTATAGACTGGTATCGAACATATGGGTTAATATCGGACTTATGGACTTGATCTAGACCGGGCTGGTATGTTTTCTTAATATACTATTTCTCTTTGATATAAAGCTCTCTCTTACCTATATATGAATGTCTCTGGATTGTTTCTCCAGTCAACCGAGACTAATACACCTACTGAGGCAACTGGTACGCTGGGGATCACTGATGGAATAAACTGTCCCAACATCTTAACTCTAGCCCATCTCCATCCCTTCTCACCTTAAACCTGCTCACTGTAAGCCACAAGGTGGAGATGTCTGACAGGGCAGAATTGAAAGGAAGTCATTTAGCCAACCTAAGGTTACCATTAACACTCTGAGCCACTGCCGTGAGCTAATTTTTATGTTTGTTTTTAAGTTTGGTTGAAATGTCACAAATGGAAAAATTAAGCAAAGAGTCCCTGTTAGCCACTAAACTGGACACACCTGGCTGCAAACCCAGCAAAAGAAACTTACTTCATTAGTAGGAGAGGCAAAGAGTAAAATTTACATCTGAAATTTGCCTGCACCGGGAGAAAGTACTGAGGCCAAAGACGCTGTCTGTTTTCACAGCTGTGTCAAGTCTTAGTTCTCTACTCTTACCAACACTCAGGAGCGCGGCAAGGGCCCAAGGAAAAATGGTCTCCAACCTCTTCAGCTGCGACTTAGCTCACAAAAGTTTTTAAGAACCAGTTAATGAAATAAAACAAGACCAGATGAGGTGATATAATGAACTCTATTTCCACAGCTAATTTATATGTTTAAATCCTCAATAATATGTTTTGTTTTTAAGTCAGAACCCTCTAAAATTATTGATGTGATTTTTGCAACCTTAAATTTAACACTTGTTTTCTGCACCAGCTTCACTGATGATATATGAGTCTGCCCAATTTTTCACAATAGTTGGGCTCCTTAAAGACTGGTGAAAGGCTTTTTTTTTTTTTTAATGAGGAATTTCCCACAAAGTGAAGCCGGAATTCTAATTTAAAAGGAGTCTTGACTCAGATTTGATTCATCATCAACCTGCATGCCGCTCTCTCAGTTCTCATTCCTCCCCACACCAATCCACTCAAGAAAGCCATGGCTTCTAAGAATTCTTTGGCATGAAAAAAATCACCATGACATTGGTCACCTTTATAAATTCTACATTTTATGTGTGTTTTTAAAGAGGTACACCTGGGAGGTCAAATAACTGACCGATTTGCAAATTATCACCTTCAAATAATAGCTGAAAAGAGACCTGGAAATCATATAGGTAACCACGCTTTTTCAAATGGAGAAACAGAAGCACAAGAAGACTTGTTAGCCATGGTGAGAACCAGGTCAGACTGGCTCCATACTGCCCACTTATTCCTCTCTAGCCACATGTTCCCAACTTTCGACATAACATGTACACACACAGAAGACAGATCCTTCTACACACAACTTCGAAGTCATTAATAAAATACTATGCTTGCCTTGTCAGGAGCCCTGGTGGTGTGGTGGCTACGCACTGGGCTAGGATCTGCAAGGTCAGGAATTCAAAACCACCAGCTGCTCTGCAGAGAAAAACAGGGCTTTCTACACCCTGAAATAGTGACAGTCTCAGAACTCCCAGGGGCAGTTCCACCCTGTCCTAGAGGGTCACTACGAGTCGGCATTGACTCTGTAGTACAGAGTTTGATTTTTGGTTTGGTTACTCTTTGCCTTATATATAAGATGTCTGATTATGCCATGGGGCAGGAAAGGGGAAGTCAAACTTTTCTTTAAAATTATTTTTTATTGTGAATTGGAGTGGAGGTTTTTTATTTCAGACCATGAACTCTGCATTCAGCAGTTTAAACCACTCATCATCAACCCCCCACCCCTCTCCACCCAACTCCCCACCAGTATTCTACCCTCCCCTGATGTTTCTTCTTCCCCTTCCAGGCTTCCATTCTCCCTTTCACCTAAGTCAACTTCTGGCAATACTCTAGTCCCTCCCTTGCTCTCCCCTGCTTGGTGACCTCTGAAGTCTGTTCCCTTTATGACGAAAGTCTTTGTGTTGTTTTTAATTTTTTTTTTCTTATAGTAGTAGTCTCATACATCAACTGTCCTTTTGTGATCAAATTAATTATAAGAGAAGAACAATAGTGATTCATAACTCATTCGAATCTCTATTATTTTAAAATAATCACCTTTAATTTATAGTTTTTGTAACCGAACAAAAGCGTGTAATTTTTTTTTTTTTTAATGAAAGCAAATTTCAGAGTCTGTCTTTGGAGAGCACATGCGTCACCTAAAACTTTGCTACCAAGAATGTGGTTCCCTCTTTCCATATCCCACAAGCAGTATCAGCATCACGAAACTTCTTAGAAACCAAAACCATCTGGCCTCATCCCAAGGTGAACTATAAGCACATTCAAGTTTGAGAAATTGACCTAAAACTCTTACCTATGAGGCCACAGGAGCCCTGGTGGTATAATGGTGGTGCCCTGGGCTGCTAACTGCAAGGTCTTTCTACTCCCATACGGAGTTACAGTCTCAGAAACGCCCAAGGGCAGCTCCACCTTGTCCTACAGGGTCACTATGAGCTGGCACTGACTCCATGGCAGTGAGTTTGGTTTTGATAGGGCAGCACGCTATCTTGCACAATCCAGGTGGAAAAAAAAAGGCTACATAAAATGGAAGGGAGAAAAAGAAACGACTAATTTCTACATGATTACACTGACAAACACGCACCTAGTCCAGAAAATGATAAATCTAGTATGATTAATTTAGTAAATGTCTTTACAAAATAATAATTTATAAATTATCAAGGGCTCATGAGGGAGGGGGAGCAGGGAGGGAGGGGAAAAATGAGGACCTAATGCCGGGGGCTTTAAGTGGAGAGGAAATGATTTGAGAATGATGAGGGCAATGAATGTACAAATGTGCTTCACACAATTGATGTATGTATGGATTGTGATAAGAGTTGTATGAGCCCCTAATAAAACGATTTAAAAAAAAAGATGCCTTTAAAATAGAATTCTAGAGGTTAAAGTTCAATTTATTCATTAGTCAAAAATTATTTATTCCATCAATGCTTACTGTATAAGGAAAGAATTGAGAATAATGGTTAATGAATTTATAGAACTTATAGCAAAGTAAAAGAGAAAATTATATATGAAATAATATAGAATGTTCAAAGTGATGACTAGTATGAGAGATTGCAAGTCCCAAAGGAAACTCATTTGGAGGAAGCGGGGAGGAGGCAACTGAAAGGTCCTGTGGTCCAGCAGTCAGCTGCTTATGGTTCATTAAGTTATTCAGCAGGGGGCAGCTATGGTCCATAAGGCTCTAGTAGCCCAACTTTCACCAGAGTTGGTTGTTGTTCAATTATCTGAATCAGTTCCAACTCATAACAAAACAAAACACTGACTGGTCCTGCGCCATCCTCACAATCATTGCCATTTTTTAACCCATTGTTGCAGCCACTGTGTCAATCCATCAGATTGAGGATCTTCTTTGTTTCTGGCTTCTCTGGTTTATCAAGGATGAAGTCCTTCTCCAGGGAATAGCTCCCCCTGATACATGTCCAAAGTGTGAGATGAAGTCTCACTGTTTTCACTTCCAAGGAACATTTTGACTATACCTCCTTCAAGACAGATTTGTTTGTTCTCCTTGCAGTTCACGGTCTAGTCCATATTCTTTGTCAACGCTCTAATTCAAAGGCATCCACTTTTCTTCTGTCTTCTTCATTCACTGCCCACCTTCTTGTATTCATGAGGCAACTGAAAAGACCCAGAAAATATCCATGGGACATCCTCTTTGCTCTTCAGCACTTTAAAGAGGCATTATGCAGATGTGTTCAAAGAAAAACACCATTTTATTTCCTGAGTGCTGCTTCCCTAAGAACTGATTGTGGATTCAAGTGAAATGAAATCCTTGACAATTTCAATCTGTTTTGTTTATCATGAAGTTACTCACTGGTCCAATTGTGAAGATGTTTATTATCATTTTATTGACACGTAATCTATACTGAAGAGCGTATGGTCTTTGGTCTTCATCAGTCCATGCTTCAAGTCCTCCTGTAACAAGTTTTTCATCTTTTCTCTCTCTCTCTCCTCCAGTAAAGAGTTATGGTCATGGAAACCCACAGGGGCTATTCATCATTTCTTATGACCCACACAGTCAATGTTTTTGCATAGTCAACAAATCACAGGTTTTTGGTATTCTCTGCTTTCAGCCAAGATCCATCAGATATCAGTAATGCTCTCTCATTCCCTGGGCTCTTCTGAATATGGTTTGATTTTCTAGCAGTTCCCTGGCATTTAAAAAGTATTGCCGTCAAAATTTTACTTACATATATTACTGATATTAATTAATACTTTCTGCATTCTCTTTGATCACCCTTCTCTGGAATGGGCCCAAGTATGTATTTCTTTCAGTCACTTAGCTAGGTGACAACATTCCAAATTTCTTGGTATAGACATGGAAACACTTATAGCACTGGATCCATTTATTGAAAATCTCAATTGGTATTCTGTCAACACCTGGAATCTTGTTTTGGCCAATATCTTCAGGGCAGTTTGGATTTCTTTGTTCAATATGATGTATGATCAGTTACTTGATTATAAGCTACCTCCAAAATGAATGAATGTCAACCAATTCTCTTTGGTACAAGGGTTCTGTGTATTCTTTCCTTTTTCTTTCGATGGCTTCCTATATAATTCAAATGTGCTCACAGATTCCTTCAATATTTCAGCTCGAGGCTTGAATGCTTTCTTCGGTTTGTTTAGCTTGAGAAATGCCAAGTCGTTTTTTATTCTCTTTTGGTTTTCCAAGTCCTGGTATTTACAAATGCCATTCACATATTTTAATTTTTCTTCCACAGTCAGTCTGTGAACTCTTCTAATAAGCTGATTTAACTCATCCCTTTCATTGGCTTTAGCTACTCTGTGCTGAGGAGCAAGTTCCACAGTCTCTTCTGCCATCAATTTTCATCTTTTTCCTTTCTTTTTTATCTTTTTAATGACCTTTTGCTCTCTTCATATTTGTTATCCTTAATGTTACCTGTTCAGTGTGTCAAATCTATTTTTTGAGATGGTCTTTAAATTTGGGTGGGATATACTCAACAGGGTTTAGTCAACTATAATAAGAAAAATAGGTTCACTAACAGAAGAGCTACTATACAGCTGCCGGGCAGTCAATCAAAGTGCTGGCTAGCCATGACAAATTAGTGGTCTCCATTAAATGAGATTATATGAGACTGCCACCACCACCTCACGTCCACTGTGTGCTGCCACAGAGTTGATACGTGCAGGCACGTGGGACACTCAGCTGGAGGAAGAAATTAAGGTATAAAAGCAAAGCTGCTAACCCCATTTGAGTGAGTAGGAGAACAGTAAGGCCTGATACCAAGAAAGACTAAAAGCAAGCAAAGATGATAATTACAAAGAGTTAAATATTGACTGCAAAACAAAATAATAATAGCAGCTAAAACTTGATATGTGGTATCAGAATGAACAAAATACCAATGATCGAGGCTCAATTTTTATTCAAACAACAGACAGGTTAATAGGGGAGCAATAATATCAGGAAGATATGTGCACCTTAGAATAATCAACCATTAGAGATATAAAAAGGGCAGCATTACCCAAGGAGAACATTCAGAAGGGTTTGGAACAAAGGAAAAATGGAAACAGAAAACTCATGGAGAAAGTGGGATATGTGAAGTTACACTGAGTAGATTGTAGTGAATGAAATGAAATTAAAAGTACATGAATTGTTGAATGTGGGACACTCTAAACTTCCACTCAATTCACCTAAAAAAGAAATGCCAATGGTCCCAGGGAAAGGCATACAGAAGTTAACAGTGATATCCAAAGACAAACAATGTCCAAATGTGCCTCCTCCATATGCAATCCCTCCAAAGATCTGAGCCCGAAAATACCTCCAACCCAGGTTCCCAGTAGGCAACCAGCAACTCTATGACATAGCCTCAAATATGATAATTTCACACCCAGAATAAGCATAAATACACAGGAATTTATGAAAGTAACTAGAATAAAAGTAAAACATGTTTGAAGATCTTACATTTAACTTCCATGCAGCATGGGAAGAGTTCCAAGAGTGAAACAGTGATTATATTTTATGAGCCCATTTGTGGTATGTTTAATATACACAAATTTATAAACTTGTATTTGCACAGAAAACAACTATATGGATATATATCAACTCTTAACGGTTCTTTTGGGGAAAATTATATTGATAAAAAAGTAATTTTGTTGTTGCTTTTAATTTTTAACCTTAAATATTTCTTACTATTTAATTTTCATTCTATAAGAATATATGGCTTTTATAGTACATATATACAACTTTCGAAAGTCTCAATTTACAAGAAGGACTTTTCTCTGTAATGAAAGAAACGAGGATAATTCATCTTATGACTCAATCTGATAGCTTTGCTTTTAGGAACTCAACTCACTACCATCAAGTCAATTCTGAGTCACTGTGACCCTCTAGGGCAGGGTAGAACTGCCCCTGTGGGTTTCCAAGACTAACTCTCTACAGAAGTAGAAAGCGTTCTCTTTCTCCCAGGGAGTGGCTGGTCTTTACAAACTGCTGAGCTTTCGGTTGGCAGCCCAATAATTAATCACTGTACCACCAGGGCTCCTAACAAGAAACTACAACCTTGTAAACATGATCTAGACACAGTAACTGCACAAATGAATATGTTATTATGTATATAACTAATTTCATCCTAATCTCTTAGTTTCATTTTTCTATTATCATTACTTTTCAAGTGACATATAAGCCAAAACAAAACAAAACAAAAATCCAAAGTCCAAACCCATTGCCATCAAGTCCATTTCCACTCATAGTAACCTACAGGACAGAGCAGAAGTGCTCTCTACGTTTTCTGAGACTGTAAATCTTTACATAAGTGAAACATCCTTATTTTTCTCCCATGAAATAGCTGGTAGATTAGAACTACTGACCATACTGTTAGCAGTCCACAGTATTACCAGAGTTCATGTACATTCACAAACTCTCTCTCTCTCTCTCTCTCACACACACACACACACACACACACTTTTCAAATTAATATACATGTAGTAGTGTTTGAGCTTGCTTTTCAGTTCGTGAGGGCAGCGCAGGTCATATTATAAGGGCCTTTTCATCAGAACTAATTTAGAGAAGGGCTGATTCAACTACTGAACTGGTGTCAAAGACAATGCACTTAAACTGGATTATCCCTCCTGTCACCGTGATTTGGGCTTTATAATCTCACCTAGACACAGACTGCCCTCACACTGATAAATCACAATTAACATGTACAAATACATAAAGGATCCATGTCAGTTCTACAGTGAGACAGAAGTGACTGTAGCTGGACTGTCACTTGACACCACTCAGAACTCTAAAAGCAAGTATATTTTACAATGGAAAAGCCCCAATTCAAGTTAGACAACCACTCATTGGACAGCAGCACTCACTTACCCCCATGACTTTGCCACGCTGTTCAACATCCTCCCACATAAAATGAACTATGATACGACACATGTATTTCCCACTCCGGCCTTCTTGCTTCATTCGGACTAGACACATCCTGGGTAGGAAGAAGAGAGAGAGACTCACCACTGTTTGCATTTTTCACATCACAATATTTCAGCTAAGAATGATTTCTGCTCAGGAATCCAGAAGTTGGAAAGGGGCCTTATTTAAAAAGCAAAATTTTATTAAAGTATGACATACATACTGAAAAATAAGTACATGGATCTCAAGTGTCAGCTCAGTAAGATAAAACAAAACACACCAAGCCAAACGCACTGCGGTGGAGTCGACTGTGACTCACAGTGACCCTATATGGCAGAGCGAACTGCTCCTCGGGGTTTCCCAGGCTGTAAATCCATACAGAAGCAGACAGCCTCCTCTCTCCCTTGGAGGGTTTCCGAGGCTATAAATCTTTTAGGAAGCAGACTACCTCATCTTTCTCCCATGGAGCAGGTGCTGGGTTCAAACTGCCAACTTTTTCCTTAGCAGTCCAGTGCTTACCAGGATGCCTAATTAGAAAATAAGCAAGTCTAGCTTTCATCTTACTGATAAAAACTGAAGTGCTAAAGAAGAAAAATAACCAGCCCAACACCACACAGTAGTCTGTAATGCTGAGTATAAAACAGTATCGTCCAAGAAGGCAGCCAATTGTCACACATGGCTAATGAGCACTCAAGCATGGCCAGTACAAACTGAGATGCGGTGGAAGTGAAACATACACACTAGATCTCAAAAAGCTGGTTCAAGAATTAAATTTTCTTACTACATTTTTTTATATTCTTTTTTTATCATTTTATTGGGGACTCGTACAGCTCTTATCACAACCCATCATACACCCATTGTGTCAAGCATATTTGTACACTTGCTGCCATATGCTGTCTTATTACATTTAAAAAGTATTGTTTACATGCTAAAATAATATTTTGGACTTAAAAGGTTAATAGAAGCATTATTAAAATTAATCCCATGTATTTTATTGACTTTTTAGTGTAACTACTAGAAAATGTTTAATTACATATGTGACTTGTATTAGATTTCTGTTGGGCGTACTGGTCCAGAATACACATCATAGAAAGCATATGGATGACTATGTATAATATCAAATTGTTCAGGCACACTGTAATCTAAGCTCCACTGAAGGCAAAAATCAAGTTTCTTAAACTATTGTATTTCCAGGGCGTAAGCACACCAAAACCCAAACCATCATCATTGAGTCCATCCCAACACATAGCAACCCTGTAGGAAAGAGTGAGAACTGCTCCTAGGGTTTCCAAGACTGTGCATGCACCTTTACATGGGCAAGCAGCCTCATCTTTCTCCTGGGGAGCAGCTAGTGTTCTGTTAGATTGACTACCTCTTGGTTTAAGTGTATTGAGCACTTAAATATATTATGTGCAGGTATCCCCTGCTTTTCAAAAGTTTACTTTACACCACTTCACTTTTACAAAAGACCTATATTTGTATTTGTTCCCACTACCAAAAAATACAGAGGACTTTTGGTTTTACAAAATTAAGAAAAGCAAAAGTAAAATTAGTATTCAGTTGTTTTGCAGCAAGTTGTTAAAAGAGGTAGCATGCATCCCAAGCAGTGAGAGTGGCATCTCCAAACTCCTTCCTCAGGAGCTAACATTCAGAATCTGGGTATTGAGCCGCCATAGCCTTGAACTGCGTCCGTGAACATTCTACATTAGTTCTATTTTAGGTTTTATGTATTATCTGATAGGTTATTTTGGGGTCCTAGAAATGCTAAAAAAATTTTCCCATATATATTGATGGTTGCAGCATCTTCACTTTATACCTTTTCTGCTTACAGAAGGATTTATAAGAATGCTCTACTTTCAGGTAGCAGGGAAAATTCAAATGTGTGTGTGTCAAAAATTTTATGGAAAAATTCTATTATCTTTCAATTCCATGTTTCCATGAGCTTTTTGAAGCCCCATCATATGTATATATCTGCTGGATAAATAAGTGAACAAAACATCCCAGAGTTAAGTTTAGGCTCTTTCCCTTATACCCCATTTCCTTTCATCATCCCAGGGAGCTTAAGACCTTACACATGGTGAAAATATAGACAGGGTCACCCACTCTTCAAGCTAATTCCTAATCTCATTCTTATAATCATATGTATTTCTATCATCTTTCAGTAAATAGCTAAGCATGACTATTCATCTAAAAGACAGTTCTTTTTTTTTTTTTTAACATTTTATTAGGGGCTCATACAACTGTTATCCCAATCCATACACACATCAATTGTGTAAAGCGCATTTGTACATCGTTTCTCAAAACATTTTCTCTCCACTTAAACCCCCGGCATTAGGTCCTCATTTTTCCCCTCCCTCCCCGCTCTCCCCTCCCTCATGAGCCCTTGATAGTTTATAAATGGGTATTTTGTCATATCTTGCCCTGTCCGACGTCTCCCTTCATCCACTTTTCGGTTGTCTGTCCCCCAGGGAGGAGGTCACACACAGTTCCATGTAATCGGTTCCCTCTTTCCTACCCATTCTCCCTTTACCTTCCCTGTTTTGCCACTCACACCACTGGTCCTATAGGGCTCATCCATCCTAGATTCCCTGTATTTTCAGTTCCTATCTGTACCAGTGTACTTCCTCTGATCTAGCCAGGCTTGCAAGATCGAATTCGAGTCATGGTAGTGGGAGCGGGGGAGGAAACATTTAGGAACTAGAGGAAAGTTGTATTTCTCATCATTGTTACATCGCAACCTGACTGGCTCATCTCCTCCCCGAGACCCCTCTGCAAGGGGATCTCCAGTGGCCTACTAATGGGCTTTGGATCTCCATTCCGTACTCCCTCATCATTCACTATGGTAAGATTTTTTGTTCTGATGATGCCTTACACCCGATCACTTCGACACCTTGTGGTTGCATAGGCTGGTGTGCTTCTTCCATGTGGGCTTTGTTGCTTCTGAGCTTGATGGCCGCTTGATTACTTTCAAGCCTTTAAGACCCCAGACGCTATACTTTTTGTAGCCCGGGCACCATCAGCTTTTAAAAGACAGTTCTTGCTATAGTTATGGAATATCCAACCTGAAGTGTCAATTCAATCTCCATACACAGTTAATCCTGCCCACTATGGTTTTAACAATAGACTGGTACAATAGCATGGTAGAATGGAAGGAGGTATTCCAGTCTCACCTGCCTCAACATCTGTTAATGACTTAGAACATTTACTCAATAAATCTGCAGATGACAAGAAACCAGGCAGGAAAACAAATATGCTAGATGACCCAACTATGGCTCCCCAATTCATCAACAGCTTGTTTCAATAAGCTAACTCTAATGAAATGAATCTTAACTGGGGAAATTTTAGGGCCTTGTTCATGAGCCTAAAGAACGATGATAGAAGTGCAAGATAGAGGATCATGCCAACTTACGTATTAAAAAAACACTTCAAGGCTTCCACATGATAATGAGGTGTACAAACCTTGGATTACAAGACCAACCATTATGCTGGAATAAGGACCAATCAGGAGGCAAGAATAAGGGCCAACAGAAAACAGGATAGGGGATGAGGTAAGCCAAGGAGGTACTGCTACCTGAAACCTGTAAAATCCAATGTGGAATCTGACATCATCAGATTCCACAAATCATGAGGTGACCCTCTTCATGATTGAAGTGTACTTATTAAATCTTAGCTGTGCTTAAAAACAAAAGACTTACAGGCTTAAATGGATATAGTCCAGCTTTAAATATGCTAATGAGATTCTAGATACAGTAACAGAAACCATTGAGAATTTTGTTCCACTCAGCACAGACCAGACTATTTGGAATGCTGTCCCTAATTTTGAACTTTACATTTTAAGAGACAAAAGCAAAAGAGTCTAAAGAAAAACAGGGGAGTTGTCTTAAGTATTGTAGAGAAGTGACCAGACCTTATATCCTAACGTTAGAAGTGGATCCACAATAGGTAAGCTATGAAGGGAGATTTACTCAATACTGAACAACAAAGCAAAACCTTTCTAACAGGTGTCTGAAGAGTCAAATGACAGAATAAATGACCTCAAAAGGTAGAAGTTATCTATTATTGAAAGGTGAATAAATGCTTGGTTATATAGCTAAGCTATATAACAGTAGGTTAACTACAAGATCATCAAAGTCCTAGCAGCCTTGGGATTTGTTGATTCTGTCATTGTAAATTTGTACCCTTCTCAATCCAGCTAGTGCCAAAAGAAGTAACACTTGGGACAATAATGAAACAAGTCATGGGAAAGGATTTGGCTAATTCACATGATATCGGGCATATTCCAATGCGGAAACAAATTGGGGAATGTCCAACAGTCCTTTTTCTAAGAGTTAATCAAATCACTCATGTAAGTCTCTCACGTGAAAAGACGCTGTGTGTTTTGATGCATAAGTGTCGTCAGAAGCTAATTCATCAACACCAATAGTGAGGTAATGGAATTCTTCATTTATTTGAAAATCTGTAGTTTGTTAATACACCTGCCCTGAGATTTAAAAGTTACAGATTTTCTCAGACCATAAACTTTCTAACTACATCAAATTTTTGTTGTTGTTTCATAGCATAATTTATTCTCGAGTCCTTACAGATGACTGTCTGCTCAAATAAATGGTTGTCTGTGTTGAAAGCACAGCAGAAGGAAGACACTTTCAAGGTGCGGACTGAGAGTCAGTGCACCAATGAACACGAGGGAGGCTCCTCTGATAGGACACTGCATGGCTGGATGGTGTTAGGCTCACAGGAGCAGCTAAAGCTAGAGTCAAGCTTTCAAGGGGCAGTTAGGCCCCTGTGGGAGAGAAAATCTGTCATATACAAACAAGCCTAAAACAGAGTGCAGTAAGTCTCTCATGAGAAGCACAAAGCGCAATTGGTTTGAAAGGATTCATTTTGGCTGAGTGGGATCCGATTTTCATGGAAAAGGCAATGCTGTGGCTGGGACTTGGAAAGATGAGTTGATGTTAGATAGATAGAGACTAAGAATAAAGGGAATTTTCAATAGATGGAATAATATGTGCCCAAGCAGAGTGAAGGAAGGGTTCAACACGTGGTAAGGGAACAATGGAGTGCAGGGTATATAAAGTAGAAAAATAAAGCCAAAAAGGTCATGAGGGGTTTGACATGTCATTCTAAAAAGCTGGGCTTCACTCAGCAGACAGTGAAGAGTCACTGAAGGTTTTTCAGGAAGGCGTGTAATATGTTAACACCTTGGCATCGAAAGCAAAGGAGTCTCTGGGAAGTTCACCCTCTCTTCTCAGCTTCATCTCTGCAATTTACTGTTAATGTTACCAAAGCTGGAAATAGACAAATTTGGTGAACGTTTACTTTAGTAGAATACTATGGTATGTGCAGAATAATCTGATGCTATAACTATAAAGATTTCACCTGCCTTCTGAGAGATACAAGAGTAAAGTTCATTATTTATGTTGCTGATTCAGGTCAACTCAAAAATATGGATTAGAGCCTATTAAATGAAGGGTGGGTAAATTCTATTCATTCCTAAAACATTATGCCTACTTAGTCCAGAAGATATTTAACTGATGCAAAACATTCAAATACAAAATTCTATAGCAAATTTTATCATGCATCCTAGGTATAAAAAGCAAACCATTAAGAATTAAGTCTTCCTATTAACAAGAAGGACACTGAAGATTCCAAAGTGCTACTGGGAAGGCAGGAGTCTTGCCCACCGACCTGTCTGGTCACCAGCGCCATATTCAGCTAATTCAAAGCTCAACTAATTTTTCCCGAGTTATGAATTAAATTCGTTATGCAGTTAAGAATAAAAAAGAAGTTACAAAGAACTTTGGTGTTTGTCTTCTTGAAGGAAAAAACAGAGCTGAAGGCTGGGACCCACATCACAGACAGGCAGCTGCCTGGAATGTCCAGACCAAACAACTGAAGGTCAATACTTAAGACTACCTGACCTTGAAGCCTATCACATTCAGTCTACTCCTTTCTTTGTTTGATAGCTGCTTTAAATAGGTAACTCACACAGAGTAACAACAAAACCTACATCCAAAAGTTCCATTAGCGTTTAATTCCATTTTCTCACAAACTTTTTGAAGCCCCCTCATGTGTATACAAGTGGACATAAATATGGACTCTTTATCACCTTCAAAGTACTCTCTATTACATTTAATACATTTGTCAAATCTGTGATTCCATTCTTGGAAACATTTTTCAAACTCATCTCTTTGGCTGGCTGACAGCACCTACCTCGTGTTTTCTTCACCTCTTCTACATCGTCAAATTGCTGTCCTTTCATGTCCCTCTTCATACAAAAACAAGTAGCACAGAGCAAGATCAGGTGAGTAAGGTGTGGGGGGCAAGAGAGGCATGCTCTTTTTTGCCAAAAACTGGCACACTGCGATGGCTAAACATGGACTCTTTACCCATAATTGTTAGTTTCTTTGTTTTTTCCTTTTAACATTCTCTCTGGACTATTTTTACCTTGAGAAAACACTTTCTGCTATAAAAAGGATGGGGTTCAGAAATCTCGATCCAGCTCTCGATCTTACCCAGAGACACCAGTCCTGCTGCTGAAGCCTTTTTTTTTTTTTTTGAGATGAGAGATAAAAGATTCCTACTAATTTATTTAGCAATTATTACAATAACATTTGATCTCTGGTGGAATTCAGCTACCTGGCAATTTTTCCCATTCTAAAAATAACAAGAATTTGAAAGAAAGCAAAGATCTTTAAATTTCATATCGCTAAAATGTGATAACATTTCATGAAATGTTATAATTAATAGCTAAAAGGAGGCACTGAGCTAAGTGACTTAGATGCATTGTTTCGTTTCACTCACAACCACTCTGAGACTGACATTGTTACTGTATCTATTTTATAGCTGAGGAAACAGAAGCACGAGAGTAACAGAGGTAACTTGCCCAAAATTATAGACCTAGCAGATGACAAGACTGACACTTGTACCCAGACAGTCTGATCCCAGAGTTTCTGATCCCTACGTGTTTCTGCCTCCTTTAATGACAAGCACAACCCCTCCAGGGTCCATTTATTCCTCAAAAGGGCACCAGTGTAAGTTTCAAAACTAGCATCACATTAGAAATAGCATATCAAAAGGAAAAAGGCTGGCTAACATGAGGCAAACATACCTACACCAACAAAAGGTAACTGCTAGCAGCCTAACAGGAAAGGAAGAAGCTAAACATTTATTTTAAAAGGCCAAAAAAATTATCTAATTTTTTTTTTTTTTAGGAAAAAAACAAAAATAGCTTACCAACTGAAGTTCAACAAGGTAAGGCAAACCCATTTAAACAATTCAAAGAAGACAGTGTGGCAAAATCTAATTATGAGTTTATTATGAAAACCCTGAATCACCCAGAAAAGGTTACATTGTGTTTAACAGTGAAGGGAAAATGAGGGAAACTCAGAATTCAACGTGGCTAATAACAACCAAAAAGGATTTGATGCAGGGAAACCAAAGCCAGTACTCGTCACAGGCTCTGACCATAGAACAATAATGTTGGTGTTGTTAAGTAAGTGAGTCCACAAGAGCCCTGGGTTTCAACCAAAGGCTAACAGAACTCCACTTCATAGCATGAATACACTCCTCGTAATCAGCACCTACATTAAATGTCAAAAGGCGAGATTATACGTTGCCACTGATTTCTAACTTCATAATTTCTAGGCTCTTTCCCATGGGGCACAGGGTACTTTCATATTAAAACAAAATAAAAATCTTCCTTAAGAACTTAAAATAAAGAAAGAAAATTTAAGAGACCAAGTAGAATTTAAAAAATCATATACTAAATAGTTCACTCGACAATTCATTAACAGATATTAAACTAAATCTCCACTTTGGGGATAGACAAAATCTTTGCATAAATACTCTGTTTAGGAGTCACTCCAGTTGTCCTCCCAAATTTGATGATGTTCTTAAACCCACAGTTTATTATTAAGGTTTTAAGTTTCATAATACTATCCTTGGCTCTCAGTCATTCTAATGGCTTATAAATTAATACTGATCTTTTTAACATATAAAGCAAGCAAACAATCCAGCTTAGAAAAGTAAAGAAGGAGGAGGGGGGGGAAGAAGGAGTTCAAATCCTAGTCTGAGGGCTCCCTTATATCTCTAAAAGGCAAATATCGAGACAGGGGAAAGAGAGAGAAAAACTAACCACCTAGGAGTCTCAAAAAGAAAGGACTAGGCTATAATTCTGCCTAATGGCAAATAATAAAGAGTATTACCATGTATTAAATCATCTAATATTTGTCACTATAAGATTACATTCATTCTCTCTTTTAATCTACATGATCGTTTATCTAGTGTAACTGTCCCATTTCACAGAACAGAAAACTGATGCTCTGAGGAAGTCCAACAGCAAGGTTGCCCAACAGGAGAGAGAAGCTGAAATAAAAGCTGCTGGGTTGTAGAACCTCCACCCCCCACCCCCGCCATGGCTCCCATGCTGGCCAGGACTGGCTGCTTCTCCCATTCCCGGACAGCACAGTTCAAGAGTCTCTTCCTGCTAAATAAGGAGGATGAAACAATGCTGTCTGTGGGATTAAAAGGAATGGGAGAGTTTCCAAGCCATGATTTCCTCCTCTTTGCCTAAATCGGGGAGGAAAGAATTCCTGTTATTCCTGATACTGCCCTCCTGCTATGTCCTGGCAGCTCTCAGCATCCTGTCTCGCTCGCTGTTTGGGCCCTCTCTGACAATTCCAGTTGTTTTTTGGCTGTGTTTCTCCGACATGGTAGTTTATAAGCTGCTCCGAACGGATCTGATTTTGAATTCAATGGAAGACGAGTGGGCACTTGGGCAGGTTTGTCACTCTGGCTGCTAGGAAGAAATCCCTGAGGGGACGTTCAGGCAGCTTGTTTCCCTCACTCTGCCTTCAGCTGAGGCCAAGAAAGTAAAGCTTACATGGCCACACTCAGGCCCCAGCAGTGTGTTAATGAATGAGTTATTTATTTGTGAGCTGGCACTCTGACTCTTTCCCGGGGCTGTGTACATGGCTATCTCCAGCTGGTTTCCTACACTCCCTCCCCACGAAGTCTAACTCTTATGTGGGACTACAAGGGCACAGGGAGTCTGTGGGCAAAAAGACAAGTAGAGTGAGGCATTTCCTGAAGCCATCTCGCCTGACAGTGAGCCTCCTCCAAGAGCTACGCCTGGCTAGGAGCCTGCCTGTCAGATCGATCCACTGGAAGACCATGTTCCTAGGTAGCAGGTACTGGTGGTCTTAGGTTACGTAACGTTGGTCAAATGCTGCTGCCATAGGCCTCTGGCATGGGTGGCTATCTGCACAGAGCAACTCTGGCTAGGGAGAGGGAAAAAGAGGATGTGCCTGTGGCCAGGGCTCACCTTATATAGCAGGTCTGGAGCTGCTGGAATCTAGTGTGAACCTGAATGCCCTACAGCTACAACAAAAGTGCGGTGGTGGTTTTAAAGAGCCCTCCAGGAGTATCTGCCAGCACACTTCTCAGGCTGGATTGAGTCTAGAACCTGTGAGATCTCTGGGTCCTTTCCGCCCTTTCTGTCTTCTTTCAGAGGGTTCTTCCTCTTCCTCTCAACATAAACAAATCCCACTGTTTCCCTCATCTTAAAAAAAAAAGAAAAAGCAAGTCATTTTTAAAATGCTTCCCCCTGCCATCCTGTCATACACACTCCCCATCTAAAGCTCAACCTTTCATCTTCCTCTTTCAAACGTGTTAGAAAGTACTTTACAATTACTTCTTTCCTCCTAATAACTCCTCAATCCCATGCCCTCTGGTTATAGCCCCAGAAGGACCAGGAGAGGCCTTTCCTTGCCCAGCTCCTGGCAGCTCCCATCCCCTTGTACTCACTGAGATCTGTGGAGTGGCTTGACACGGCACTTCTCGCTGCGTACTATTTTCAGGTTTACTTGCTGCCTCTCTCACCACAAAAATAATGAGCCCCAAGGAAGTCTTTCTAGCTGGTGGTCAGTCAATGTTTGCTATGCTGCTCCTACTCAGGGTAAGATCCCCGCCCGCTTCACCCTCCAAAAGGAGAGAGGTTGAACAATGCCACAGAGGCAGCCATTCCCGGACAGCTTCCACTTCCTTCGATCTAAATAGCAATCCTTTTATCTGACCTATATATTGTGGCTGAGCATAAGATTTCATTGTTTAAAAAACTGCTCCACGGAGTCTCCAAGGCTGTAATTTTTATGAAGCAGACTGCCAGTCACAGCTTGCTCCCACAGAGCAGCTGGTAACTTTAAACTGCTGATCTTTTGATTAGCAGGTGAGCACTTAACCATTGTGCCACCAAGGATCCACTCACCACAAAATTCAATACCCTCTTTGCTCCCAGAGCCCGGGGGTGTAGTGGTTATGCGTTGGGCTTCAATCCACATGGCTGGTGGATCAAAACCACCAGCAGCTCCAAAGGTATAAATACTAGGCTTTCTACTCCGATAAACAGCCTGGGAAACCCATGGGGGAGACGGGGGACAGGGGATGTTGTGAGTCAGCCCTGACTTGATGGCAGTGAGTTTGGAGTTTGGTTTTCTTCTCTCCCAGAGCTGGCATATTCTCACATAGCACTTACCACAGTTGTATTTTATTCAAGATTTGTTTACTGTCTCTCTCCCCAACACTAGACCCTACCAAATCCCTCTGGTGCACATAGTAGTTCAATTAGAGAATAAAAGCTATTAATTTTATGGATCTATAGTTCAATGAGCAAGTATTTAATTAAATAATAAATAATATAGGTTGATATAAATAAGTATTATTATTTTAAATTACCTTGATAGTTTTAATTATTAATGAGGAAAACAACTTAATTCTCTGAGTTAGCCAGATCTTCCCTTGAACTTCCTCTCACCCACTTACTAACTAGTTCTTTGGGCAAGTTCTCTGCCATCCCTAAGGCCCTCATAGATAAATGTATGATAATATATGCAAATAAATACAAGATAATGTATGTAAAGCATCTAGTAGAAATTACATCTATGATAAACTTGACTTTAAAATGCAAACTGCATTTTATTGTTTCCCACCTTACCTTCCTCACAAACTCAGTGCCATCAAGTCAATGTAGAGTCAAAGTGACCCTATAAGACAGGTTACAACTGCCCCTGTGAATATCCGTGACTTTAACTATTTATGGAGTAGAGAGCCCCTATCTCTCTCACATTGAGCAGCTGCTGGTTTCAAATTGCAGACCTTGCAGTTAGCGCCCCAATGCATAATCACGGGCTCCTCCCTCCATCACAAACAGACTTTAATTTTATTAACTCCAGTCCATTTTCTAAAATTACCTTCTGTATCAGGGAAGAAGGGGGAACCGATCACAATGATCTACATATAACCCCCTCCCTGGGGGACAGACAACAGAAAAGTGGGTGAGGGAACACATCGGACAGTGTAAGACACAAAAATATAATAATAACTTATAAATTATCAAGGGTTTGAGAGGGAGGGAGGGAGGGGGGAAAATGAGGAGCTGATACCAAGGGCTCAAGTAGAAAGAAAATGTTTTGAGAATGATGATGGCAACAAATGTACAAATGTGCTCGACACAATGGATGGATGTAAGGATTGTGATAAGAGTTGTACGAGCCCCATATAAAACTATTTTTTAAAAATTACCTTCTGTGCCTAAAAGGTAGTTATGTTCTTTGATAAATTTTACAATAGTCTCTAAAAATCCACTAACCCTTAACTGGTGACATAAGTTCTAACTACAGAAATCTCACCCCCCACCCCCACCCCCACAAAAAAGGCTGAAGTAAAGCAGAGAGAGTTGGGCCTCTCTCAACCTGACCAACTGGCAAAGGCAAGGCCCTTCCCAGTGCCACTACCAGGGAGCCGTGTCAGATCTGAGCAGATATTCACTGATACAAACGAAAAAAGGGGGCTGAGGGGAAGACATGAAATGCTAAGAAAACGAAAATAATTTTTGCTCTCAGTAAAGTCACCATCCTCAAGCAAGACAGAAATACATATGTAATAAAATAGAAACACGTGGTGGGTGCTATGAACAGAGAGTGTGTAAATACTAGGGGAACACAGAAGAGCAACAAACTCTACCTTGCAAAGGAAGAGACGGCTTCAAAGAGAGAGATTATAAATTGAACAGCAAAGGGAAAATTTGTCACACAGACAGGAAGAAGAGGGCCCTCTACGGAGATGAAACTGTGTGCCGAATAAAGAATTCACATCTCTACTATCTAGGGGTGGACGTAGTGACAGTGGTGCATGGAATAGCAACAGATGAGACCAATGAAGGCAGCACTGGGGGGGGGGGCACACTGGGCTGAATATGAATGCTACACTAAGAAAGTTGTAGTCTATCTACCTTGACAAAAATGGATAATGTTAATGGAGAATTTGAATGGAATAGAAAATGCTAGAGATTATCTGACATTGTAAAAGCCAGTTTTATACAACTTTAATGCCAGAGATATGTGTGTATATTAGATCACAAAATAAGGTCCTCAATTACAAAATGAGGTAGGTGACTGACCAGATGTAGAAGGTGGGGGGGGAGTCAAGAATGATACCCAGGTTTCTAGTGTGGGCATCTGAGCAGCTCATAATAACACAGACCAAGCCAGGGAAGCAAGAAGGAGGTCTGCTTTTATCAAGTCCACAGCAACCTCTCAGCATTTTCAGCAGCCACAGACAATACTAATCTTGGTTAGCAAAGACAAAGGACTCACAGTCATTGCAGCTGCAAGCTCACAGCAATATACAACTGACAAGGCCTTCTAGAAATCAGAATGGTCCTAGAGAATATGATTTCAACAGTTCTAAACTTCAGTCACAGAGCCCTAGTGGCACAGTAGTTCAGCACTCTGTTGCTACCTGAAAGATCAGCAGTCTAAACCCACCAGCCATTATGCACGAGAAAGATGTGGCTGGCAGTCTACTCCCGTAAAGACTGACAGCCTTGGACATCCTATGGAGTAGTTCTACTCTGCCCTGAAAGGTCACTATAAATCGTGATCTACTCAACATCAATGTGTTTTATAATCTCAATCAATATAAAAACTTGGGAACCAGAGTAGCAAACAGGGTAGGGGAAACATCAACACTTCCTCCAGGTAACTAACAAGATGCCCATTCTTTTTTTATCATTTTTTTAGGGGCTCATACAACTCTTATCACAATCCATACACACATCAATTGTGTAAAGCACATTTGTTCATTCATTCCCCTCATCATTCTCAAAACATTTGCTCATCACCTAAGCCCCTAGCATCAGTTCCTCATTTTTTCCCCTCCCTTCCCGCTCCCCGCTCCCTCCCAAGATGCCTATTCTAAGAGGCAACAGGGAGTCATCACCCTTGGTAACCCAAGCAAACTCTCTGGACAATCTGACAGCGGGGTTTTTATTTTAATTGGGAGGGAGGGTTGTTTCTACTTTTATAAGCCTTCACACCTCTCCCTCACACCACCACAGGAGGTAGTTGTATTGCAAGCCCATTGAGTCCTATAGATAATACTGGATCTGGTTATCTATCCCTTGGGCATTTCCTGGAGCTTCACCCTAGAGATCACAGGTAGAACAGAGCTTGCCACAGCCGTAGAGGTGGAGTCATTATTCCTCTCCTAATTCCTCTGTCCCTCAGAGGAGAGGATACGTCAATTCCTTAAGGGCAAAATTAGGGTCCACACTACTTTTCTGGTAACCCTTCCTACTACATTCCTCCACACACCTGCCCTAGACAATTCAGACAACTGGCTGTGCTCAAATACTCCATGTTCTTGTATATGTTCTGTCTTTTGCTCCTGCTATTCCCTCAGTCTTCCATGACCTCCATTTGGGACAGAAATTTTACAACTCAACTGTCCTCTCTACCACAGAACCATCCTTTACCCAACACTCCTCTGCCCCTCATTTAGGTTCGGTCACACCTCCAGTGCTTCCACAGCATGTGCCTGTGCCTGGCTCATAAGACTTCTTTCAGTCTGTCATCCATGTTATGTGACAGTGGTTCTGTCTGCTTTCCCTCTAAGCTGTTTCTTAAAGGTAAAGTCTGTGACATATCCTCCTTCTCTCCAAAGCCAAACCGTTTGAGCACACTGCAGGTCTTCAACAAGAGTTCATTGACTCAAACTAAAAAGCTACTGATTCATTCCATCAGTCTATAGATCATCAGAATTAAGGAAAAAGTTAGAGGGGAGACCAAGGAAGTATTTAAGCAAACAGCCTGCCTCTCTCGCCCTCCATACTAAACTGGCACTCCCCACTTCAAGAAAGTAAACCAACCTCAGCAGAACGCAGGAGGCATGGTTTGGAAATGGTGGCTGACTAAAAGAACTATAAGCAGTTTCAAGGCTTTCTGGCTGCTGTTAGTCAGGTATTGACCTTGGGATGTGGTCACAGGGATTATATATTTTATTTTGCAATCCACTCCCTCTAACACTCTAATACCTGTAGCTATATGCGCAATAAAGAGTCTTTCATACAGGCACTGAATATTATCTTTGAGTTCCTCTGGGAACAGCTTAATCCTCCTTCCAACCCTCCCACCTTTCCAGTGAATCATTCCACAGTGCCACCTCAGCAGGCCTCCCCTCTTGAAAAGGTAGTTTCCCTTTTAATATATCCAGCCTTCCTTCCCTCCCTGGCCTTCCATGCTAATCTTCTTCATTAGGTAGGAAAACTGGAGAGTCGTTTGCATTTTTAGCTGCCTGACTAAACGACATGTACATTTCAAAGAACTAGTAGGTAGAACTAGCAAGAGCTTGATAGTTGTGGCTTCCCCCTTGCTCCCATAAGCACTACATACTCACATTAATTACAAAACTTGGCCATTCTGATTTGTATTCATATGTCTTCTCTCCCTCTCTCACTAGATGATGAGCTTCTTCAGAACTATCCCTTATTCCGAGCCAAGTGACCAGAACATGGTGCGCACACAATTAACTGCCAGCTTAGTGAAAAAGAGCAAAAAGTAAACGTTTAGCCAACCTCCGTGACTATGTGAGTGCAGTAGAAGAAACCTTTCAGAGGTGATCAAAACCATAATGTCTTTATATAGTCGTCAGCGCTGTGATGTAAAGGTGCAACTAAAGGCAGTCTCAAACAAGGCTGCTTTTGACAAGGCAGCCACTCCCCACGCTCCTCAGATGCTCACTATGGTCAAAGTAGTCACTCGGTTCTCCAGAAATTACTTTTCCTAGACCTGGCAATGTAGTGAATACATTCCCCACCCCCACTTCAAGGTCTCTCCTATATCCTTCTGGCCTTTAGCAGTGTGTGTAACATTAGGTGAAAATTTGATTTTTTTTGGCTACTTATTTCACAGCTGAAGAAAAAATATACTGTTTAAAGTGTTAAATATTTTTACATTCAACAAACCTAGCATGAATCTAACCTGTATGCACATTTTCGAGGTACAGGCGTAAATGTCAGCGCTATAATTTGTTATAGGTTTCTGATGACCAGCAATGAAAATGACCACAGATTCTCACAATTCAAACCACTTTTACGTAAATGTGAACTTTCCTAAAACACCCAAAGGAGAGAACTTTCCATCCAAGCTCATGGAGTCTCTAAGAGATACTGATAGCATTGTTCACTGAATTAGGTGTTCTACAAATATTAGTTTCTTTCTGAGTCTGTGCTTTGACCTTTATAAAAATGTGCTTCAAGACACGTCATTAAAATGAAAGAAATCATTTTAATGCCTGAACTACCATTTCATATAATCAGCCCTGCTGAAAGATATATCTTCAGGTCAGCAGTATTAAACAATAATAGTAACACACTTGGTGACTTCACTGAAACTGTTCACTTACCAGACATGAAGGAGGGTTATAAGAAACCAGGAGTTGAATGTATCAGGAATCTGACACCCTAGAAAATAACAACAAAGTATAAATATGTGAGGATTACGAAGAATTGTATTAACTATATATAACATAGTGATAGAAATTTGTGCAAATAAACATATAGCAGTTATAGTGTTCTTAATCATGTTATCACAGAGAGGGACAGTGAGACCACAGAGCAAGACCATGAGTGAAGGAGCACTGAGTATAATCAGATAGCCAGTCATCGACTTTCGGTCCCTATTGTCTGTCACCTTGCTCTCTGGTCCTTGGACAAATCACTTCTCCCTGAGCTTCAATTTTCTCCCCCATTTAATGTGGTCTTTATGCTTCCTCTCAACTTCTTTGTGATTATATATTATCCTTTCCTATACCACCTATATTCTTATAAAAAGTTAGGCAGGGACTATCTCCCCTCTCCCACTTAAGTATAAGCTTTTTTCCACTTGCGCCCAGAACTTTAAGTCCTTCTAGTCTGAGTATGAAAGCTGACCACATCTAATGTTGGACTTTTCAGTTTTAGATCCCACCAACCAGGTCAGTGTCAAATCCCAAGCATCTCAATTCTCAGTCTCTAAAAATTAGCTGGAGGATGGGCCTCTCACTGAATGTGCCTTTTTTTTTTAATGTGCCCTTTTTATTACATGACAGGAGACAAGTTGGAACAGAAGAATGAAGAAAAGAGAGAATTAAAGAGAAATGTGGGCTTTTCAGGAGAATCTATCCTTTGGGGCAATGACCTAGGAGAGAAATGCTATCGTGTTCCTTTAGCAATCGGTAAATAATATGCTACATGATCACAAGTAGAGGTCATTACGCAATATGTTACCTGTCAGGTACACTAAAACCAAAGAAGTTAAATCAGTTGCTATTGAGTCCATTTGGACTCCTAGGTGCTCTGTGTGTCAGAACTATGGCCTCCAAGACAGTCATGGCTGTGACCTTTCAGAAACAGGGCTTTCTGCTGAGACATCGCTGGGTAGGTTTGAACCACAGCCTTTTGTTAAACCATCAGCACCATCCAGGAACTCCTAAGGCCCACGAATAGCACCAGTAATAATAAAGACTGTAGGTGTCAGGCATCAACATAATTGGTGCGTTATATGGATTAACTCAATGTATCCTGCCAACAACCGTTATCAGGTGGGTATGCATCTACCCCGTTTTACAGGTTAGAAAACTGACTTTTTGAGAGATCAAGACCGCTATTCCAGATCACATAGCGATGAAATGAGACAAGTGGGATCAAATTCAGATGTACTTGATTCCAGATATGAGATTCTTAATCAGTACTCTAACTGCCTCTATGCATACAATATTAAGATCAGAAACTAAAACTCACTAAGGGCCTACACTGGGTGCGAGGTCCACTGCTAGTCATGTTAATATATTATCTCAATCCTCAATTTAAGTCTGCAGGCAGGCATTATAAATCCCATTTTAGAGACAAGGAAATAGACTCAAAATATTAACAACTAGTAGCAAAACTGCGTTTGAATCCAGGTCTGTCACAAAGTGACACCAAAATACTCTAGTGAGCTTAATGGGTGGTGCCCAGCAGCTGTCAAGTGGACTTCCTCTCAGAGCCCAGCAGGAGGGAGGTGAAGGCTGGCCTGGCCAGCCGTACAGCTATTAAGACACATGCCATCTGAGAGTGGGCCAACCACCCTCCACCTAGAACGAGAATAGCCATGAGAAAATCTCAAGCCCAGATACTGAAGCTGGGTCTTTTTTGGAGGTTAGAACAAAACATTAAAAAGAAAAGTTTTCTTGGAAGTCTGTCTTTCAATTTGGAAAACGAAATTTGGCCGCTTTTAAAGGACAATCTGTTCAATTGCTACCTCTACATCAAAGCTTCTCAGCAGCCTCCAGGAGCCTTTCCAATTTTCTCAGAGAGGGAACCAGATCTTGGGCTGGAAAGCACAGACAGACAGGCCAGCAGCTGGACTTGGGTCACAATTTTCCCTTCTGGAGGTCGGCTCAGGGCTGAGGATGAGAAAAGTGCTAGCACATGATTAAGTCTTTGTACCCATCAGGGTCAGAACAGAACCCCACAGGGTGGTTGTTATTGTTTTGTTATGTGCCAATGCATCAATTACAATTCACAGTGATCCTACAGAACAGAGGTGAACTACCACTTATGGCTTCCATGCTGTCATCTTTATGCAGCACACTGCTACACCTTTCTCCTTTGGAAATGATGGGTTTGAACCAACTACCATGTGGTTAGCAGCTGAGTGCTTACCCACTGTACCACCGGGGCTCTTTACCCACATGGGAAAGCCTTAAAAAGAAGACCAGTGGTTGTTGACTGTGAGCAATGCAAAAATACAAGAGATTATTCAAATCAATGAAATATGTTTAATACTTTGTGGTGCAGTAGAACTACTTAGTATGGCTCTTCTGTGCATAGTTTTGGGAACTTCCACCAAATGACTGGGTGGAACCATGGAAATAGGTGTAGAAGGCTCTAACTCCAGGTTTGTCAGCTTTGTCATCCCACTGGATCGAAAGTAAATCATTTCAAAAGCAAGAGCAGAGACTCTGCAAGAGCATCAAGAGAGAAAAGCTATGGAGCATATCCAAGATCCCTGGGTAGAGAAGAGGAGTGGCAACCATTGAGACCATGAGGCAGACTGTCGGGATTCCCAACCTATGGAAGAAGTAAAGCTGAGTGCCTTCGGATAGAAGGATGGCTTACAAAGTGAGGTACTCTTCGGCATTTATTAGCATTGAAGGAGACAGAAACCCAGGGTCTCTTAGCAAAGAGGCCAAGTACCGGAGAGAGACCTACCTGCCAACATGGCTGAGAAGTGGCGACATAGACAAAAGAGCCGTAACCTTAATGTTTTCTGATCCTAACCAGTTGTAACGTGTTAACTTCCCTAATGGACTCCTATACTCCTGAATAATGTCTGTGAGTTCTGTGCGGCCATTGCAAGGAATTATCACACCCAGCAAAGAAGTAGAGTGTTTCTGACCTCTGCCTCACAGAAACCAGCTTTGGGCTGGTATAGAGTTAGTCTCCATCCCCCTCATGGACCTGGATGAGGTCAGCCTGGCTTCCATGGCACGTCCTGACACTTCAAAGTTACACTCGCCAGAGTCTTTTGTTGTTATCACACTCTCGCTCCAATGCACACTCACTCGGTCTATTCTTTTCTGAGGCTAGGCATTCACTTTCATTGCAATTACAATAAGTAGACATTCTTGTCATTGGAAGACAGTATAAACAAAGTTTGACAATCCAGGCTTTGGGATCGGATTGCCTGATTCAAACTCTTGACTCAACCTCTTTACCTGTTTGTTATATGACTCTTGGTAAAGTTATTTAGTCTCTCAGTGCCTCAGTTTTCTATTCTGCAAAAATGAGGATTAAAAAGAGAACCAACCTTATAGGGTTTTGTGAAGATTAAATGAGATAGGGCCTGTAAAATGTTTAGTGCAATGATTGGCATCTAACGGGTATTCAACACATATTTAATAAATATTGGCGTCCCCAGGCATTACAAACTGTAACATACTTGGCTGCTAATAAAGTTCAAAGATTTGCACTACCTAAGAAGAAAGGCCTGGCAATCTGAAAAAGGCCACCACCTGAAAACCCTGTGGGGCACAGCGTCCCTCTGACACACACACACACACACACACACACACACACACGGACGGACGGTTGGAACAGACTAGACAACAGAGCTGTTTGTTTGGGGTTTTTTTCTCCCAATACATAATAACTATTGTTTTTCAAACTAAAGAAGTTGGTAGGATTCTCCAATTTCTTTATCATTAACTTTAGTGGATGGTGCGCACATTTGAATAAAAGTTGTTTAGCTAGACTTTCTTTTAGGTGTATAAATATTATAATAAGCATCAAATCAAGCAAGATGCACTGATAATTATTGGTGAATGGAATGTGACAGTTGGAAAAAAGAGGAAAACTATGGCCTTGGTGATAGAAACTAAAGTGGGGATCGAATGACCGAAGTTTACAAGACCAACAATTTCTTCATTGCAAATATTTTTTCACAACATAAACAGTGACTGTACACATGGACTTCACCAGACAAAATACACAGGAACCAAGTTGACTACATCTGTGGGAAGAGACAATAGAAAAGCTCACTATCAGTAGTCAAAAAGAAGCCATGGTCTGAGTGTGGACAAATATCAATTGTTCATATGTAAGTTTATGTGGAAGTTGAAGAATATTAAAACAAGTCCATGAGAGCCAAAATATGACCTTGAGTACACCTCACCTGAATTTCAAGAATATCATAATAAATTTGACACAGCAATCACTAATGACAGAAGACCCGATGAGCTGTGTGGGATGACATCAAGAACATCACATACGAAGAAAGAAAAAAGTTATTAAATAGGAAAGAGAGAAAGATCAGAACTGGAAACACAGGGAATCCAGGACAGATAAACCTCTCAGAACCAATAATGAGAATAGCGATACCAGGAGGGGAAGGGGAAGGTGGAGTAGAAAAGGGGAACCGATCACAAGGACCTACATATAACCAACCCCCTCCCTGGGGGACAGACAACAGAAAAGTGGGTGAAGGGAGATGTCAGGCAGTGTAAGACATGACAAAATAATAATAATTTATAAATTATCAAGGGTTCATGGAGGGGTGGGGGGTGAGAAGCTGATACCAAGGGCTCAAGTAGAAAGAAAATGTTTTGAGAATGATGATGGTGACAAATGTACAAATGTGCTTGACACAATGTATGGATGTATGGATTGTGATGAGTTGTACAAGCCCCCAATAAATGATTTAAAAAATAACATACTTAAAAACAAAAAGGAAGATCAAAATGGATGGTGGAAGAAACTCTGAAACTTGCTCTTAAGTGTAGAGTAGCTATAGCAAGGAGGAGAATGATGACGTAAAAGAGCTGAATAAAACATGTCAAAGAGTGGCTCGAGAAGACAAAGTATATAGCAAATATGCAAAGACCTGAGTTAGAAAGCCACAAAGGGAGAACATGCTCAGCACATCTCAAGATGAAAGAACTGGGGGGGGCGGGCGGGGGAATTCAAGCTTTGAGTTGCAATATTGAAGAATTCTATGGGAAAAATGTTGAATGATGCAGGAAGCATCAAAAGATGATGGAAGGAATACAGTCACTGTTCCAAAAAGAACTGGTTGACATTCAACCAGTTCAAGAGGTAGCATATGATCAAGAACCAATAGTATTGAAAGAAGAAATCCAAGCTGCACTGAAAGCATTAGTGAAAAACGGGGCTCCAGGAACTGCCGAAATACCAACTGAAATGTTTCAATAAGCTGATGAAGCAATGGAAGCACTTACTCATCTATGCCAAAAAAACCTGGAAAACAGGTACCTGGCTAACCCACTGAGAGTGATCCATATTTGTATCTCTTCCAAAGAAAAATGGCCCAACAGAATGCTGAAGTTATCAAACAATATCATTACTATCACATGCAAGTAAAGTTTTTCTTTCTTTTTTTTAAATCACTCTATTGAGGGCTCGTACAACTCTTATCATAATCCATACATACATCCATTGTTTCGTTTGTTCTGTTGTATAAGAGGGTGTGAGCAGTCAGAACCTACTTGACAGCAGCTAACAACATTATTTTTCAGTGAATCGTGTGAATTTGAGGGTGTAAATTATCCTTTTAAATGTTTTTCTAATGATTTGAGATTGTCTCAACGAAGAGATGAAGAGTTTCCCTTCCAACCACTGACTCAGAACTTATTTACTAAGGAGCCTCTTCTCTAAGATAACCAGTCACTTAGGGGGCTAAAGACAAAGCAGTTCACAGACAAGAATATGACATTAAACTTTAAGTTTTACTAATCTGCCACCTTTTCTCTGAGTGCTTTTCCTCTGAGAACAGATTTCCAAAAGACCAGTCAGCAAAGCACTGGCTGCTGACCCAGAGCACTCCTTTACATCCCAAATGAAATCATCAGAACATCTTGCCAATCAAAATCCCCAATAGCCAGCTTTCTGGGCCCTAGACTCTTGAGCACTTTGGCTCTGAGATGAAGAGGGTCTGTAACTTTGCCATCTTGCCTAAGACATTGATGGGCTGTTTGCCAAAATTCCTGTGGGTAAACAACTCATTCTTACACAATCTTCATGAAGATAAATGAGATAACAATCACCAGCTACCTGAGGTTCTCTGTTCTTCAAGAAAATTACTCAGTTTCTAGGACTATGAAAGTCAAGTGAGCAATGGCCACTTTAAAGGTGTAACTTGGAAAAGAAACATATTCCCTTCTTCTCTTACCCCAAACCTGCCTGTCTCTTCTTTAGAATCCAAGCTATAGAGACACCAGTCTCATTAGTCTGTAGTCCGTATCTTATGCCTCCAAACAGTCCTTTCCAGACTGGTTTTCTTTTGGTTTAGAAGACATCATTTAGAACCACTTTGGTTTCATTTAAAATTCTAATCTACCCACAAATGACAAAGATAGCCCACAGAACACCAAGATGCAAACAAATGTGCTGTTGACTGATCTTAAAAGGCAAGCCTCGAATCAAGGCTTAGAAATCTGAACAAAATTTTAAATTTTCATGGACTCTAGAATTTCTGAAATCATGGACGGTGGCTAGACCCTTGAAACTATTGCCCTAAGATCATCTTTAAACCCTGAATGATAAATATCTTCATAAAACTGAACAATAGGTTAGCTTCACTAGTATAAAGGGACAGCTTTGAGTATTCTGTCAAGAACAACTCATAAAGATTAAGATAGGAACCTTACGGGGCAGTAGGTTCCTGTTAATGATAGAGAACAACTCCGAAAAGGAGGGTGAGAATGTCTACACAACTTGAAGAACGTATGTAAGCAATGTCACTAAATTCTACATGTAGGACCTACTGAATTGGTGTGGATTTTGCTGTGTGTATTCTCAACAGCAGCAGCAAAATAAATTAAGAAAGAGAGATGTAGCCATTTGAAAACTTACTACCTCCTTAGGTCACTACTTTAAAGGCAACCTATGACGATACACACACTGACATGCACATGCTCTGGCAGGTTGAATTATAGTTTACAATGCCAACAACATCTCATAGAGGTGCTATTCATTTAAAATAGAAGACTGCTAAGATTACAATTTCTAATTTTCAGTTATTGAGTGAGTTTTCATTCTTTTACATGCAATAGTTAATAAAAAATTCCTGGATTTTAAGCTAGATAACATAGATTTAAGGTTTGGCTGAGCAACTCTTAATCTTTGAATTGATTCTGAAAACAAAACAAAAATGAAAGTAATACAAGCCCTTCCTATCCAATAAGGATTTTCAACACTACATGAGATTAAAATTTGAAAGTACAGTATGAAAATATGAACTACTAATATGTTAACTAATAGTTTTTATAAAATTTTCTTAATATTTAAATCAATTTCTCTAAATTTGACTATGTTTTGAAATATTAACTTAAATACTGTTTTAAAAGTCTTATTGTCCAGTAATTAAACCCATGAGTTTTCAATAAGGAAGAGTTGGGTAAGACAGAGTTAGCTAGTATACATCCTTTCAAAATAATAACTATATGTACTTCTGAGTTATTTATTGAACTAAAAATTAAACAGATACTATGAGATTTTTAAAAATCTGAAGAAAAGTATTTAAGCACATGGATTGAAAAAGTCACTTAAGAAAATTTCAGCTTCCAATATTAAGTTTCTTCATCAGGTAGAGCAAGGATATTTTCTCTTTCAGACTCATTTCTCCGAAACAAAAAACTATCAGAAGCTAACAGAAGAAAAAATTTATTTCATGGATTTGAATAAATAAGAAATTTAAAAGGTGAATATTACCCCAGGATTATAATACAGTACATTTCTAATACCAACCTATTGAAATGATGAAAGAGGCAAACTTTTATTTGGTTTAAAAAACAAAATAGTTATAAAATAGTCTAAACTGCATTTAGCTTTCTTCATTGTTAGCATGACTACATATGAATATCTGTGATTGGGGGAAAAATATCCAGAGGATAAAGAGTTACATGTCTGTTGCTTTGAGGATAATGGCAAAGATCATAGATCTGCACAGCATATATTTCATCCTAAATCTATGGTTGGAAATGGCTTAAGCATTCCCAATGGCTTTTTACAAGTGTCTGTTTAATTAACTTTGCTAATCCATACAGCTTATAATATGAAAGTGAATACTGCATTGCTACAATCAATTACTCATAGTGGCTTGGCCGGTAAGATCCTTATTGAAAACAAACTATCAATAAAGTGTATAGACAACAAAATTATAGTTGCCCTTTGACGCAATAGTCAAGAAAATAGAAGAAAATCCATGAGGCTTATTCTACCATTAACTGAAACAATTAAACATTACAAACAAAAACAAGAATGACTGGCAAAATATTTCACATCAAAATGCTAAGCTAAACATCAGAATGAAAAATAGATGATATGTTTACTGATATATAATAAGATTTACATGCATGGAAAAGGGAATCATAATGCTAAGTATTAGACACATTTTTAGTTTTGTACTACATTTATTATCTATTAATTTATTTTAAAATTTCTATTTTATTATTTACTCTTTAGGTCTTTATTCTGTTAAAGAAAAAGCGACTTGTGCTAAATATGTAGGTAAAATTGTTCCAGTAGAAACTTTAAATCATCTATCCTCTTTATATACAATAATAAGAGTGAAAGTAAATTGATTTTCCTTTTAATAACTATCAGACAGTAACTTACTTAGAAAGAATTCCTCGAAGTCAGTTTTCTCCACACAGCTAGTATACATGCGCAGGGCCGCAATCTTAATCTTCTAGACAAAGAGAATAAAACCAAACTCAAGACATGACTGAGTGAATGTTCTGGTGTCATTAGCTGTAGGTCACAGAATCTTGTATTTCTTTAGTCAGAAGGAAGGGTCTTGACCCATTTCTTTATAAGCCAACTTATAACTAAATCAACAGATTTTTTTCCCTTAAAAGCTAGCCATTCATATAGACTTCACACAATTTTCACTCAAATGTCAAAAAGAATTTTCCAGTATCTAAATAAAATCTTTTTAAAAACCTTTAATTCAAACCCATTTTACCATATTAGAACCTCTAAACACCATTTATATAAAAACTCTCTATTCTGAGACCTTTTAATTAAGAAAAAGTGTAATAGAAATCACTCATTCTTCTTACCAAAATCAAACAAAACTTTGATCCCTTCATCTTTCCTCAAATCACTATTCTGTAAATTTTTGTCTCTATTTCCTGTTTTATAGTGTGTGGATTAGGATAAGACTGTGTATATATTTTTTAAAGCCTGCATATATAAATAAGGTTTTTTAATTAACATAATAGAGTAGAATTATCCTATTACAATATTCTGAACCACTAAGAATTCTCTTAGAATCTTAACATGAGAGCTGGTTTTAATTTATTCACTTAGCTGTATATTTAAGATTGTAAGATATTTTTTACTGTATTGTAAATTGTTTTGATAAAAATAAATTTTAAAATAAATGATTGTAAGAATTAAATGACAGATATGAAGACCAACTCAATACTAAGAAACATGTATTACTTATGAGGAAAAACAGCACAAATGTGTAACAAGTGGAAATCAGATATGCTTTATTGTGTTTATGAGTAAATCAGCACTAGAAGCCCAGCTTTAAATAATTCAATCTCGTCGATAAAACACTAGAAAAGCATATTAAACTCAAAGCAAGCAGAAAAAGGCATAGCATAAATAAGAGAAATCAATAAAATTAAAAACAAAAGTACAAAAGAAAAGTAATGAAGCCAAAGCTGGTTCTTTGAAAATACCAGTAAAATTAACAAACCTTTAGCCAAGGCTGATGAAGGGAAAAAACAAGACACAAAATAAAGAAGATACAAATGACCAGTGTCAGCAATCACAGATGGGACATCACTAAAAAACTTAAATAGGATCCTAAATAGAAATAATAGTATTGCTGAGAACATTAATAAAATAATAAATATGATGGAACTTTATGCCAATACATTTCATTAATTAATTGTAATAGATAAATTTCTTAAAAGACAGAACAATCAAAGATCAGAATAATTAATAGTTCTAAAAAAAAACCATGAACAGTGCTCTATTAAAAAAATTAGATTAAAACCTTCCCATAAAAAACAAACAAACAAACAAACAAACAAAAAATGCCAAGTCCTGATGACTTCACTAGAAAAGTCTACCGAACATTTAAGGATTAAAAAGTACCAAATCCAGACAACAGAAAAGTGGGTGAAGGGAGATGTCGGACAGGGCAAGATATGACAAAATACCAATTTATAAACTATCAAGGGCTCATGAGGGAGAGGGGAGTGGGGAGGGAGGGGAAAAATGAGGACCTAATGTTGGGGGTTTAAGTGGAGAGAAAATGTTTTGAGAATGATGTACAAATGCGCTTTACACAATTGATGTGTGTATGGATTGCGATAACAGTTGTATGAGCAACTAATAAAATGCTTAAAAAACAAATAAATAAATAAGAAGTACCAAATCTACACAAATTCTTCCAGAAAATGGAAGAAAGAAAATTTTCCAGCTCTTTCCATGAGGTCCACCAGTTCCCTGATATTAAAACCAAAGTTTTAATACAAGTTTTCTTATACTTCAAGAAAACTATAGATCCTTTATGAACGCAGATGCAAAAATCCTAAACAAGATATTTAGCACATCAAGTCCATCAACATTTAAAAAGGAAAACATACATCATAATCAGTGGGATTACCCCATGAAGGCAAAATTAAACACTTGCAAATTATTCAGTGTAATTCACCATATCAGCAGACAAAAATAAATGAAAACGTGAAGCATGCAATAGACGCAGAAAAAGCATCAGACAAAATCCAATACTCTTCATGATAAAATGTTCAAGACAAAGCATAAGGGGACAGTGTTTAGAATGATTAAGGGCACCTACAAAAAAGCTACAGCAAACAACATTTTCCATAGTAAATTATCCTAAGGTGACATTAGAATAAATTCAGTGGTCCAGAGGATTGGTAGCTGTTTGTCTAGTCAAAGTCTATTTCCAAAGCCGTCTTCTGAGGAACACTAGTCCCGGAAGTGGCTTTGGGGGGGGTCGGGGTTCAATAAGTTTTGGAAATGTCACCTACAAATATCCCCTTACTGGGGCTTCTAGAAGCTATTGTTCTCTAAGTTACTTAAGTCTTAGAGCAAATAAGCCTGTTTAACTTTGTTTATATCTGTGGTTCATGAAGGTATTTGACTACAAAACACATTTTGAGAAGCAATAGTCCACACCATCACCAAACTGATAGCCTAACGATATCATTCTCTGAATACTTTTGTATCTTGTTGACAGGGAGGTTCCAAGCCCCACGTCTTTCCCTTTGGCCCTTGGGAAGGAGGTTTTCCCACACACCGTGTCCCTAAAGGAAGCAATCATTACAATAATGAAGACCTCACCAGATTGGCCTGCATATTAATACAGTGCTCATACTGTGGTAAACAGGAGCACTTTATAGTTCCTCATTTTTCCTGCAGCCAAGCCAAGCCTTTGTACTTGGGTGAGCCATTTTCCTGGACAAATCTCTAAAGCAAGTCCCTCAGGACGATCACAGAGGGCCTGGAAATAACATCTTGAAAAGTCATGCATTAATATAAGTTAAGGAGGAAGGGGGACTAAATTTCCACAAAGTCAATACAAGTTGTTCTGGTCCTTGGATGACTTCAAGTCTATTTCATTCTAACTTTGGAGGACTTCATCACTCTACATGAGTAAAGCAGAAGCACCTTAGGTGGCTTTAAGACGTAAAAATCAGTTTTCCAACTAACTGATGTATCTTATACTACCCTACCAGATGAAAACCAAGTAAACGGCTTCTCTGACAGTGTGTGAGAGTTACATGGGGTTTTGAAGTTATTCATACCTGCTAATTCTGTACTGAAATTCCTTCTATAATATTAATTCGCAGTCCACCACCTAGGCCCTATTCAAAGAAATGCAATGACTTTGAGTTTTGTTTGCTATTAGATCTTTGTTTCATTGAACTTAAATCTGCTTCATGTAACATTCCTTAGATTTTATTCTGCCACCAGAGAACCTCAGATTGAGTGTCCTGTTCTTTCTTAACATTTGCTCTTCAAAGCCCGACAAGTATTATCCTACTAACTCCTCTTTTCCAGGCAAAATGTCTCACGTCCTCAAACTGTTCTTCATGGTTTCTAAAGCTTTCACAGGCCCAACGTCCACTTCTGAGTGCATTCCAGTTTGCCAATATTCTTCAGAATAAGAATGATTTTTTGGCTCAATTCTAACTTAGAAATGGCCTATACTGTGACATGTGGCTGACTCTAGTAAATATTGTCTGTATTTTACCTGATGTTCCTATATAGCATGGGTTAGTCCAGGTTGACAAGCGAAACAAATCCAGAGATACTCTTATGTGTATAACAGAGAGCTTTATATCAAAGAACAATTGTATGCTGAGAAAACATCCCAGCCCAGTCCAGATCAAGTCCATAAGTCTGATATTAGGCCATATGTCCAATACTAGTCCATAATTTTCTTCTTCAGACTCACATAGCATATGAAATCATGCCAAATGCAGGAAGATCACAGGCCAGTGGGTGGAAAGTCTTGTGGATCCAGTCGTGGGGCATCTGACATGATGCTCCCCCAGTTCTCTGAGTGTCTTAACAGCAGGAAAGTGAAGCAGAGAGAATATGTAGTCCGCCTCTTAGAAGAAAGAGAGGAAGCTCCCAAAATCCTCATGAGAAGGCCATGCCCACAAAGAGAAATCATCAGGCTGTGACCTGACTGACAAGCTAGACTCCACCCCTTTACTCTTAATATCCTCAAATTGACATGAGATTACTTAACTACCACATAGCGTAATGAGAAAGAATGATTATTTCAGAATAAATAAGTACCGTATATACTCATGTACAAACTGAGTTTTTTCAGCACATTTTAAATGCCGTTTTTGTGGTAAAATTAGGTGCCTTGGCTGATATTCAGGTTGGCTTATACTCGAGTAAATACAGTAACTTAAAGTTATGTCCAAAATCCTAAATAAGAGTCTTAAGGAAAGATGGGAACCACACATAGAAATATTACAGAAAATCATCTAATACACAACTATTGAGTGTACTGTTTCCTGTAATCGGGTGCAGCAAATGAGAATGAAGAGGCTCAAAATAAGAAATTAGTCTATGAAATCAATGGTTCACCAAACCCTAACCTCTTCAAATCTAAGCCCAGAAGAATTAAGATGATGTCCAGCTATCACTACTGACCATTCTGACCAGGGATACAATAGAAGGCCCTATATATAATGGGAGAGAAAAGTAGAATAAAACTTAAAATTAAAAAAAAAATTAAGCCTAGCCCCACTGAACCAATTGGGACTATAGAGGAATAGCTTCCCTTTGAACTCGAAACTGAAGCAATTTCTGTGGGTCATCTTTCAGCCAAGTAACAGATTGGCTTAGAAAAGAAACCATATCACCCATGAGTAATGGGGACACTTTAAACAATTAACTATGTAAGGAAGAGAAAGAAACTTAGATTAATGGAAACAAAACAAACAGAATGGAAATAACAAGCATACTGACCCAAAAAAGCAACCTCACTGCCATGGAGTCAGTGCCAGCTCAGAGTAACCCTACAGGGTAATGGGGTAGAACTGCCCTGTGCGTTTCTGAGACAATCACTCTCTATAGAAGTTAAAAGCCTTGTCTTTCTCCCAAGGACTAGCTAGTGGTTTCAAAGGGCTGACCTTGTAATTAGCAGCCTGACATATAATCACTAGGCCACCAGGGCTCCTTGAGAATGCTGACGCAATGTACAAATTGTAGCCAATCACAGGGAATAATTTGTATAACCAGGAAAAGACCCCAAACCCATTGCCATCAAGTAGATTCCAACTCTTAGTGCTCCTATATAGGGTTTCCGAAGCTGTAAATCATTAGAGGAGTAGACGGCCTCATCCTTCTGCAGAGTGGCTCGAGCTTAAACCAATGGTTCTCAACCTGTGGGTCACAACCACTTTGACGGTCAAACAACCTTTTCATAGGGGTCGCCCGATTCATAACAGTAGCAAAATTACAGTTATGAAGTAGCAACGAAAATAATTTTATGGTTGGGGGGTCACCACAGCATGAGGAACCTGTATTAAAGGGTGGCAGCATTAGAAAGGTTGAGAACCACGGGTTTAAACCGCCAACCTTGCAGTTAATACTCCAATGCTTAGCCAACAGCAGCAACAGGGCTTTTGAAACTTCCAGCTAAAATACAATAACTATTTTTTGTTGTTACAGGAAAAGATGGTTGATACTACTGATGTAGATAGACAACAGAAATTTCTTTCCTCATCACGCGGTTTTTTGTGAAAACAAAAGTTCAAAGAATTTTGCCACTGCAATCCAATATGGATGTTTAACCATCGACTTGATACAACAACGAACAGGGCTGTAAAGGGCTCTGGCTGAGCCGGTTTTAAACTGAAAAATTTTGCCTACATTTTCCGACCTAAATTACACGAGAATGTCATGCTTTAATGTTTTGGTGTCATAAATTAAATTATGATGGTAGATATTTGCCACATCACAAAAGATTTTTTTAAATGCAATCATTAAAGAATTAATTGAGGTCACACAAAAAATCAGAGGCTAATTTAAGCTCAAAGAGTGAAGAAACTTTCCTGATGACTTAGTAATCCTCCAAACAGTAAGCCAATTTTCCCTCTTGAATCATGAAAAAACAGGCTAGACAAAGCATATGGTAGCAACCAACTGGAACTCAACAGCCAAAAAAAGAATGAAATAGTAAATTTTTTTATTTTCTTGTGTGTAGATTTCTAACATTTCATTCTGCTTTCACGTCCCTCTTCCTTTAATTAATTTCTAATTTTAAAACCAAACTACATATTTAAGCTTTTAAACCCAAATGTTAAAACTTATAGCTTTAAAAAAAAAAAAACTTACAGCTTTTTTTCCAGGAATAATTCTAGTTAATAACATTATCAATTATATCAACAATATCAACTGTCAAAGACTTAAGATTTTTTAAATGACTTTAATAATAAAGGAGAGTATTTCTTTGATGATTAAAGAGGTATTTCATAACTTTAAGGTCTCAAGAACATTATTATTAACTAGTATGAGAGGAAGTATGTAAAAAAATGAAATTAAAGGATAATGGACTTTTTCAAAGAATTTCTTACTGCCGTCCATATTTACATGATCAAGGAGCCCTGCAGGTACAATGGTTCAAATCCAGAAGCTGCTTCATAAGAAAGAAATGTATCAGTCTGCTTCCATACACATTTACAGCTTTGGGAACTCTGTGAAAGTTCTAGTCTATGCTACAGAGTTGCTAGGAGTTCAAGTAGACTCGACAGGTATGGTCTTAAATTTTTGGCTTATTATCTTTACTTTCCAGAATCCACGGAAACTGTAAAGACAGCATTTATTGCCATGTAATTACTTAGAAGGGAAATAGACATTATAATAAACCAAAAATTAAAAATTATAAAAAATTTTAAATTCTCATTTTTCCCAATTTGTTAAAATGGTTTAATTGGAATTGTTTAGTCTTTTTAAGCAAAATTGCCTAACACTTTAATATATAATGAGTTACTGGTAAAACTTATCTAACATTTTACTAAAAACCCTGAAAAGTATTTCTACCCTAAGCGTAGAAAGAAGTAGTAGTATGTACTAGGATATAACTGGGCTGAGAAGAACTAAACCGCTAATACTTTACAAGTATAATTGATTAGAAGGCTATTATAGAAGCCCAGGGAAAATTTGTACCTGCTGCAGAGGGAATATTCATAACAGCTAGAGTCCCCAGGTGTTGCAGTTAACCCATATGGCTACTACCAAAGGTTGGCATTTCAAGTCCACAGAGGTACCTCAAAAGAAAGGCCTGGTAACCTACTTTTGAAAAATCAAACATAGAAAATCTTAAGGAGTACAGTTCTACTTTGACACATATGGAGTTGTCATGAGTCTAATCAACCTGACAGTGACTGTTACTGTTGTTTAAAAGATGATAAAACAGGTCCTAGTTGACGAGGACTAACACAGCTAGGAAATAAGCCTGCATGATAACGATTACCAAAAAAATCACAAGGTTATTTAATCTGTTAATAAAGAGATGCCTACTAGTAAAACTTTAAAGAAAGTCACTACAATCACCTAATTAAAATTACTTATAAATATGGATTCATTAGAGAATAATGTGTCCTTAAGAACACTGCTCACAGATGATCAGTGTCATTAGTCATCAGTGAGTTGCACATCAAAACTATAATAAGATACCATTTCCCTCCTGCTATGGCAACGAAGATTAAAAAAAAAAAAAAAAACAATCAGAAAATAACAAATTTCTGTGAGTATGTGGGGAAAATGGAACCCTTAGCCATTGCTTGCAGGAGTGCAAAATGGTACTCCAAAACAATCAAATTCACTGCCATCGAGTCAATTCTGACTCATAGCAGTGCTGTAGGGCAGAGTAAAACTGCCCTTGTAGGTTTCTGAGATCTGAAATCTTTATGGGAGTAGAAAGCCTCATCTTTCTCAAGTAGAGCAGCTGATGGGTTCAAACAGCTGACCTTGCGGCTAGCAGCCCAACTCCTAACACATTATGTTACAGCCATGTGGTGGTTCTCAAATGTGTGTGTGTGTATGTGTGTGTGTATACCCAGTAATTCCAATCCTAGGTAAATACTCTTAAGACTTGAAAAAACATAGACTCAAAAAGAGATTTGTAAACCACTGTCTATTTATAATAGCCAAATGATGAAAACAACTCAAATGCCCAACAGATGCATGGATAAAGAAAACGTGGTACAGACACACGTTGGAATACTTATCAGTAAGTAGAAGGAATTACATCTTGATACATGGCACAGTATGACTGAAGTTTGAAAATCACATCAATTATAGTAGAATTGGACCAATGAGTAGTATAATTGCTGTCAATAAATCGTGTGCCCTAAAAAACTGAATTGACAAAAGTTGTGTATAGATACATTTATAAGAATAACAAGGGGGGTGAGTAGCTGCTGAGGTTGCTTATATATATAACCAAAAACCTCATGAGATTTGGTCCGTCAGGAGATTTAGGGACATGGTTTTATGTGACATCCAAGTTAATTGACCTAATAAGATGTTTAGTATTTCTTTGTTAATTGACCTAATATGTTAATTGACCTAATAAGATGTTTAGTATTTCTAAATTTTAGTATTTAGTATTAGTATAGATTTTAGTATTAGTATTTCCAAACATATTTTTAGTATTTCTAAACATCTTTAGCAATTGACCAAGTTTATTGACCTAATGAGATGTCTAGTATTTCTGTTCAACCTCCTACTTCATTAAGTAGGGTTTGGGGTCTTAAAAGTTTGAAATTGGCAATCCAACGCACAATTGGTCTATATTTACCTTGGCATCACAAAGAAAGAAAAGTCAGCAATAGGAGGATATGTAATGTGTGCTAATTGCCTTATCAACAACTGTCTCTTGCCATGAGATCAGAAAGACTTAAATGATGCCAGCTACCATTAATAAATGTTTTGATCAATGATTCCATGCAATGATCCTGATCAAAAGTGGGGGGGACATGTAGAACAGAATTTCAAATTCTCAAATGCTAAACCTCTGTGGAGCCATGGGAAGTGGATGAACCCCTGAAACTATTGCCCTGGGATATTCTTTACACTTAACCCAAATATATCCCCTCTCGCTTTTTCCTTAAAACTGAACAATGGCTTAACTTCAATAGTTAAAAGGTTTAAGATTATAAAGGAACCTTTGAAGGCAATGAGTTTGTTAATGTTAAGGGAGGAGGAACACTCAGCAAAGAAGGGTAAGGATGGTTACCCAACAAGAATGTAATGTCGAGAAAATGTTTTGAGAAACGATGTACAAATGCGCTTTACACAATTGATGTGTGTATGGATTGGGATAACAGTTGTATGAGCCCCTAATAAAATGTTTTAAAAAAATTAAATTAAATTAAATTAAAAAATAAAAAAAAGAATGTAATGTCACTAAATTGTACGTGTAGAAACTGATGATGTGGTGTATGTTTTGCTTTGTATATTGTCATCAATAAAATAAAATATAAGGGGGGGGGATGAAAGAATACTGCTAAATCTGACTCCTTAGAACTCATCTGTATGGCATGGCATGTGGCCGTATGGAAAGCCCAGTCTTATTGCCAAGCCTGCTGCTGAGGTAGTGCCTAACAGGTTAAAAGAGGAGAGGGAGTATTTTGAGCCCCATATGTTGTAAAGCTTTAACTTGAAAGAGGGGAAGGGAACAGTATACGCATTTTGAGGTTCTCAAGATGGCATATGAATCTCACGGAAACAAAAGCTTTTAAAATCTTCTATGAAGTGTAGAGAACACAAAGTCCAAAAGGGAAAATGCAAAAAACTTAAAGAACGTTACCCATTTACTGTATTTCAAAGGTCCAGTGAATCCCATGGCTTCAATGAGCTTCGTGAGGGCACCAACTTTCTCCTCAACGGGCTGTGGAGAACCCTGGGTGGTAAGAAGCTATTTAACCAAACAGAAGGAACCAAAATTAGTTGCAGGAAAAGTCTGTAAAGAATGTTTTTGTTCCTCATTAGGTCTCAGGGCACTGTGATTGCTTTGATGCTTGTTTTTCCCACCTAGAGTTTGTTTTCGTTCCTTCCTTCCTGTTCTTTTTCTAAAGTGCCTTATTACATAGTTCAAACAGACCTGAAATTCTATTCATGTTCTCCAAATTTCAGCACAGGATTTGCCCACCTCAATGATCACAAACCTATCCCTCTATGCTCAGAGTATGATAAATATGTAGGGTGTGTATCAGAATAATTCTAAGGACAATTATGGTGAGATAATTTGGGGGGGAAATAGCAAGAATAATGGCAAAATTTGAAAAATGTAATATATATGTACATCACTAAACAATACATATAAAAACTGTTCAACTATTGTATGTTTTATTGTTTATACAAGGGAGCTTCAAAAAGTTTGTGGGAAAATATAATTAAAAGATAATAGAGGGCCAGAGCAGAGACCAAAACCCCATCTGTATGAGTCCCTAATAAAATGATTTTTTTTTAAAAAAAGGTGTCACAAAGGTGGGAGAGAAAGGGAGGGG